>NC_136491.1:39593661-39788108 GCF_053919585.1 Euprymna scolopes | reverse complement strand
ATTGCAGACGCGTCAAAAATTTGTCTCGCCAAACACAATTCACTGTATTTCAAAATGTCATCTGCCTCTTTGGTCGGTAAAGTTTAAAGGTTGCGACCAGAAAGGTCGCGAGAAAAATTCTATATAGGCATTAAAAATGGTTTTATGTTATTGCTTTTGTTAAATATTATTAAATGAAGATCACTTCCATTTAAAATCCAGTTAGTATTGTGCATGTAAAATTGAGAAAACCCCGATTAAAATGGTGCAAGATTATAAGAAGAAATGAAATCAAAACAAAATTGCCACTGAATTTGATCTGATGTCGTGTTTATCTTAAAACGAAGCTCACATTTTATCTTGAAATGATTCCTAATTTAATAATTTATTAATAATAATCATAATATAAATTAATAATATTTAACAAAATTGGCAACAAACACTATTTTTAAATGCCCATACTAATTTTTCCCCTCATGTTCTCCTCTAACCGCGACCTTTAAACATTACCATTTGGTCTTTGGTCTCGAAGTTTAAAGTCTTAAACAAATAAATTCTTTAGATTAGTATGGAAGTTTTACTAACCGAATTTTTGTTGTTCTTGTTTCTGTTGTCACTAGGGCTGGGAAAACAGCATATTTTTTTCATTGTTTTGACTCTCGAATGTGTATCCGTTGATATCTTATATGCTTTTATATAGAATGATGTGGTTCTCGGTTGATTAACTGTGTCAACATGTATCGCATATATACTCGAGAGTCAAAACAATAATAAGAATATTCTGTTGTCCTAGCTCTACTTATTAGTTAAAAATCACTCCTATATAAAAAAACAAAAATTAAAAAAATAACTTTATAATACACGTACCCATAACAGAACGAAAACATCATATTCCATAAATAACGTAAATTGATCACGTAATTTTATTTTTAACTATCAAATCACTTTTAAGCGATTGATGGCAATTCGTAGATATCACAACAAAAATCTCAGAAGTTTACATTATTGTTGAGTTATCTTGTTATTATTTTCAAGATGGTGATGCAAAGCAGTCTCTCTCTTATTGCTCATAATTTTGTTGGGTGTTTATTTTTGCTAAAAAAATAATGATTAGTAGGGCTAGGACAACAGAATATTCATTTTTTTGTTTTGATACTCAGGTATATATCTGTTGATATCTTATAGAGTGATGTGGTTCTCGGTAGATTAATTGTATCAAACTGTGTCGGATATATACTTGAGAGTTAAAACAAAGAAAAGAATATTATTTTGTTCTAGCCCCAGTTATCACGCACCTCACTTCAATATATATATATATATATATATATATATATATATATATATATATATATATATATATATATATATATATATTTATATATATATATATATATATATATATATATATATTTATATATATATATATATATATTATATATATATATATATATATATATATATATATATATATATATATATATATATATATATATATATATATATATATATATATATATATATATATATATTTATACACACACACACACACACACACACACACACACACACACATTCGGTTGACAAGAAAGTTCTTGCGGTTTTTAACTTTTAAATCCCGATGAACATATCTCGACTCATACAAAAAAAAATATTGATCAAATTAAGGACCATTAGAATCGACACATTTTTTCCAGCGCAAAACAAGTGCATTTATGCCAGTTTTGTAAAAAATCTTGCGTTCTGAGGGCGATGAAGTCGCTGAAGGCGTTTTTGATATCGCTTAGGTTTTTGAAGCATTTCTAACGCAGAAAGTTTTCGAGATGCTGACAAAAAGTGGTAGTCGGTGGGTGAGAGGTCTGGAAAGTATAGCAGATGTGGCAGAGTTTCGTAGCCAAATTCGTTAAACGGGCATATAAAGAAAACAACGCAAAAAGTCTAGGGTTGTCTTTATTGTGAGACAGAACAGACCAAGATGGTGGACTCACATTATTTACAATATCGTTCTGGTAAAGTGGTCATTTTTTTCTATTGTTATTAAATAGTTTCATTCTCATACGAATTGTTCTTGCTAATTTTCATAATCAGCAACAAATGACACCATTCTGACGAAATAACAAATTGTCAAAGAGGTGGAGATAATTGAGGATTTTAAAACAATATTTTCATGTGACCATGTGGTGTCTTAAAAAATATATAACGGATAATTTTTTTTCTTTCTTTCCTCCAAGAATTTTTTGTGCACAAACGAAAAATAAAACTGATAAACATTCTAGTGTGTGATCTGTTTCTGATACATCAACTCTAAATTTTCTTGGGTGGTTTAGCAACGTACGATCGGGCATTGTATTGGAAGAGAATTGGCCCTTTTCTGGTGACTAATGCTGGGTGTTGTTGTCGAAGTTTCTGATTCATTTCATCCATTTGTTGACATTATTTCACCACTGTAATTGTTTCGCCTGCATTTAAAAAACTGTAATGGATAACACCGGTCGCAGACGATCAAACAGTCAGCATGACCTTCTTTTGTCGCAACTCTGGTTTCGAGAGGTTTTGTGAGGCGTCTAACCACTGAGTTGAGCGTCACCGGTTGTCGTAAAGAATGCACCTTTCATTGCAAGTCGAGAAACGTGTAAAAGAAAGAAAGATGACACTTCATAACGGTGTTTCTTTTTGGTTGTTTGGTTGTCATTCAATTTGTGAGGCACTCATTTATCAAGTTTTTCTATTTCCAATCTCTCTCAAGGTACGGCAAATTCAGAAGCAAGTTCTGGAAGAATTGTGCGTGCATTGATTGTTGTCAACATGTAATCGCTGACCACTATGCTCATCATCTTAAAGACTCTTGTCGCCGCTACAAATTTTTTTTAAACCACCATTGTGCTGTGCGTTCAGTAGTGGTACCTGGGCCAAACGCTTCGTTAACATCGCAAGCTGTTTCAGCAGCTTTTCGGCCTAGCTTGAATTGAAACAAGAAAATTGTGAGAATTTGCTTTTTCTCCATCTGGTATTCAACGTTCTGATAAGAAGATATAATTAAAATTTTAAATCATGTTAAAATGATTCTAATTCAAACGATTAGAGTGAAAAACACTCTTTAAAATTATATATAAAGTAAAGGTATTATAACGCAAACTTATTTGAAAATATATCATTTAAAACCAAAATGAAAATTTCCCCAAGAACCTTCCTGTCTACTTAATTTATATATATATATATATATATATATATATATATATATATATATATATATATATATATGAAATTGGTATATCTAGGCAGCATTTTTTCATTCAAGCAAATATTACATGAAACGGAGACACTTTGTTTTATTATTCTTTTTTTCAATTTTTCGATTTTCCGTATAATCTTTTTATATCAAAATCAAAAATATTAATAAAAGTTCCATAGTTGTTGCTGTCATGAGCGCTTTCGATTCGTCTACAAATCATCTTCAGGTGTTGAAGTAAAAATGCGAAGGGGCGAAGATGAGAATTCAAAGTGAAAACTAGAATATACACTAAACGGCGTAAGGTGATAAGTTAAAATATAGAGTCGATGAAAAATCGATTAGAAATATAAATCGATTAAAAAATTCGAGTATTAAAATCAAAAAGTTCGTGAACACTGTTAACAAAGTCTGTCCATACCAACTACGCAAGACATTTTAGAACGTTGCTGCTTTTCTCGAATGCAATATCATTTATAGTGGGTTGATGGGTTCTAATATATGAGGCTTCAAGAATTTTTATTTATTACACCGACAAAGAGTAGCAGTTGTACTAGAAAGTGTGTTTGGTTCTGCACAAAGCTTTCACCACAAATAACATCATCTGTGTGGATTCCAGAACAACTTAGTTGTTGTGGCAGAGCTCATACGTTAAAATCAATGGGAAAGTCCATCACACACACATATATACATATACATATATATATATATATATATATATATATATATATATATATATATATATATACTAGCAAAAGTACCCGTCGTTGACTGGGTTCAAAAACAGCCTACAGAAAATGGACTTTGATTTATGAAAGTATGATAGGTTATGAAAAGGAAGGGTTGTAAATAGATAGCTTCGAATTTGGGGGTATCGAAACCAAAGCAAAATATGATGAAAGTAAAAATAAAATAGATAAACCCCATAATTTATTATACCATACCTGTTCACACTGAAACACTTATCACAATATTCTGTGGATCTATATTAAAAAACCTTGTTAAACTTTGTGACATATTTCCATTCTATGGAGGTCTGGCGCGAACGAACACCCCATAATTTTATTATACCATATTTCTTCAAACTGAAACGTAATTATCAAAGTATACTTACGCAGATAGATATGAAAAGTCTTTATTAAAGTTTGTGCCTATATCCATTCTATGGAGGCCTGGCACGAACACAGACCCCACAATTTTATTATACCATCCCTATTTAAGTTAAAACATACTTATCAAAGTATTATTATGTACACCTATATCAAAAACACTTGTAAACGTTTTTTTTTTTTAATTTTTAAATTTTTTATTTCCATACTTTGTAGACCAGGCGCGTATGGAGACCCCACAATTTTAATAAATCATCATTATGCCGGATCAAACATACCCATTCCTGTGTCTCGATATATCTTCTATCATTATATGCAATCAGTTTTCTATAATAGTCAACCATATAGGAGCCTATTTGTGACCAGACACACATACAGACGTTCAGCTTTATATTATAGATATACATATATATATATATATATATATATATATATATATATATATATATATATATATATATATATGCTAGTAGGACCCGTTCTCCGTCTGTGCCTGGAGTAATATAAAAGAATGCTAACTAAAAAAATATTATTAAATATACTTTTTGAATGAATGTATATATTCATTTTCATGAAGTGGTCATTGATAGCCGCTGATGTCATAATTTTATGTGTACTTTACGAAGCTGTTTATAGGCATTGTTTATATACGGATAGATCAAAAGCGTAACATATGAATAATCGAAGCAATGTCTTATTATTAGAAAAAAATTATAAAACGTTTGCTCAAAATTCTATGGTTAAAACTGAACATTTCAGCAGAATGGAATTTAAATCATTTTAATTTTTTTTAATTAATTATTTTCCAGAATGTTTTTACGTTGTAATTTAACAGATATAGCACCTAGTAACGAGATTTTTTTTTTTTCAAAAACATAAGAATATTGAATTTATTTGCATTTTTTATATACGAATTCATGGTAAGTAAAAAATGATATCTTTCTGTAATTTTAACACAATCTTACTAAGGCATTGGGAATTTTTTTAAAATAATGTAAAATTCAAACAATCTTTATTTATGGAAAATAACATCTTTTAAATATTGCCCATTTTCAGCTTCGCATATCTGTGCTCTTTCCAAAACATTATTCATGACAGATTGCAGAATCTCTGGATTGCTATTTAACTCCCTTATTTCGTTCCTGATGTTTTCCTTACATGAAAATTCCGTCGATAAGCCCTTTGAGTCAAAACAATTAACCCCTGATTTTGGTAAATCAATAAAAACATTTCACAACAATTCTATATTTATCCATAATTAATTTCCAAAATATCTGAAATACAGAAAAAAATCATTAATGGTAAAAGGACAAAGATTTTCAACCCTTCAGTGACTTTTTGGACACCTTGTAGTTTCTTCCCTCAGAGTACTAGACTTTGGAATTCTCTCCCTGTTTTATGCTTCCCTTGCCGTATAAACAGATGTATCGCTTCTTAGTTCCTCACATAGTCCTCTGTAGACATGATTCCAAAATGTAGCCCCTTATGTCCAAGTGGCATTACACTGTGGAGATGAAAAGAGTTACAAAATTATGTTAACATAAACTTTCGCTAACCTAGAAGCTTTTAAATGGCCTTCAAATTACTAGCGGTCACAAATGAAAATACTTTTTTTTTTAAAAAAGGAAAGAATTGTGGAAAACAATGTTACTCTTCCATATAATAAAGTAATCTCGATTTTTTTTTCTGTGTAAAACAGAAGCGTAGTCATGCTTCATGTCAATAATAGAAGGAACTTATCAATCAGTTTTATTCGATTTCATAATTTCCTACCATATTTCCGACTTAGCTGACTCTCTCAAAAAGGTAAGCCATAAAAAATGTCGAAGTAACTTTTACTCACACGAAAAAATCTACTAACTTCGCTATTATCTAACACCGGAATTTCTTTAAAGGATAAATTTTCTGGCATCATACAATATTCCTTAATTCCGTACTATTTTCTTTATACTTTAACTAATACAAGTTGATCCCTAGCGAGGTGACTCTGGCAACTTTTATGGCGGAATGGAATAATCTGTTATGGTTTACAAGCATATAGCAAACATCAACTTGAATTTTATTTTACTTTCTCATTCAGTAGTAACATTTACTACAACGCTTAATTTTTTTGAAAGTAACTAAAATAACTTTTATATAAAGTATTTTAAACTTTCCAAATGCATAACAATGTTTTTGAAATTTTTTGGATGAGGATTGATAATTCGTGTTATTGGATTATTCGGACTACTGTTCTCATCTGGAATGTTATTTTCACAACGTTTCGGTCGAACTTACTTGTATCTTGTCTAAATCGTGAATCTTTCTATTGAACTTTGTTATTTGCAAGGAATTTCAAACGGAACCCCGTATTTAATCTACGGGGGTAGCATGCTCTCATTCCGTCAGCCATGCCTGGGTAGAAGTTCTAAATAATTTTCAATTGTATTTTTATGTGTCGCTAACACTGAGGATTGAACCTTCAACTTCCAGAAGAGTGTAACTTTACAACTGAATTTTTTGTGGATAATTCTAGTATTAATTTTTTGAGCTTTAAATCAATTTTTGGTTTTAGAAGTACAATATTACTACTTATCATTATCATTACTGCATATATATATATATATATATATATATATATATATATATATATATATAAGTGAATGTGTCTGTGTATCTGTTTGTCTGTGTGTTTGTCTGTGTCTGTACATTTCCCTACGCAATAACTCTGTCAATCTTTAGTCTATGGACTCGAAATTTGATATACAGGTTACGGAGATTTGGGAAAATCTTTGTGATCGGTTTCGGACAGAAATTTGGCTGTTAAGGGGTTAAAGTTCAATGATTTCACCTTTGAGAACTCTACCAAACTCCTCCGACAATTTTGGGTCGAAACACTTGAAATTTTAGATATAGGTTCCTTGGATATGGATCTAACTTAATAACTTGATTTGAGCCCAAACAATAAATGTTAAGGGGTCATAATAGGGTTAAAAGTTTTTAAAAATTGACCTCTGCAGTCTCTACCAAATTACTTAGACAATTTCTGGTCTAAAGATTTGAAATTTTACATAAAGGGTATTCAGAGATAGAGCAAGCTTTTTCATCGGTTTGGATCGAAAATTTTTAGTTACCAATATATAAAGGCATGTATGTATGTTTGCATGTCTGCCTAAAACTTTCGACAGAGCCGACGGATTTTACCAAGATCAGTATCGTTTTAAAGGGCGACCTTTCATACGACAAATATCGAAAAATTGGCTAAAAACATTAATATCTTCACCTTCAACTAGTCATAAGGGTATTCTAAAAAAATTTTAAATATGCATAAATAGATATAAATTAATTTTGACCAAATTAAAATGAAATGTCATTCTCCATACATTAAAAAAATTAAACAAATATTTTCTTTATTTAATTGTGATTTAATTTTTTTTATCTACAAATGTGTCAGATCATTTTAGGACACCTGTACACACACACACACACATATATATACAGGGTGACTAAAAAAAAAAGCGAAATGGAGACCATCTAGAACATATGCTGTAGAACGGAGAAAAAAAGGCCAAAGACCCTAGTGTTTTGATGTGATGTTTTGAATATAATAAACTAGTTATGACCAAAGTTTCATTTCATTCAGACAAAACACTAAGAAACGGGGCCTAGTTATAGTAGGGGCCCGTTTTTTTTGGGTCACGCTGTATATATATAACGATTGTTTTAGTTTTCTAGATGGTTCTTGAGTTTGTCTTTCAAGTCAACACCACGGCCTGATGAAGCAAAAACGAGGCATTGCAGAAATATGTATGCACATATGAAGCCAATAATGTTTATATAAATAAACATATTATATATTATTCATAATAATGGGTTCCATATTGTTCTATGCTAGGTGTGCTTAGTTTTTTGTTTTTTTAATTTTTTTTTACATAGTGGTCACCACTTATCAAGGCCCGGAAGCCACTCAGGGATAAGGGTTATTGCAAGTACATTACGCTAGTGTGGAGATTTGATGAAGTGTTTACTTAAGGGGGCGGTTCATTAGGAATTTGTTAACGTTGGACTTGAAGACATCCAAGTTGTAGTCAGGTGGGAAGCAGGCAGACGGAACAGAGTTCCACAGGCGTGCAGTTCTAAGAAAGAAGCTTTGTTCATGGAATCCACGTTTTGATTTAGGCACAGATAAAGAGTGGGGGAAATTTTTCACAGTGGATTCAGCTAGACGGGCGTTTTTCGTGAAAGATTGATAGTAGTTGATTTGTTACCTTCTCTGTCTATAATTTTTATTTCATCCCATAAGAGAAAATGGTTTCTCTTTTCCCCTCATATATGCTTAGTTCTACCCGGCTTTTCAATATTTCCAGGTACTACAGCTTTTAATCGACCGAAACAAGATTGCATCAGCAGAAACAAAGTCGATGATACATCGGTCGAAACGTTGTGTAAATGATACTGAAGATGAAAACAGTAACTGGAATAATCGAAACAATATGCATAAACAGTGTTCGATCATTTACACGCATAACAAACGCTACTTTTGTTCTCACAGTCGTTGTGTTGTGTAATTCTCTCCCACTGCAATAATCTCAGACCCCAGGGTCGGAAAGTAGGATTGAGAAGTCAGCGCCCCAAAGGAGGAGCACTCTGACCTGCAAAACAGTGCCTCGGCAGCCTCGTCAGCATTCCTCGGTAAGGGGACCTCAAGTGATTGACAATAAATCAAACCCTTCTCAAATAGAGACGGCCAGGCTTGGGAATGTGGACCTCCTAGAACTGCACAGAACTAAACTCCCACCGGAAAATCAATGGGGATCATTACCGGAATACCCTAATCTTTGTTGATTTTAGGGATCCAAAATGAAATCCCTGTGCCAGGTATGTTCTTAACGTGATTATGAATATATAATATATGCTAAGAATACAGGACTACGAATTGGGAATCACATACTATCAACCGAGCGCGTGAGGACATATTACTTTTTAAAAAATCCCAATGGCATTAACGTTTCATTTCCAGCTTCATTTCATACTAGCTGTACATACCCGGCGTTGCCAGGCAAAAACATTTTGTCGAACAGAGGGTTTAGTCACATACACCAAATATCCTACGTTATTATGATTTTCGTGAAAGTTAACCATATTTTTATTTTTGGGGGAGCATAAAACAATGCCATCTTCATAAATGGAATTCTAACAAGGAAATAAAATCTCATAGCTTAAAGGGAAATAAATCATAGGTTAAACGAAGACTTACTTCCGTTTTTAAACGTAGCTGGTGTTGGCTCTACTAATAAATAAAAATAAATTAAATTAAATGTAAATTAAATAAAACATGAACTAAATGGATACACTTTATATAATATTTCTAAATAAAATGCTTAAAACAATTCTGTTACTAATTTCCATTCAAATTGTAGAGCTAATTATTAAAACAGATTTTCTTCAATGTAATATGCAAATGAGATAACCTTTTGAACGTTATTTTAATAACTGTCACACTTTGACCTTTTTGTAACTGTCCCACCTTGTTATTTTAATAACTGTCACACCTTGTCATTTAAATAACTGTAACACCTTGTCATTTTAATAACTGTAACGCCTTGTCATTTTAAAAACTCTCCCATCTTGCAACTTTAATAATTGTCACACCTTGTCATTTTAATGACAGTCACAGCTTGTCATTTTTATAACTGCCACACCTTGTTATTTTAATAACTGTCCAACCATGTTATTTTCATAATTGTCACACGTTGTTATTTTAATAAATGTCACACCTGGTATTTTTAGTAACTATAACACCTTGTTTATTTAATAACTGTCACACAGTCATTTTAATAACTGTAACATCGTGTTATTTTAGTAACTGTCACACCTTGTTATTTTAATAACTGTCAAACATTGTTATTTAAGAAATTTCACACCTTGTTATTTTTATACTTCCCCCACTTGTCATTTTAATAACTGTCACACCTTGTAATTTGGATAACTATCACACCTTGTCATCTTAATAACTGTCACACAATGTCATTTTGATAACTATCACACATTATATTTTAATAACTGCCAATCGTTTAATTTTAATAAATGCCTGGCCATGTTATTTTAATACCTGCCACACCTTATTATTTAAATAACTACTACACCTTTTCCTTTCAATTACTATCTCACCATGTAATTTTAATAACTGTCAAACCTTGTCATTTTAATAACTACCACACATTGTTATTTTAATAACTGTCAAACCTTGTCATTATAAAAACTGTCACACCTTGTTATTTTAACAACGACCACACTTTGTTATTTTAATAACTGTCATCCTTGTAATTTTGGTAACAACGACACCTTGTTATTTTAATAACTGCCATCCCTTGTAATTTTAGTAAAAACGACACCTTGTTATTTTAATAACTGTCACACCTTGTAATCTTATAAAGTGTCACACCTTGTTAATTTAATAACAGTCAGAGCTTGTTATTTCAATAAGTGTCACAGCTTGTTATTGCAATAACTGTAACACCATGATATTTTCATAAATGTCACATCTCGTTATTTTATTAACTGTAATATCTTGTTATTAAAATAACTGTCACATGTTTTTACTTTAATAACTGTCAAACCTTGTTATTTTAATACCTGCCACATCTTGTCATTTTTATACCTGTCACATCGTGTGATTTTATAAAGGGTCAGACCTTGTTATTTTAATAACTGTCACACCTTGTTATTAAAAAAAAACTGTCATACCGTGTTATTTCAATAACTATCATACCTTGTTATTCAAATAATTGTCACAGCTTGTCATTTTAATAACTGTCACACCTTGATATTTTAGTAGCTACGACACCTTGTTATTTTTAAAACGGTCACACCGTGTTATTTATTAACTGTCACACCTTGTCATTTTAATAGCTGTCACAGATTGTTAGTTAAATAACTATTACCCTTGTTATTTTAATAACTGTAACACCTTTTTTATTTTTGTAACTGTCACACATTGTTTTAATATCTTTCACACCTTGTCATTTAAATAACTGTAACATCTTGTCATTTTAATAACTGTCACACCATTCCATTTTAATAACTGTCACACCATTACATTTTAATAATTCTAACACCTTATGATTATATTAACTGTCACAGCTTGTTGTTTTAATAGCTTGTTATTTCAATTATTATAATAAATGTCACACTTTTTTTATTTTAAATAGCTCTCATACCTGTTTATTAAAATAACTGTATTACCATGTCGTTTTATTAACTGTAACACTATGTTATTTTAAAAACTGTCAGATCTTGTAATTTTAATAACTGTCACACCTTGTTATTTTGATAACATCACAGCTTGTTTTTTTTAATAACTGTCACACCTTGTGATTGTAATAACTGTCAAACTTGTTATTTTAATAACTGTCACACATCGTAATAAATAACTCTAACACCTTGTTATTTAAATAATTGTCACACCTTGTTATTTAAATAAATGTTACATCTTGTCATTTTAATAACTGTCACACTTGATGATTTTGATAACTGTCACACCTTGTCATTTTAATAACTGTCACACCTTGTCATTTTAATAACTGTCAAACCTTGTTATTCAAATAACTTTCACACATTGTTATTCAAATAACTGTCACACCTTGTTATTTTAATAACTGTCACATCTTTTTATTTTAACTGTAACACCTTGTTATTTAAATAACTGCCACACATTATCATTTTAATGACAGTCACGCTTTGTCATATTTATAATTGTCATACTTTGTGATTAAAATAATTGTTACACCATTTATTTTAATTAATGTAACACTGTTATTTTAGTAACATCACACCTTGTTATTTCAGTAACGATCTTTAGTAACGATCACACCTTGGCATTTTAGTAACGATCACACCTTATTATTTTAGTAACGATCACACCTTGTTATTTTAGTAACGATCACACATTGTTATTTAAATAACTGTCAAATATTGTTCTTTTAATGATGGTCAAAGCCTGTTATTTGTATAACTGTCACAGCTTGTTATTTTAAAAGCTGTCAAACCTCGTCATTTTTACAACAGTAAAACTTGTCATTTTAATAACTATCACATCATTTTATCTTATTAACTATTAAACCTTATTATTTTAATAGCTGTTACATCTTGTCATTCCTCTGTCATTTTAATAACTCTCATACCTTGTAATTTTTATTACTGTCACACATTGTTATCTTAATAACAGTTACATATTTATATTCAAATAACTGTTACACTGTGTTATTTTATTTACTGACACACCTTGTTATTGTAATAACTGTCACACATTAATATTTCAATAACTGTCACACGTTGTCATTTTAATAACTGTCACACCTCGTTATTCAAATAAATAGCAAAGCTTGTCATTTAAATACATGTCACACCTTGTTATTTTAGTAACTACGACACCTTGTTATTTTTATAATGGTCACACCCTGTTATTTTCATAACTGTCACACATTGTTTTTAAATAATTTTCACACTTTGTTATTTTAATAACTGTCACACCTTGTTTTTAGTAACAATGATACCTTGTAATTTTTATAACTGTCACATATTGTTATTTTAATAACTGCCACATATTCTTATTTTAATAACTGTCAACATTGTTATTTTTATAAATGTCACGTCTTGTCATTTTATTAACTTAAACACCTTGTTATTTTATTATTGTGACACCTTGTTATTTTAAACACTCTCATACCATGCCATTTTAATAAATGTCAAATCTTGTCATTTTTATAACTGTCACAGCTTGTTATTTTAATAACCCACACACCATATTTTATTCATAACAGTCATAACTTGTTATATTAATAACTGTAATAGATAGTTATCTTAATAACCGTTACACCTTGTTATTTTAAGAACTGTAATAACTTGTCGTTTTAATAACTGTAACGCATTGTTATTTTTAGAATTGTAACACCTTGCCATTTTAATAACTGTCACACCTTGTCATTTTAATTATTGTCTCACCTTGTCAGTTTAATAGTTGTCACACATTGTTATTTTAATAGCTGTCACACCCTGTTATTTTTATAAGTGTCACACATTCGCATTTTAAAAACGGTCACACGTTGTCCTTTTAATTAACTCTCACACCTTGCTATTTTAATAACTGTCCAACCATGTTATTTTAATAACTGTCACACCTTATTATTTTAATATCTCTTACAGCTTCGTATCTTAAAAACTGTCACACATTGTCATTTTAATTACTGTCACACTTTGTTATTCAAATAACTGTCACACGTTATTAATTATTAACTGTCACACCTTGTCATTTTAATAATGTCACACCTTGGTATTCATAACTAGGACACCTTATTTTTATAACCGACGCACCTTGCTATTTTAATAACTGTCATACTTTGTTATTTTAAATAACTGTCACACTTTGTTATTTTAAAAAACTGTCACACTGTTATTTTAATAACTGTCATACCTTGTTATTTTAGTAACCACATCACCTTGTTATGTTTGTAACTGCCACACCTTGTTTTGATTTTTATTTTTATAACTGTCACAGCTTGTGATTTTTAGAAATGTAACAGCTTGTCATTTGCATAACTGTCACACCTTGTCATTTTAATTACTGTCACACTTTGATATTTTTATGTCACACATTGTTATTCTAATAACTGTCAAACCTTGACTGTTTATAATTGTCACACACTATTATTTTAATCACGGACAAATCTAGTCATTTTAATAACGGTCACACCTTGTTATTTTTAATAACTCTCACATCTTGTAATGTTTATAACTCTCACACCTTGTTATTTTAATAAATGTCACACCTTGTTATTTTAATAAATGTCACACCTTGTTATTTTAATAACTGTATATATTGTTATTCAAATAACTGCCACACTGTGTTATTTTAATAACGGCACACCTTTCAATTTTAAGACCTCCCACACCTTGTCCTTTTTATAACTGTCACACCTTGTCCTTTTTATAACTGTCACACCTTGTCATTTTAATAACTGTCACACTTTGATATTCAAATAACTGTCACACTTGGTCATTTTTAAAACTGTCACACCTTGCTATTTTTATAATTATCACACATTGTTATTTTTATAACTGTCACACCTTGTTATTTTAATAACTGTAACACTTTGTTCTTTTTTGTAAATGTCACAGCTTGTTATTTTAATAACTGTCACACCTCGTCATTTTATTAATCGTAACACGTTGTTATTTTAATAATTGTCATACCTTGTCATTCTTATAACAGTCACAGCTTGTTATTTTTGTATATGTCACAGCTTGTTATTTTTGTATACGTCACAGCTTGTTATTTTAATAACTGTCACACCATGTTATATAAATAACTGTAACATTTTGTTATTTTAATAACCATTACACCTTGTAATTTTTAGAACTGTCACACCTTTGTTATTTTAATACATGTCACACATTGTCATTTTAATAACTGTCATGCCTTGTTATTTTAATAACTTCATGCCTTGTCATTTTAATAACTGTCACACCTTGTTATTTTAATTCCATTCCAGGTCCCTGCTTCCCCAACAGTACTGACGTGCAGAAGTTCAAGTGTAACGTGAACCGACACCTTGCTGCCCAAATCCCTACATAGTACCCCAGTAGTTGTTGCCCCTGATAGTAGCCCCCTACACCAAAGTGGCAATTTGCCTTGTTTGGGGTGAAAATGTAATAAAAAAAAAATAAAAAAAAAATAACTGTCACACCTTGTCATTTTAATTAGCTCTCACACTTTGTTATTTTAATAAATGTCACACCTTGTTATTTTAATGCATCTCACACATTGTCATTTTAATAACTGTCACGCCTAGTTATTTTAATAACTGTCACACCTTGTCATTTTAATTAACTCTCACACTTTGTTATTTTAATAAATGTCACACCTTGTTATTTTAATGCATCTCACACATTGTCATTTTAATAACTGTCATGCCTTGTTATTTTAATAACTGTCACACCTTGTCATTTTAATTAGCTCTCACAATGTGTTATTTTAATAAATGTCACACCTTGTTATTTTAATGTATCTCACACATTGTCATTTTAATAACTGTCACACCTTGTCATTTTAATAACTGTCACACCTTGTCATTTTAATTAGCTCTCACACTATGTTATTTTAATAAATGTCACACCTTGTTATTTTAATGCATCTCACACATTGTCATTTTAATAACTGTCACGCCTTCCTTTACTTTCCAACATACTTAGAGGGGGTTGTTATAGTATCACAGTATGACTGGTCTTGTTTGGCTGTTGTAATTTTTTAAAATAAAAATAAGCCTCTACGGAATGAGTTTGTTTGCAGATATAAAAGAAATTTAGTTCACGGATGTAATTATAGACTGGTTACCTGTCTTGTCTTCATAATTTGATTTTTTTTCTTTATAAGCCCTTTTTTTTGTACAAAAACTTAATTTTTGTTGTAATGTTTACATGCGGTTTATTTATATGTTATTGATATATAAATATATAATTTAAATATATGTTTATTCTCCAACTGTTTATTAAGTTATGAAAATGACACCTTCCTCTCTTTTCTTTTATCCAATATTGTAAAATTGACTGTACACGAAAAAAGAAAACGTTTTGTCGTCAGTAAGATCATCCAATTATCAGTTACCATGACAACAATTTCTATTGCAAAAGAATTCAGTTAAATAACGTTTCTTATTTATCATTTTCTGTTTCAAGATGTGTATAGTGTGATTAATTATGAAATGGAAATTGCCTGGGAAAATATAAAAACAGGAATATCATTGAAAAACAAGGCAGATAATCTTAATGGAATGGCAATAATAACAAAAAGCACAAACAAAAAACAGTGAAAAAGACGTGGAGGGCAGCAAGAAACGTATGCAAATCTAACCACTTATAAATTTACTTTTCGATTACATTTTTTTCTTACTTTTTGTTTTGCTTTTCGTTTTTTTTTAATATCTTCTATTTTTAAAATCGTTTGTAAGTTATCTCCCCTTTTTGAACTCTCCCACGTTTCTTTTTATCATTTTGTATTCTGTTCTTATCTGTTTGTTTCCTTTTGGAAAATTTTCTAGGTTTTCCCTCTTAACATGTATTACGTTTTCGTCTCTTTTGACTCTCTCATCTCTTTCATTTTTCTACTTGTATCTTTTCAAACTTTTAATTATTCTTTTTTTTTTTCAAACATTGTTTCATTTGACTCTCAACTATTTAGTCATTCTTTTTAGTTATATTTATTCCGTTGGTTTTCTTGTTTTTGTCTTCAGTTCTCCCGATCTTACTTGTTTCTTTCTTAATAATTAACATTCCTTCCTTTCGCTGCTTTCTTAAATTTGCTTCTTTTTGTCTTTCATTCGTTCTTTCTTAATCTTGTTTCTTTCTTAAATTTGTTTATTTCTTTGTGCCTTTCTTTTATTTATATTTGATTTGTTTCTTTGTCTGCTGTTTTCCATTTTTCTTAAGCTTGCTACTTTTTGTTTTTATTTCTTTATTAAATTGGTTTGTTTCTTTCCGTCTTTCTTCCTTTATTATGTTTGTTTCTTTTTGTCGACTGCTTTTTCTATCTTTCTATAACTTGCTACTTTTTGTGCTTCTTTCTTTTTTTTTTTCTTAAACTTGTTTGTTTCTTTCTGTCTTTCTTAGATTTGTTTCTTTTTGTCTGCTGTTTTTCATCTTTCTTGAAACTGCTACTTTTGTCTTTCTTTCTTTCTTTCTTAAATTTGTTTCTTTCTGCCTTTTTTATTTATTAAATTTGTTTCCTTTTGTCTGCCGTTTTTTTCATCTTTCTTTAACTTGCTACTTTTTGCCAATTTATCTTTTTTTCCTTTCTTAAATTTGTTTATTTCTTTCTGTTTCTCTTTCTTTATTAGATTTGTTTCCTTTTGTCTGCTATTTTTTCTATCTTTCTTAAACTTGCTACTTTTTGTCTTTCTTTCTTTCCTTTTTCTTAAACTTGTTGTTTCTTTCTGTCTTTCTTTCTTTGTTAGATATGTTTATTTTGTCTGCTGCTTTTTCATCTTTCTTAAACTTGCTACTTTTTGTTTGTTTTTTCTTTCTTACATTTGTTTGTTTCTTTCTGTCTTTTTTTCTTTATAAAATGTGTTTCTTTTTGTCTTTTTTCTTTATAAATTTTTTTCTTTTTGTCTTTTTTTCTTTATAAAACTTGTTTCATTTTGTCTGCTGTTTTTTCAATCATTTTTAAACTTGTTACTTTCTTTCTTTATTTATTTGATTTGTTTCCTTTTGTCTGCTGTTTTTTCTGTCTTTCTTAAACTTGGTACTTTTTGTCTTTTTGTCTTTCTTTCTTTATTAGATTTGTTTCATTTTGTGTGCTCTTTCTTTTTTCATCTTTTTAAAACTTGGTATTTTTTTTCTTTTTTTTTTTCTTAAACTTGTTTCTTTCTGTCTATCTTTCTTTATTAGATTAGTTTCTTTTTGTCTGCTGTTTTTTTTTTTTTCATCTTTTTTAAGACTTGGTGTCTTTTTTTCGTTCGTTCTTTCTTAACTTTGTTTTTTTCTGTCTTTCTTTATTAGATTTGTTTCTTTTTGTTTGCTGTTTTCTTTTCATCTTTCTTAAACTTGCTACTTTTTCCTTTTCTTTTTTTCATTCTTAGTCATGTTTGTTTCTTTCTGCCTTTTCCATCTTTCTTAAACTTATTTCTTTGTGTCTTTCTTACTTTCTTTCTTATGTTTTTTATTTATTGCACTTTCTTTTTAAACCGTTTTCCTATCTGTCTGTTTGTTTTTGGGGGAGGTCTTTTACAAAGGAATCACCACTTATCAAGGCCCAGGGACCACTCGAGGGTAAGGGTTAAAGAATGTATAGTAGTCAATGGGACAATATCATAGTAATCGTTAGTAGTGTAAATTTGGTAAATTAGATTACTTAAGGGGAACGGCTCATCAAGAACTTGTTTTCATTGGACTTGAATACGACCATATTGTAGTCAGCTGGAAAGCAGGCAATCGGAAGACAGTTCCACGGGTGTGCAGTTCTACGAAAGAAGCTTTGTTCATGGAATCTACGTTTAGGTTTAGGCACAGATAAAGAGTGGGGGAAACTATTGATAGTGTTTTCAGCTAGACAAGTGTTTCTCGTGAATGTTTGGTGAGGGGGGACCATAAATTGGAGCTCAGAGGAGCACTTGCCATGAAAATAACAATAAAGCAGAGACAGGGTCGCAAAGTCTCTTCTGTGGGAGAGAGGTTGCAGGGAAGAGAAAAGGGCACCCCCCACTAGGCTACAAAGTCTATTTTGAAGTCTGTCCAGGCAGAATAAAGTCTTTCTAGTAGCTCCCGCCCAGATGTGGAAACAATATGCCATCCTTGGACGTACCTGGCTCTTATATAGGTAGAGAATTGAATCAGCAAGTAGATTACTTCTGGATCGATAGAAGGAGCCCACGATTTTTCCAGCAACCTTGGCAACGGATTTGATGTACGTGTTCCATTTTAGATCAGGAGTAAAGGTTAAGACCAGAAGCTTGTCAAAACATGGAGCCTCTCCAAGACGAGAGCCATTCATTTCAATCGATGCCAGATGGGGATCAGAGCATTGATTGTGTAAAGATAGAAGTTTGGTTTCAGATGCATTAAAAGTAACCAGCCACTCCTTTCCCCATTGTACCACATGCTCAAGATCAGAGGAGAGAGAATCGTAGAGAACTTGGCCGTTACTGTCTTAGATGTGCTACCATAAATTGTAGTGTCATCAGCATAAATGTCTACAAATGATGTAAGGATGTGATTTGGAAGATCATTAATGTAGATCAGGAAGAGAGTTGGACCCAAGATAGATCCATTAGGGACTCCTGCATTAATACTATGAGCTTCTGATTTCTGCTCATCAACCATTACTCTTATGAATCTATCAGAGAGAAATTATTTAATATTTGAGTAGACATTTCCAGCTATACCGTAGCTGGAGATCTTGTGAAGTAAACCTTTATGCCATACCCTATCAAAGGCCTTTTATACATCAAAAGCAATTGCCCTAGAAAGGAAGCCTCCGTCGAGAGATTTGCTAATCCTATGAGATATAACCATAAGTACATCTGCTGTCAATCTAGCAGAACTGAAACCATATTGCATGTCACTAAGAAGGTTATTTTTCCAGAGTTTTTTAAAAAAGGCTTAGGAGACTTGCATACTGACCGTCAGTATTGGGCACATGGGTGGGTTCGTAAACAATCTGAGTGAGGTCATAAGCAATGGAGAACTCGTGACAGAACCTCTCCTCATCATCTATCTTGTTTGAGTGGGTTAACCATTCCACATTGTGAACATTGAAGTCTCCATAGACGTGAATGTTAGCCGAAGGATGAGCAGACAGGGTGTGATTAATTTTCTCAGATATACTCTTAGATAGTAACTCCACTGTTGTGGAGGCAATAGAGGGCAAATATAGACGCAGCAGTGTGAGAAAGTGCAACCTGGAAGCACATATAAGGTAAATTAGGTTCTTCTCTGGACATATCCCTACCACATGGAAAGCCATCTTTAATGTAGGCACATATTCCATGCCATGGCGATCTTGGGGGTCAGATTTGGATGTTAAGTTAGAGTATCTTTTAATTCTAAACTCTTCTAGGGAAATAGTCGGTCCAATGCCAGTTTCACTTAGCAATAATAGGTTTGGTTTAGTCTCCTGTCATTAGGTTTTAACCTCTGAAAGGTTGGAACGTAGACTCCCTGATGTTGGAGAAGGAGACATGGTAATAGGGGTCTACTTTGGATATGGGGTTCTAGGTTTATTCGTATATTTTTCCTAGAAATATTTCATAATTAAGTTTTGGGATTTGTGGAACAGGTCGACAGACTTGGTTAAAGCAGGGTAGAGAGGAAAAGTAAGAAAGAAAAAGAAACAAAGAATTCTTCTTTTTTTTTTAAAATTTTTTGTAGCACATGATAAGGTAAAGCCGTAACAATTACCCACTAATATGGCATCGAGAAGCCATACCAGAAGCTACTGCATGGCCCAGCATCCATTCACCAAATGGCAATACAGCAGCCCCAGTACTTTGCACCTGCTGATAGGACAGCCTCTTTAGTGGTTAGTCCAAGGTTCGGGTCCCTGATTATCAGGTGGATAATGTCAGCGCAGTTAAAACATTTACCTCCAGCACCCTTATTAGTGACATGGCTACAAGGATAGACATAGAAACAGAAAATTCCGACATCTCTGGTGGCTGTTCACACAAAATACTGCCAACCTAGAATACAGCTTTTTCTTCTCCCTTTTTAATGACTGAGGGACAAATTAGGAGAAGCGAGAGTAAAGGGAGTTGCCGATAACGCATCCACAATGCATTGTCTACTCTTCATTAAGTTTTTCTTAAACTTGTTTTTTCCGTCCGCTTTATTTTCTTCCACTTTTTTTTTTAAATCATTATTAGACTGTCTGTTCTACGTAAAACTTGTTGTTTGTTTCTTTCTTTCTTGATCATTAAGTCTTTATTTCTTAATTTTGTTTCTATTTTCTTTCACCCAAACTTCTTTCTTTCGTTCAGTCAAACTTATTTCTTTCTTAATAATTTGGTTATTCTTTGTATTTCTTCCCTTCTTTCTTTCTCTTTCTTTCTTCATGCAAATTTTCTTTCTTTCTCTTATCTAAACTTGTTCTCTCTTAATCAAGTTTGTTTGTTTTCTTTCTTTTAACCAAGCGTGTCCCTTACATTATATTTCTTCCTATTAACCAAACTTGTTTTCCTTTCTTTATTTCAATCAAACTTTCTTTCTTTCTTTTAACAAAATTTCTTTCTTTCTTTCTTTCATCCAAACTTCTTTCTTTCTTTCACTTAAACTTATCTCTTTCTTTCTTTCTTTCTTTCGACCAAACTTCTTTCATTTTTTTTCTTTCTTCCACTCAAACTTCACCTTTTCTTTCGCTCGAACTTCTTTTTTCTTTCTTTCTTTCCTTTTTCCACTAAACTTTTTTCTTTTACTTAAACTTCTTTCTTTCATCAACTCATTTACATTTTTGTTTCTTCTACCCATATAAACCTTTTCTTTCTTTCTTTCTTTCGCCCAAATTTCTTTCTTTTTTTCAACCTAACTTCTTTCTTCCACCTAAGCTCGTTTCTTTATTTCACTCAATCTTCTCTCTTCCTTTTTTTGCCCAAACTATTTTCTTTATTTCTTTCTTTCTCCCAAACATTCTTTTTTTTTCACACGGACTACTGTATTTCTTTCTTTCATAAAAACTTTTTTTTTCTTTTCTTTTTCACCAAGACTTGTTTTATATTTAATCATTAATACTTTTCCTTTTTTCTCAACGTTATTCGTTCGATTATTTCACCCAAAATTCACCCTTTCTTGTCTATTTCTTTCTTTCGTTTCCTTTTCTCTTTAATGTAAATCATCCTTTCTTTCTTTGTTCACAAACCTTGTTTATCCATCTCTTTCTCCCTTTTTACCCCTCACCCTCTATATATTTAACTACCTCCCCCTTTCACCATTCTTTCTCTATTCAACATTAACATCTACTCGAATACTTTTATTTTTATGTATTTACCTCTTTTTTTTTTTTGCCACCAATAATTTCAATGATTTGACGTCACTCTTTATCAGAAGCACTTGCCAGTATTCACTTCATTCGCTCAATTCAC
Source organism: Euprymna scolopes (assembly GCF_053919585.1). NCBI lineage: Eukaryota > Metazoa > Mollusca > Cephalopoda > Sepiida > Sepiolidae > Euprymna > Euprymna scolopes. The sequence continues at coordinate 39,766,188 of NC_136491.1, read as the reverse complement.
TAAGAAGTCTCTCCTCCTTGACAACAGCCATCGTGAGGAAACATTGGTAAAAGCAGTAGGAATAAACCGAATCAGACGGTGCTGCAGATCCACAGTAAAAAGCCAGCAAACATCTGGAGTTGTTAGCAAACTTGTACAAAAATTAACAAAAAATGATATTTCCAAAGACATTAAAATATGAAGATATGAGCAACTCAAACATGACTTATAATTTTCTTTCAACTGGTTCATGTCTATCGCATATACCCGTATATATAACTGTACAGAAGGTCAGAAAAACATTGGTACCGTCGGTCTCAAGCCTAACATAAGGGGGACCAGTTAATGGTAAATAATGTTATGTCCTCGTCAGCCATATTGTTTTCTGTGACAGAAACAATATGGCTGACGGGAGCCTACCATTATTTACCATTAACTGGTCCCCCTTATGTTAAGCTTGAAACCGACGGCACCAATGTTTTTGACCTTCTGTACAGTCTTAAATAAATAAATATTAAGCTTTTATATTGAATTTTTTTCTTTGTAATCGAGCACTTTGATGGAATTCTTTCCCAAAAACAGTGAACAAATACATTATATATATGATGATGATGATTGCAACGTCTTGTCAGACGAGTACCACTCCCTCAGACATTTAAAATCCATGAGCCCAAATGTCTGAGGGAGTATCTATACAAATATGATGTTACAGAGTCTTAGCTTTGTACGACAGCTAAGTCTCTCTCTCTCCGTTCAAAATGTTTAGATCCAGCAACAAGCAAGAGCAAGATAGCCAGCAACAAATTAAACTGCAGACCAGCTTAATGCGGGTACTGGTCTTCCGCTTTATGGTTTTTTTAAATCAGAGATTTGCTTCTCCTAGAAAGGTTGCCTTCACCACGGCTTACGGGAGCCCTCTCTACCCCAATACACATATACACACACACACACACACACAAATATACACGGTGCTAGTTGGCCGTTGACCCAGAAAAAGAGTTCATTCGCCCTTTGGAAGGTCTTGTTTTTAATCCTTCAGGGAGACTAGCCACCCTCCTCACCAAACAAGTCTGGTGGGGGAACCAGTTTAGTCGCCGGTGACCCGACCATGAGGCAGGTAGTACTGGGTTACATGGTACCAGTAGCATATGACATGACCTGACATAAAAAAGCTGAATGTCTGTGTGTATGTGTGTGTCTAGTCACGAATAGGCTCCTATATGGTTGACTATTTTAAAAAACTGATTACATATAATGATAGAAGATGTATCCAGACACAGGAATGGGTACGTTTGATCTGGCAGAACGCTGGTTCATTAAAATTGTGGGAGTCTGCGTTCGCACCTGGTCCACAAAGTATGGAAATAAAAAATTTAAAAATGAAATAAAAACGTTTACAAGTATTTTTGATATAGATGTACATAATAATACTTTGATAAGTATGTTTTAACTTAAATAGGGATGGTATAATAAATTTGTGGGGTCTGCGTTCGCGCCTGGCCTCCATAGAATGGATATAGGCACAAACTTTAATAAAGATTTTTCATATCTATCTGCGTAAGTATACTTTGATAATTATGTTTCAGTTTGAAGAAATATGGTATAATAAAATTATGGGGTGTTCGTTCGCACCTGACCTCCATAAAATGGAAATATGTCACAAAGTTTAACGAGGTTTTTTAATATAGATCCACAGAATATTGTGATAAGTGTTTTAGTGTGAACAGGTATGGTATAATAAATTATGGGGTTTATCTATTTTATTTTTACTTTCATTATATTTTGCTTTGGTTTTGATACCCCCAAATTCGAAGCTATCTCTTTACAACCCTTTCTTTTCACAACCTATCATACTTTAATAAATCAGAGTCCATTTTCTGTAGGCTGTTTTTGAACCCAGTCAACGACGGGTACTTTTGCTAGTATATATATATATATATATATATATATATATATATATATATATATATAAGGATATGTAGGTAAAAAAACATGTTAAAAAACACTTTGAAAAAGAGTTTAAAAATTTTTTAATTTTAAAAAGGAAGCACTAAATAAATGGAAAGTCCTTAATCCGTGGAGTTTCGAAGAAATACTTTCCTTCTCATCAGAGGGTAGGATTTAGCAAAATGCAGGATCGGATTCTGCTTGTAAAAGTATTAAATGAAACTGCAAGTAAGTCATAGATCTTACTTGATAACAAAAAGTGAAGCAGAGGGAATAGGGTAAATAAAAAAATGATTTCACGTGAATGGATAGTCTGGTGAAAGGTAAAGTATACAATGACGGTAAAATCCAAAAATGCAGAATCCAAGAAATATATATATATATATATATATATATATATATATATATATATATATATATATATAATATAAAGCTGAACGTGTGTGTGTGTGTGTGTGTGTCTGGTCACAAATAGGCTCCTATATGGTTGACTATTTTAAAAAACTGATTACATATAATGATAGATGTATCGAGGATCAGGAATGGGTATGTTTGATCTGGCAGAACGGTGGTTCATTAAAATTGTGGGGTCTGCGTTCGCTCCTGACCCCCAAAGTATGCAAATAAAAAATGCAAAAAGAACGTTTACAAGGGTTTTTGATATAGATGTACATAATAATACTTTGATAAGTATGTTTTAACTTAAATAGTGATGGTATAATAAAATTGTGGGGTCTGCGTTCGCGCCTGTACTCCATGGAAATGTGGCACAAACTTTAACAAAGACATTTCATATCTATTTGCGTAAGTATACTTTGATAATTATGTTTCAGTTTGAAGAAATATGGTATAATAAAATTATGGGGTGTTCGTTCGCGCCTCACCTCCATGGAATGGAAATATGTCACAAAGTTTAACAAGGTTTTTTAAAAGGGGTGAGGGTCCACAATAACACCTTAACTTTAATCTTAATTCACGTTAGCTTTTATTTTTTTTTTTGAGTTGGATCATATTGTGTCGAATAAATTCACCTCATAAATTCACGTAAAGTGAAAGCAAAAAAAAAAAAAACAGTTGGAACTTTAGACAATTCTCAACACAAATTTTGCATAACTCTGTTTTTTTTTCGTTCTCCACTTGCACGTGGCACTCTTTTGAAAATAGATAAATAGATAAATAATAAAAAATAAGAACGTTACTTGTTATCGTGTCAAAAGAAGGAAAAAATCCTACTTATGTGATTACGTGTCTTTTTAAAAACATTTACATAACCTTTTTATTTTTATTTATATATTTGTTTAAGCTTTTTTTTGTCAGTGTACTAGAAGGAATTCAGTTGATTACAACCCTTTCTGCGTGTTGGCATTTCCTATTTCAGAAACACTGCCAGCGCCCAACAAAATTAGGATCTAATTGTGGTAAGGACGACTGGAAAATGATTTGAACTAGGTCCCAAATCCTGCTACTCCCTCGTAGAGGGGGAAGCTCTAGCATTATATTATGAATTGGAGTCTTGTAGGATGTTCGTTTTGAGAGGCCTAGATTTATTGGTTGCAGTGGACCACAAGCCACTGTTAAAAATATTTTCAGATCAGTCCTGGAAAACATAAAGAATTCTCACTTGTTTTATTTCAAAGAACGGTCGTTAATGTACAGGTTCCAGATTAAGCACATTCCTGGAAAACTTAATGCCATACCAGACTGCACCTCCTGATACCTAGCACTGTCAAGACATAGATTAAAGACCACCGATACTACTTAGCAGAGTGAGGGAACCATGCAAGCATCAACCACTACCCCATTTGTGCATGACCCCAAATTTCAAGCTATAACCTAGGATAGAATCGTGGCAGCTGCGGCCACTGATGAGAAATGCTGAATGTTAGCGACATATATACGAGACAAGTTCCTGAGATCACAACACGAACTGCAACTGAGAGTTCAGCAATTTTGGCCGATGGCAGACCAACTATATTGTCTGGAAGGAATACCCATAAAAGGAGACAAAATTCTGATACTAAAGCACCTTAGAGTTGAAGTACTAGAGGCACTGCACTCTGCCATCAAGGAGTTAATGGGATGTGGGCTAACATTAGACAATGATTATGGGCACAATGTCGAAAATGGTATTTGATCACCCCGTCCCAACCAAAAGAACCACTAATGCCACCCTCAAACCCAGAATTCCCATTCCAAAACACTGTCACAGACTTACTGGATATGCATGGGAAGAGTTACATGGTATATACAAACCGATACACCAGCTAGATGGAGACTGTCCTGCTACCATCAGGTGTTGATTGGGCACATATGATGCTCCGGAGGAGATATAATCGGATGGAGGGCCATCATTTGACTTACTGGAGTATGAATCGTTTCTGGGAGACTGGAGCGTAAAGAGACATTTATCATCTGCACATTATCTGCACATTATCCCCAAAGTAATGGCCATAAAAACAGCGAAAAGAATGTTCATGGACTGCTTTGATGGCTACAGCCACCTACACCAGGATCGGGCAGCATGAGGGATAGGAACACATTCCACCAGAAACTCAGATTTTTTTTTTTTTACATGGGGGTCACCACTTATCAAGGCCCGAAGGCCACTCAGGGATAAGGGTTATTGCGTGTACAGTAATCAATGAGATAGTATTGTAGTAATCATTAGTGTTGGAGATTTGATAGAGTGTTTTACTTAAGGGGGAGGTTTGTCAGGAGTTTGCTTATGTTGGACTTGAAGTCATCCAAATTGTAGTCAGGTGGGAAACAGGCAAGCGGCAGAGAGTTCCACTGGCGTGCAGTTCTAAGAAAGAAGCTTTGCTCATGGAATCTACGTTTGGATTTAGGCACAGATAAAGAGTGGGGAAAATTATTGACAGTAGTTTCAGCCAGACGGGTGTTTCTCGTGAAAGATTAGTGAGGGGGGAGGAGAGATTGGAACCCAGACGAGTACCTGCCATGGAAATAACGATAAAACAAAAACAGGCTTGCAACGCCTCTTCTGTGGGAGAGAGGTTGCAGGGAAGAGAAAAGGGCATCCCCCCACTAAACCATGAAGTCTATTTTGTACTCTGTCAAGGCAGGATAGGCTGTTTTTAGCAGCTCCTGCCCAGATGTGGCAGCAGTACTCTATCCTTATCCCAAGCCAAAATGTTATATGATCAAACAATAAGGGACACTTCCCTATACTTTGCGAGAAACACCGGATTCACAATCAGTGGACAGAAACTAAAGAATTAAGAGAAAAGGCCATAGGAAAAAGGCATGTACTAAACAAACTCCAACAGCTTCAGGATGGCGAATCCGTTCAGATGCAGAATCAAAAGGACCATATCTGCATCAATGGACAAAAATGGGGAGAGTTGTCAAGACCATGAATAAAAGGAAATAAGGTTGGATAGAAGCGGGAGGAACACACTATGTAATCATCATTTCCTCTGGAAAATAGAAACTATTGTGGATACCCCAGATTATTCGCCCATGCAACCAACTCCCCAAAGGCCAAGAATAGAGGACAGCCTATCCCTGCATGAGATAAGTAAAATGATGGATGTGAAAAAGATGGATGATGACATAGTGATGGCAGACGACACATCCAACACAGATATGGAGATGGATAACCAAGACCCGATCAGGCACAAACCAATGAGTGATTCCATGACGCAGCATGAGAGTATCATGACCACCAAAGTAATTATCTCCACAAATACAAGGGCCAACTCACAACTACATAGAACTTTCCCTAAAGTGACTCCAAAACACAGGTATTGCGGTCATAAGATGGTGGGGGCATGTTGAGAATGGGGATTACTGATGAGATGGGTTGGAAAAGTGGAACATCGGTCATCATCTGGTGTTATAAATTTAGCATTGGTCTCGGATTTGAGAGATTTTTAAATCTACATTATATCTAGAATCCTTCTTCCCAATTACTATCAGAATCCATTATGTGATTTGGAGTTTTTGCATCAATATGTGACAATGAATGGAACATGTATCGACCACTTAACTACGGAGTCAAATCAGCAGTCAGCTGAATGGATAAGTAGCCAATGAAAGTCGTCCAAAGTGACCAAAGATGCAAACATCAGTAGGCAAAGTTTTGGCCTCCAAATTATTATTAGTGTGTTTGAAGGATGAAATTGCCAACAAACGGCTGCAAATAAAACAGAAAAAACAAGACAATGCACTGTGTTACAAGTCAATTGCAATGATGGCAAAACTATATGAAAGATAAGCACAAAAACCCACTTTAAAGATGATGATCAGCGATAAATCCCTGCCATGTCTCTAACATCGCCTTTATCGGTTCTCAGATATCTAAGATGGCAGATTGAGAACATTCCAACATAATGTCAGATGTCATTAGTTGGAATTTTTTCTCTGATTATTATCTTTAAAGTGACTTTTCGTGATGGTTTTGAATTTAATCAAATTATCCACGCCATTCTACAAATCTCCCCCCCCCAGCGACTACTGACTGTTTGCAAACCTATAAAGAAAAATGCTTTACAATGAAGAAGTGATATCATCAGTTGAGGTATGATGTTAAAGACAAATCGTTCTACCAAAAAAGACATTTGTGGTAGAAAAATGGGATCAATTAGGTTTCAAGGACACCAGAATTAAACAAATATGAAAGAAACAAGCGAATAATAAACATGACTTGTTTTGACGTTTCTGAATTTTTGAGATAAGGATTGGTTATTTGTATTATTATTAATCGGTCTACTGTTCTCATCTTGTGTGTGATTTTCACAACGTTTCGGTTGATATAACCTCCGACCTTCTTCAGGTGTATCTTGTCGAACTTGGAAATGTTTCTGTCGAACTCGGGAATGTGGATGGAATTTCGAGCGGAACCTTTTATTTACTTCACGGGTGTAGAGTGCTCTTTTTCCGTCAGCCATGACTGGATTGAGGTCCTAAGTAATTCGCAAATGTATTTTTTGGTCGCCCACACTGAGGATTGAACCTTTAACCTTCAGGAGAATATCACTTTTACAACTGATTAAGCACTCCGGAAAAAGAACATAACACCAATTTATTGTTTCTAGATGTGCTGATAACCCACACTGGTCAGGGCTTTTTGTCATCTGTATACTGAAAGTCAACTTTCACTGGATAGTACCTAAACTTTAACTGCCACCATCCATATAATGTAAAGAAATGAATCATCCGTTGCCTACAACACTGAGTAAAAGCAATATGTAGTAACAGTAATTATCCTTCTACCACTCCAGAAGATATCTCACTAATGATGCAATTCTCTATCTGTATAAAAGCCAAGTACGTCCAAGGATGGAGTACTGCTGCCACATCTGGGCAGGAGCTGCTAAAAACAGCCTATCCTGCCTTAACAGAGTACAAAATAGACTTTGTGGCTTGGTGGAGGATGCCCTTTTCTCTTCCCTGCAACCTCTTTCCCACAGAAGAGACGTAGCAAGCCTATCTTTGTTCTATCGTTATTTCCATGGCAAGTGCTCGTCTGAGCTCCATTCTCTGGTCCCCCCTCACCAATCTTTTTCAAAAAACACCCGACTAGCTGAAACCACCGTCAATAATTTTCCCCACTCCTTATCTGTGCCTGTAGTAACAGCAGTGTATATCGAGAGGAGATGGACAGTTTACGAGAAACTCTCACCGAAACAACTATCCAGAGAGCATGACATCAGCTCCAAGAAATCTGGACCAAACACAAAAGGACACCACTCAGAAACTCACCACAGTTTGTATACCATATATGAAGGGCTTGTCTGAAAAACTTCAACGAATATTTAATCCATATGACACCAGGACAGTATTCAGGAGTGATTCAACTCTCCGAAAACAGCTTGTGAGAGTGAAGCCCACTACAGAAAAAAATCATGACAAAGAACTGTGTATATGAAATCCCATGTAAATGTGGAAAACTATACAATGGTGAAACGTGTTGTTCACTAAAAAATACGGTTAGAACACCAAAAAGCTATAGTATGTGGAGAGACTGAAAAGTCAGGTATAGCTGACCATATCTGGAAGGAAAAGGGAAACCGTCTACCATTATGAGATGAAGTAAAAATTATAGACAGAGAAGAATGGTTGAGAGTAAGACGATTGAAAGAAGTAGCACATATGCTGAGGAATAACCAACTACTAATTAGACCTAGTAAAGAATTTAATACAATATGGGAACCATTAATTATAAACAATAGATAATATATACAAGTAATAAGTAAAAGCATTAATATATACAAGTAATAAGTATAGATAGATATACCTTAATAGATAGTAATAATTAGTAATAAATAGTGATATTTACAACTAGAAATAAAAGTAGGTTTAAGGCTCCTAAAATTTGTACTAGAATTGTCCACAAGGACTCGTGGTGCAGTGGAACAAGAGCACGCTACCCCTGTGAAGTAAATAAAGGGTTCCGCTCCAAATTCTGTCCAAATTCCCGAGTTCGACATAAACATTTCCAAGTTCAACAAGATACTGTAATACTGGCTGGCACTAGTCTTCATTAGTTGTTGTTGAAATAAATGTTAACTTTTAAAAGGAAAGAACTTTATTTGCCTTTTTACATTTTGAAGTGAGTACACTTCGGGTTAATAATGTTCACCGGCAACATACGTCTCGTTCGTTTTGGGGCTAAGAGTGTACTGTATACTCGCCTGTCATGCTGGCTAGGGATTGGTTAAGGAGAAAAGGAAGAGGGAGAGGATGAGGGACTCTGGATAGCAGTTCTTAGTTTGTGTTCGGTTTATGAGAAAGAGAAAGAGAGGCTAAGAAATTATTTTTTCTTGGGGAATGGTATTATTTTCGTCCTACTTCTTGGCTTTTAGGGGTGACTCAGGTCAATCCTACAATACACCTGAAGAAGGTCGGAGGCTATATCGACCGAAACGTTGTGAAAATCACACTCAAGATGAGAACAGTAGTCCAATTAATAATAATACATGAATTGTTTTTATTTATTTATTTGCGGACTGTTATTCTCATCTCCATAGTTGTTGTTTCATGACATTTCGGCCAACTCAAACATGTTTGCATTTACAACAACTAAGCTTGGAGCCTTTGAGAGCCAGCTGGTACCAATATAAATAGCCACCCAGTAGAAGGCCAGAGGATGAGTTAACCGAAACGTGGTGAAACAGCACATCAAAAGCCGTAAATGATGATGTTCTCTCTGATTCTCTCTCCTCTGATCTTGAGCGCATGGTACAGTGGGGGAAGAGGTGGCTGGTTACCTTTAATGCATCTAAGACCAAGCTTTTATCTCTACATCATAAACGCTCTGATACCCGTCTGGCATCAATTGAAATCAATGGCTCTCGTCTATGGGGAGGCCCCATGTTTTGATAAGCTTCTGGGTTTGACCTTTACTCCTGATCTTAAATGGAACACATACATCAAGTCAGTGGCCAAGGTCGCTGGGAAAATGGTGGGATCCTTCTACCACTCCAGAAGATATCTCACTAATGATGCAATTCTCTATCTGTATAAAAGCCAAGTACGTCCAAGGATGGAGTACTGCTGCCATATTTGGGCAGGAGCTGCTAAAAACAGCCTATCCTGCCTTACCAGAGTACAAAATAGATTTTGTGGCTTGGTGGGGGATGCCCTTTTCTCTTCCCTGCAACCTCTTTCCCACAGAAGAGACGTAGCAAGCCTATCTTTGTTCTATCGTTATTTCCATGGCAAGTGCTCGTCTGAGCTCCATTCTCTGGTCCCCCCTCACCAATCTTTTTCAAAAAACACCAGACTAGCTGAAACCACCGTCAATAATTTTCCCCACTCCCTATCTGTGCCTAAATCAAAATGTAGATTCCATGAACAAAGCTTCTTTCTTAGAACTGCACGCCTGTGGGACTCTGTTCCGCTTGCCTGTTTCCCTCCCGACTTCAACCTGGATGTCTTCAAGTCCAACACAAACAAATTCCTGATGAACTTCCCCCCTAAGTAATGACACTTTATCAATTCTCCAATACTATTGCTACACTATCCCATTGATTACTGTACACACAATAATCCTTATCCCCGAGTGGCCATTGGGCCTTGATAAGTGGTGAACTCCATGCAAAAAAAAACAAAAAAATAAACAAGAACTATGAAGATGAGGATAACAATTTGCCAATAAATAGATAAATGCACAAATTACTCATCTCAAAGGATTCCAATAAAAAATAATATGATGATTTTGTTTTTGTCACAAGTTCGATTTTTAATATAGGTTTTGGTGTTTTATTTTTTATTAGCGGGGGAGAGGGGGGCACCTGGTTTTGCCCGGTCGTAAAATACGCTTAAATATGATATGATTTATCCAGATTTCGTATATATTATTATAGAGTCGTGATTTGAATTGAGTGCCATCAGCTATAATCGAAACCGAAACCAAAACTTATGAAAAATTCTTGGTAAAATTATTCATTACAAGAAATGGAAGTCCATAACAATTAAATGACAGTCACTCGGATGTAAGCTTAACACACAAAATAAATAACACACACACTATCCTATTAATATATAGATGAAATACAAGCTGATCCCCATCTGGTATCAATTGAAATAGGTGGCTTTCGTTTTGGGGAGGCTTCATGTTTTGACAAGTTTCTGGGCTTGACCTTTACTCCTGATCTGAAATGGAACACGTACATCAAATCTGTTGCCAAGGTTACTGGAAAAATGGTGGAATCCTTCTACCGCTCCAATAGATATCTCACTGCTGATGCAATTCTCTATTGATATAAAAGCCAAGTACGTTCAAGGATGGAGTACTGTTGCCACATCTGCTAAAAGCAGCTTATCCTGCCTTGACAGAGTGCAAAATAGACTTCGTAGCTTAGTGGGGTGTGCCCTTTTCTCTTCTCTGCAACCTCTTTCCCAGAGAAGAGATGTTGCGAGCCTGTCTATGGTTTATTGTTATTTCCATGGTAAGTGCTCGTCCGAGCTCCAATCCCTGGTCCCTCCTCGCCAATCTTTCACGAAAAACACCCGCTTAGCTGAAACCACTGTCAATAATTTTCCCCCCTCTTTATCTGTGCCTAAATCAAAATGTAAATTCCATGAACAAAGCTTCTTTCTTAGAACTGCACGCCTGTGGAACTCTGTTCCGTTTGCCTGCTTCCCAGCTGACTACAACTTGGTTGTCTTCAAGTCCAAAATAAACAAATTCTTGATGAACCGCCCTCTTAAGTAATCCAATTTACCAAATTTCCATTACTAATGATTACTACGATATTATTCCATTGTACACTCAATAACCCTTATCCTCGAATGGCCTCTGGGGCTTGATAAGTAGTGACTCCTATGTAAAAAAAAAATAAATAATAATGACATCTTCAATATAGGATATTGCTGAAGACATTCTCTTTTACACAACGTATAATCGCTTGGACATCATCAGATCTCTGTGCACCACTCAGTGTAGAAAGAGAATAGTTAACTATACTCCCCTTTTCGGGTTTGTATTACTGTACACATAGATTCGAAATAGTTGTCAAAAAACAAATATAGAACAAATAAATGTTATCAAAGGCAAGGTAAGTTACTTTTCTACCTAACTGGATATATTTTTTGTGTTTTTATTCAGTGTAACATGTTTATTCAGCTCGAAAAACATGCAGTGTTTACCGATGTATTGGAAAATTCAAAATGGCAGCCGACTCTCTCTCGGAGAGGGTACGTTTGGGAAAAGGTATTATAAATAATAAACTAGACAAAATACTGTTAGAAATTCGCTCAATATATGTTACCGTGACATAAGTTGACATGTATTCGGTTGTTTTCTAACAGTATTTTGTCTAGTTTATTATTTATAATACCTTTTCCCAAACGTACCCTCTCCGAGAGAGAGTCGGCTGCCATTTTGAATTTTCCAATACATCGGTAAACACTGCATGTTTTTCGAGCTGAATAAACATGTTACACTGAATAAAAACACAAAAAATATATCCAGTTAGGTAGAAAAGTAACTTATCTTGCCTTTGATAACATTTATTTGTTCTATATTTTTTTTTTGACAACTTTTTCGAATCTATGTGTACTGTAATACAAACCCTACTTTTCATATGATAAGAACAGGGTTTAAAATAATAACGTTATTGGTCATTTTTACAATAGGCAACAAAACAAAAGGGGTGAAAAAAAAAATTAATATATAACAAATAAATGTTACCAAATGCAAGATAAGCCACTTTTCTACCTATCTCGAATATTTTTGGGTGTTTTCACTTATTTTAAAGCGTTTATTTACTTTAAAACAAAATTAGTGTCAAGTCTATTCAATTAAAACGAAAAAACGCGGCGGTTTTGTTATAGTCATTTTAATCTTCGATAATCGCTCAAAAATCGAAAATTAAACAAAATACTGGGAATAAGCTAGCCAATAAATGTCATCATTCCTGCGAACGTTTAATTTTCGATTTTTGAGTGTTAAAATGGTTATAACAAAACAATAATTTTTTTTCTCGTTCTAACTCGACAAACTTGGACCAAAGTAAATAAACATTTTTAAATTAATTAACACAAAAAAAAAAAATATATCCAGGTAGGGAGAAGAGTAACTTATCTTTGAAAACATCTATTTTTTGTATACGTATTTTTTAATTTTATTTTGTTGGCTATTGTAAAAATGCCGTCGTTATTAAGCAGAAACTTATCCTTAATATGCGGAGGGAGGGCGGCTTTTGTTAACTATTCTGTACCTTTACCGCCAAGTAAATGTTGTTTTTTTGGGGGGAGGGGGGAGGTCACCAAGAATGGACGTAACACGAAGGTGCTTATGCATAATAGCAGATTTTAAAACACATAGATTCGAAAAAGTTGTCAAAAAAACAAATATATAACAAATAAATGTTATCAAAGGCAAGATAAGTTACTTTTCTACCTAACTGGATATATTTTTCGTGTTTTTATTCAATGTAACATGTTTATTCAGCTCGAAAAGCATACAGTGTTTACCGATGTATTGGAAAATTCAAAATGGCGCCCGACACTCTCTTTAACACGGTAAGTTCAGGAAAAGATGTTATAAATAATAAACTAGACAAAATATAGTTAGAAATTCGCTCATTATATGTTACCGTGACATAAGTTGACATATATTCGATGTTTTTTTAATAGTATTTTGTCTAGTTTATTATTTATAACAACTTTTCCCAAACTTACCATGTTAAAGAGAGTGTCGGGCGCCATTTTGAATTTTCCAATACATCGGTAAACACTGCATGTTTTTCGAGCTCAATAAACATGTTACATTGAATAAAAACAAAAAAAAAAATGTATCCAGTTTGGTAGAAAAGTAACTTATCTTGCCTTTGATAACATTTATTTGTTATATATTTGTTTTTTGACAATTTTTTCGATTCTATGTGTACAGTGTACTACAAACCCAAAATAATAATAATAATAATAATGATAATACACCATAAAATGTGGTGGCTTTTCTAAAAGGAGAGAAAAAAAAACAAATGCATTAACTAAAATGACTGATTGTCAAATTGCTTGTCCAATTACCTCCCCTGAATTATGAATCTCCCAGACTCCCACACATTAAAATATACGGCTAAAACTTTATAAATCGATAAACTTTATTTCTACTTGTAATTATTTTTCTACTGGATCACTTTTCATAATTTTTGGAATTTATACTAATTTCGACATGATATGTAATAATGTTTTCACCTGAAATGTGTTTGGTTCAAAATCCACTATTCTGTACAAGCACCAATACGAGATTGGTTTAACATGGCGGACACAGTTGCATCAAGAAGGAGGCACTTTAGATGGTTCCTATTTACAATGCCTCCCAACGGGACAGAGTTAGTCAGTCACTGAGGGTCGTTTTTTAACGTGGGGAAAAGGAACAAAAATAAAAATTGTCTCAGTCGTTAAGGATTTCTCCTCCACTGACAGAGAACAAGAAATTGAAGTGCAGCATCTGAAGAACAGATACTACACTTCGATCTTGTCCCATGGTTGCGTGATCATTAGGGCCGCTATGACAACCGCATATTCTTTTCATTGTTTTGACTCTCGGGTGTGTATCCGTTGATATCTTATATGCTTTTATATAAAGTAATGCGATTCTCGGTTGATTAACTGCGTCGGATATATACTCGAGAGTTAAAACAATGATAAGAATATTCTGTTGTCATAGGCTTAGTGATGATAAAACAATCAGTCGCAGCGCCGCCGCCGCCACCACCACCAACAACAAACGCGGATATTCGAAACAGGAAGTAGCCTTCCTCTTTCTACGCATGCGCTGCAATTCGCTTCCTCCACGTGGAGCAGTTCGCATTCAGTAATCAGTATGGATAACATTTCGCCAAACAATCAAATCGGAGAAGACAAAATGATTGATGATATACCTCCAAAAAATCCGTGAGTAATTTTTTTCCAATTGCATTTATGTTCAAGGGGAATATTTATGAACATTGTTACATAATGTTAGAGATTTTCCAGCATAGGTATACTTTAGTTCGTTAGTTTCGTTAATTCTAAAAACGGGGGAAAAAAAATCGGTTCTTATTTAGAATTCGACTTGATTAAAAAAACGAAACAGACAAATGGAGAAAACCCAGACAAATCTTTGTGGCAGATGTGTATTTTAGGTTGCAAACTAGCCTCTTGCACGTCCAAAGAGAAAAATGTTAAACGTAAATTATTATTTACTTTATCACAACGGTCTATGTGCTCCATTACGCCAACTGAAGACACCTTAACATTTTTCGATAAATCGACGACCACAAGGTTTTCGGGTATCCTGAAAAGGAATATGGTAGGGAGAATTAGCGCAGACAAACAGTTTTCGAGTTATTGATACCTGTATTTTGCAAGGTAAATCACTAGCGGCCATGTTTAAACGGGCGGCATAAAAGCGCCAAACCCTCGGTTTTTGTTTTTATTTTTCAATGCAATTCGAAAAGCTGTTCTGTGGTAATTTTTACTTACTGGAACTCGATGTTTGAAAGTGCTTGGTCGACTGCTTTTATAATAGTGTTTGTTTTTTGTCCACTCACGTCGGACTTAACATTTGCATAGAATCGACTAGTGGGTATAAAAACACCCCCTATCGGCGATATTGGTTGGTTGGTCTTTTTGTTTTAGTCCAGCAACCCGTTTCATAGTGACTGTTACAAAGACGATCTGTCGTTGTAGGCAAACGAGGCAATTCGTTGCAACTCCTGTTGATCAAGAAAAGTGTGATAATTAAATTGATTGACTTACCGAGGGTGGGTCGGTGGGAAGGGAAAGACACTCATGGCTGTGAACGGGCTGGCCTGGTGTTTGTTAATGAAGAAAATAGGATGTCTATTCCTTATAGCTTAAATAGACATTCCAGTCTCGTTTCAGTCTCGCTGAACAAGAGATTGAGACTATAAAAACAGTCACCTTGGTAGGCTTGTTGTTGTTGTTGTAGTTTATTTTGTTCTTATCGTTGTTAGAGAGCTATCAGGCCGGTACGACAACTGTTAAACAGTACGTTACATTTACAAGAATACGTTTGCTTGTAAGCAACGAGGTAATTTTTCGTTGCAAGTTAAACGTCTTTTCTTCCCCCCCCCCACTCGTCGGTAGGAAATATCGACAAAAGGCGTGAAGGGTTCACCACGTAAGGTAAGGGTTTCATTGTTTTTTCCCTTCTATGTCGAGTTCTAATTTAACCCGTTGAGTTGCAGAAACGCCTCCCCCTTTTAGTCGGTTAAAATCCAACACTTTGCAACGAATCGAAAAAAGAAAAAAAAAAAAAAAAAAATGAACGACCCTGTTACTGGTAGGGAACTAGAAAGAAGACTAGACCTTCTTCAAAGAAAAATAAGGACAACCGTGGTGGGGATGGAAGAGGAACCTCTGTTCTTGAATGTGTTTTTATCATTTGAAAAGGATAAAGCAGGATGGCTAGAAGAGCTAGAGGATGTGCCTTGGAGTATGGAGGAACAACTTGCTGCCGAAAAGGAAGCTGAATCGCTTGCGGAACTATTTCAAGCTTCTTTTAAATTTAAGAGAGAGGTGCGACACCGACTGGGTGTTGTACGGGCAGTCAGTGAAGGAAATACTTCAGAGGCCCCTATAGAAGATAGGTCCTCCAACGTTGAACCAACCTTCATAGTCAGGAAGCCACTAGTATCCCAGACCCAACCAAGTCCTTCAACCAAACTGCAGATTCTTCCTTTTCAGTAGAACATTATAAAATCAAACTGAAACGGCCACATTTCAGTGAAAGGGATTTTGAAAGAAATAGAAGTTTTAAGGACTTTCTCAGCAAGTTTGAGAATTGTGCGATGTCAGTACCATCGGCAACAGGAAAGCTGTATTTTTTAGGTGTTCTCTTGAGGGTAGAGCGCTTCAACTTATTGACCACCTTTCAGTTTCCGAAGACAGTTATCCAGTGGCTCTAAAATTGTTGAAGGAACAATACTTGGATGAGGAAGAAATACGCGGCGAAATAATCCAAGGTATATTAGATTTTCACTTGGAGAATCCTAAAGATTTGGTGGGGTTGAAGGACTTCATGATAAAAACTCGGGCGGATGTATGGGAACTTAGAGCATCATACAGCTGTGATTTATATGATGACATGTCGGCAGGTGCCATAATAATTTCTCAGGTATTGTTTGCAAAATTAACACCCAACATAAAAAATGAACTGATCAGGATTGCTGGAAAGACATACCCAACCTTGTCAGTAATCCTGTTGAAGACACCAGAAATTAAGAGGTTTTTGATTGTTAAGAAACCTGAACAACACCCTGTGGCTAAGCTGAGACCCCCACCAAGACTTAGGAAAGAAAAGGAAGATGAATCCCATTCCTCCATGAAGGCTTTCAATACCAAAGTGGAATCAAAACCACAAAAATGTGAGTTTTGTAAGAAGCATGAACATCCTTCGGAAAATTGTCTCTACTACATCTCACATGAAGCCTGGATTACAAGGTGCAAGGAACTTTGGCTGTGTTTTAGATGCCTAAAAAAGACACAAAAGGGAGCAATGTGCCCTTTGAGAACAGCTAAAAATAGTAGCTGTAGCAGCTGCACTGTTAAGGGCCACGTGACAGCAATGTGCCCAGACAAGAGAGACAAGGTGCGCGTGGACACCTGTTTACATACGAATGATTACAGCTACGGTTTCATGTCGCCAGTAATCAGCATAGTGGTAGGAAAGGGAAATAGTAAGTTGGAAATAAATTGTCTCCTGGACACCGGAAGCCAAAGGACCTACTTGGATACCTCTGTGCTGGAAAAACTGAATTGCCTTTCTACAGCTAAAGAAAATAGATTGGAAGTGAAAACCTTTTTGGGCTCAGAAATAAGACCTTTTAAGGAGGCCTCTGTGGAATTAAGACTTATCCCTGAGAAAGTTCACGCTCTTCAAGTTCTTTCCTGTGAATTGAATCTTTCACATGAGTTACTGGAGCTTCCGTAGATAATTAAAAACTTGAAACGACATCGATTGGCAACTAAGTATGATCCCAGGGACAATTATATTAAAATTCAGGGGCTATTGGGAATTGACGCCATTCAATTCATAGAACCGTTTCACTGTTTTTTCCACTCCGAAAGGACTTGTACCCTTTGGTAACTGCCGTTGCTTCATGTATGAGAATCAACTAAAACCAAGGCACAAAGTAGAGAGAGGGGCAAAAATTAATTACATCTCTTTATTGGAAAAAACACCTCCACTTTCAAAGTACAAAATTAATTTTGTGCTGAATCCAGTGGATAAATACCTAGACCCGTTAAAAGCTTGGTTTGAAGAAGGAAATGTCCAGAGAGGACTGGAAAGTATGTTTACCATGGAGTCACTAGGGTTACCTGTCACAGGAATTCTCCACCGTGGATGAAGAGATGGTACAGAAGTTTAGGAACACTGTATCCTACAGAGATGGCCAATACCATGTACAGCTGGCATGGTATGAAGACAAAGTGAAGTCTGTGCCTTCTAACCACAATGTCGCTCTTAGAATATTAGAAAGTGTAGTTAAACACCTGGAGAAGAAAGGTCTCTATGATCAATACTTGGACGTCTTTAAACAGGAAGACGAAGGAATTATAGAGGAAATAATGGTGACTCTAGAAGACTTTCAAAATTACATATGGATCCTGCACAGACCGGTACTCAAACTGGCTGATCAGACGACCACGAAGGTTAGACCTGTATTCAATTGTTCCTACAACAGGGTGAAGAAAAAAATAAAATTTTTGTCGAATTTTAAAGGTACACTTTGTTGTAATTGTTATGTTAATTTTTTGCCACTGTCTGGGAGCAAAAAAACAGGTGAGATAAATGTCTCATAATGTAAATATTAACCAAATGTTGATATATAAAAGAAAATAAAACAAAACGGTGTCAGTAACATTTTTCCCTTTTAAACATGCAAGGCTTAGAGGCTATTTTGCAACCTAAAATACACATCTGCCGACATCAGAAGGTAGCCTTTATGATTATTAAGACCTACATTTTCTGATGTATTACTTATAAATTCACTGGTCGCCATTTTGAATATTGTTTACCAATGAGTTAGGCCAAGTCTACCCGGTCTCGTTAATATTTTTGGTGAGCGGGGGGGGGGAGGGGGGGAATTAGGAGAGGAGAATTCAGATCTTCCTTTTTTGCAATTGTGCTCCCTCCCAAATTATATTATGCCCCACACAAAAAAATTAAATTATGAGAGCAAAAAAATAAAGAGGTTTGAATTACCTTCCATCCTGAAAACATGAGAAATAAAAATAACCTGCCCCATCTAAAAAAAATAAATAAAAATAAAATTAAAAGAAAACCTCTTGCACAGACGGGACTCTCCAAGTGTGACTCCCCCCCCCTCCACTCCCACTGCAAAATAAAAAAAAAATTTACAAGACTGGGTTGACTGTTTTTCGAAAAAAATGGCTGGATTGATTTGTAAACAATACTCAAAATGGCGACCAGGTAATATAGAGAAACATCAGAAAAACTACTTATATGCATAATTAAGGTATAGTATATGTATTGGGAGGAGTGGTGGGAGGTGCTGGCCTTTGGATATTTATTGAACGTGCCTTGGGTCAGTTGAGAGGTCAGTTGGTCGTTGGTGCACACCACTCAATATGTCCATAGGGTTCTGAGGGGTGCCAACGTCGTCCATGTTCTGCGGTGTTCCCTGTTTGCCTTATAGCTTGTATTGTGCCTGTCTATGCCCTAGGATTGAATACTGTTGCCACATCTAGGCAGGAGCTGCTTGAAGCACCCTCTCCTGCCTTCAGAGTTCAAAACAGACTTCGTAGTTTAGTAGGCGATACCCTTTTCTCTTCTCTCCAGCCTTTTTCCCACAGAAGAAATGTTGCAAGCCTATGGCAAATGTTTGGCTGAGCTCTGATCTATGGTCCCCACTCGCCACAAAAAAAAACACTCATCTCGTCAAAATCATTATCAATATTCCTCCACTCTATCGTTGTTTAAACTTAAACACGGATTCCATGAACAGAGCTTCTTCCCTAGAACAGCTTACCTGTGGAACTCTGTTCTGCTGGTCTGCCTTACTGCTGACTACAATATTATCTTCAAGTCCAATATAAACAAGTTCTTGTTGAGCTGTCCTCATAAATAATCTAATTATACTGCCAAAATATCTAATTAGACATGTTGATTTTGAAAAGAAAATTTACATGCAATAAATTCATTAAGGTAAATCAAGATAGATATAAAACAGTTTACGGATATTATCTCTCTCTCATACTCTTTAAAGGAAAAGAAACATTAATCCAAAATGACCAGGCTATCTGCTTCTACCTGATGTATCTTTTCCGTTAATTATCATTCAGTTTAATTAATATTCATAAATTGCTAAGATTTTCTGTGTTTAGTCAATCTCCTAAATATGACATACTTACAGGTGGTAGCAGGACACCTTACTCACTAATTATTCTCTACTTTCACTCTCCCAGACATTATCGGTCCTGGATATGACCTAAAACTATATCCGATGGTGAGGCCCCACCTTGCGGGCCTTGGAGCCACCCTTTAATTGCCATTGCTTCCAGGTCCACTCTGACCCGGAGTGGTAGTACCTGTTCGGGTCCTAACTATGGGTTAAATAGAATCTGACTTAAAAAAGAATATACTCCATTAAAAATCGTTCCTCAAAATAACTAGATTCGGTATTAAATAACCTGAAAAAGGTTGATATGCCGTAAAACAAAAACAACCAACCAACCAACCAACCCAGACATCATCAGAACAATTATTTCACAATCGTTGTAAATATTTTGTTTTGTAATCACGTGATTTTATCTTTCACCTGCAACTCATCTCTTAGGAAAAGCTTTTATTAGCAGTGCCCTCATTTCTTAACTTACCAAGCACATCATAAAAACATAGACCTCAGTCTAGAAGGATTTATTCATAAACATCTTTTATTTTCCTGTATTGGCAGGCAGGGGAGCGGGCTCATGCACATTTTTGGGGGCCGTTCAGGGCTCTATAGACAAATTTATCTTTAGTTGACCTTTGACAACTAAATATTTTCGTTTACTAGCCAAATAGAAATGTTACTACCCAAACTAATGTGTAATATTATATCACTGTAATATTATGAATCAAACGATTCCAGTTGAAGCTTTGTTTTAGTTTCTAATTTTCTAAGGCAATAAAGACAAAATTTATGGGTGGAAATTCAGAAATGTTAAGAATTATATTCAGTGGTACTGTTATCTAAAAAATATCGCTCTGAAAAATTCTGTCAACTGACAAATGCAAGTTTGAAGATCTCATTAGGTTCAATATTAGTTAATAAATTTGAAACAACAACCTCATAAAAAAGGTTACATTCACTTCACCTGTCAAACTTTGGAAGGTGTCATTTAGAAATATCCAGTTATGTGCAAAACTCGTGCAATGTTTTTCACTCTGTTATGAATCAAACTATTCCTGGTGAAATTTCGTTTTATTTTTTAATTCTAAAAGAAAATGCAGACGAAATTTAATTAACCTTTTCAGAAATGTCAAAAACAATTGCATTCAGTGGTATTGTTACCTGGCAAATATCGCTCGGAATAATTCAGTCAAATGACAAATGCAAGTTTGAAGATCTCATTAATTTTAATTTTTCGATATTAGCTAATAAATTTGAAACAACTACCTCATAAAAAAACATCACATTTATTTCAATTTTTACCTGTCAAACTTTGAAAGGTGTCATTTAGAAATATCCAGTAAAATTACTGACAAAATTTAAATGCAAATTTGAAATATTCAAGATCTCATAAGTTTCAGTATTAGTAAACTTCATTCATGAAACAACAATTCCAAACAAGATCTTAAACAGGGTTCAATGGACAAATTTATCTTTAATGGACATTTGACGACTGAAGATTTTTGTTTACTAGCCAAATAGAAAAGTTACTAGCCAGACCCACATGATTTTTAGAATATGACATCTTCGTTCGGTGATGAGTATGTACATCATGAATATTTTTCTGTATTTTTTTATAAGTGTCATTCTAAAACTCCTATCCTTACATCATCAACGCTCTGATCCCTATCTGGCATCAATTGTGATGGATGGCTCTCGTCTGGGTGAGACCCCGTGTTTTGACAAGCTTCTGGGTTTGACCTTTACTCCTGATCTGAAATGGAACACGTACATCAAGTCTGTTGCCAAGGTCGCTAGAAAGATGGTGGGATCCTTCTACCGCTCCAGAAGATATCTCACTACTGATGCAATTCTCTATCTATATAAAAGCCAAGTATGTCCAAGGATGGAATACTGCTGCCATATCTGGGCAGGAGCTGCTAAAAACAGCCTATCCTGCCTTGACAGAGTACAAAATAGACTTCGTGGCTTAGTGGGGGATGCCCTTTTCTCTACCCTGCAACCTCTCTCCCACAGAAGAGACGTTGCGAGCCTATCCTTGTTTTATCGTTATTTTCATGGCAGGTGCTCGTCTGAACTCCAATCTCTGGTCCCCTCTCGCCAATCTTTCACGAAAAACACCCGTCTAGCTGAATCCACTGTGAAAAATTTCCCCCACTCTATATCTGTGCCTAAATCAAAATGCGGATTCCATGAACAAAGCTTCTTTCTTAGAACTGCACGCCTGTGGAACTCTGTTCTGTCTGCCTGCTTCCCACTGGACTACCACTTGGATGTCTTCAAGTCCAACGTTAACAAATTCCTAATGAACCGCCCTCTTAAGTAAACACTTCATCAAATCTCCACACACAGAGAGTGGCTTCCGGGCCTTGATAAGTGGTGATCACTGTGTAAAAAAAAAAAAAAAAAAAAAGTATACAACAAATTTTATGTTGATACTTGAAAGTGTAAACATTCTAATTTTTTCAGATGTTTTTTTAAACAGCCTTCGTTAAAAAAAAAAAAGGAATATATTGTTCTATTAAACTTTTGTTTAAATAATTTAACTTTATTTTATTTAAAAAAAAAAAGTTGAAAAGATATTTTTCACTCAATAGTGAACTTTGACAGATTGTCAGGGAAAGAAATACAATCGCCAAAAGATAAGCGTTTCATTATTTCTAGTTGTCACTTTGAAAAATCACTCGCAAATGCAACTGTTTCACTTGCAACGTAGAGCCCTGTTAAAAAATATCATATTGAGTCTACAGACTGTAGAACTGTTTACAATTATCTGACAAATGTCAGTCAGGATAATTCAATCAACTGACAAATGCAAGTTTGAAGATCTCATCAGTTTCAATATTATTAAACTTAAAACAACAACCACCTCATAAAAACATTGCATTCACTTCAACTGTTACCTGGAAAAGGTATCATTTAGAAATATTCCGTTATGTCCAATTTTTTTCTTAACAAGAGGCCTTTTTCCTGATTTTTCAATTTTCCTGTCAAGTTGGAAAATGTCACTTAGACATATAACATTAATGCTGATCTAAGATCTGAAAAGGGAGAAAGTCCAGATTACGTTTCGAGTTTGTTACCAGCTCTGTTTAGATGCAAATTAGGCATTCTTTTTTTTGCAATGAAGAAAGAATAAAATTTGTGCCAAATTTTTAAGGTATGCTTTGTAATTGTTGTATTAATTTTTTGCCACTAGACAGTGGACCAAAAAAACAGGGGAGATAAATGTCTCATAATTTAAATATTAACCAAGTGTTGATATATAAAAGAAAATAAAACTAAACGGTGTCAGTAACATTTTTCCCTTTTGAACATGCAAGGGTTAGAGGCTATTTTGCAACCTAAAATACACATCTGCCGACACCAGAAGGTAGCCTTTATGATTATCAAGACCTACATTTTCCGATGTATTACTTATAAATTCACTGGTCACCATTTTGGATATTGTTTAGCAATGAGTTTGGTTAAGTCCACCTGGTCTCGTTAATATTTTTGGAGGGCAGTGAGAGAGAATTAGGAGAGGAGAATTCCAATCTTCCCTTTGCAATTGTGCTCCCTCCCAAATTAAATTATATTATGCCCCCCCCCCCAAAAAAAAAGAAATTATGAGAGCAAAAAAAAAAAAAAAAGATTTGATGAATTACCTTCTACCCTGAAAAAATTAGAAATAAAAATAACCTGATCCCCATCTAAAAAAAAAAAATAATAATAAAATTGTCAGATGGTCTGACAAACACATACCGTCTTTGTGTTACTAAAATTGAACTTATTTCTGTTTGTTTTAAACTGAAATTTTATCTTTGAAAATTTATAACTCAATTTGACTAATATTGAATTTATTCAACATTTCCCTGGTACTTGTACTGGGCTGGTCACTGAAATGTGGTGTCTGCGCAGATGCTGCACTCAAATTAATTGTCCTCGGTCAATGGAGGGAGAAAACCTTCTATACTAAGGCTATTTTATTTTTGAAAACTGCCAGAGTGCCCCTTTTGAGGGGAGCTGGTTGTTCTCCGACATTAAAAACGACCTTGTGTCACATTTTGTTTTTGTGGGGAGGTAAATAAATACCCAGTCGCTCTTTAACGCTTGCCGAATTTTGATTTTCAAGTCTGTAGATTAAAAAATCTTTAAGCATATTAGGTTGAGAAGTGTCCTCTCACATATACATTCTCACTTTTATGGATATTTACTTTCAGCCTTGATAAGCAGTGATTCATTTGTATATATAAAAATGAATTTTATTAATGATTAAAAAAAAAAAAAAAAGTATCAACAATCGTAGTGTACGCCCTCTTCTTCCCCCAAGGAATATTACACGGTGCATACGATAATTAAAACTAATGGCAACACAAAGCATTACTATTGGTTTTAGATGCATGGGGTGTTCCGAAAGTAAAGATTTGTATATTCTTTTTTTTTATCTCAAAAAGTTAAAGAGCTACGAAAACAGGAATGATACCATTAAAACGAACGGCCTTTTGTGCTCCAGAATTTACTTTTCTACATAGTCATTCTTATTGCAATTTTTCCCAGCAGTAAACAATGGCTGTGCCTGGGCATCCAAAGCTTGCTTTGTCATATGAGGGCTGCTCCAAAAGTAAAGACTTCTATTTCTTAACTCAAAAAGTTGAAGGACTACGAAGACGGGATGGTACCATTAAAACGAGCAACCAAATCTCCGCTCACTTTTTATTCTTTGTTCTTACAGTTTAACCATTACAAAGTGTGAGTCATTCCAAAAGTAAAATCTATTGTTTTTACTTGAAAAATTGAAGAGCTGCGGAGACAGGAGTGGTAACATTAAAACGAGCTACCTTTTTGTTTTCTAGAATTTATTTTTCTACATAGCCACCACCATTTTTAATGCACTTTTGCCAGAAATCAGCAATCTTAGCAGATGTTTCTACATGAATGTGTTTGTGAAATGAAAGTTTGTGTGGTCAAAAATCAAGACTATGAAATGTGTTTCAATCAATCATGATATACCTGACTGTTCTCTGTGGGGAAATAGTAAAATAAGACATATGGAGAATGTAAGCAGTCATCTTACATTAAAATTGTCGTTCACAATGCACAAGTATTTTTTTTTTTTTTACTTGTACATTTTCACTATTTCTAGCAGAGAATAGTAAAACGTGTATGTATGTGTGTGTGTATATATATATATATATATATATATATATATTATATAAATCCAAGCTTCAGATATTCAAAAGTAGGAACTAATGAACTTAACTAGATTGTTAGATAGTGCTCGGTAACAAGAGCAAACCTTTTTTTTTTTATTAAAAGGTAAATAGTTACATTTGGTCACTACAAACAGCCATCTGTTTCAATCAATAAGACTTCATCAGGCGACCCTGAACTATCTAATGCTAAAGAAAAAAGTAAGCTCTTGTTTTTTTTTTTTTGTTTTTGTTTTTTTTGTTTATTTTTTTTTTTTAAGAGCTCACGTTTCTTTTTATATATATACTTTTTTGTAGAAATCTTTTGTAAACATGCGAAGTCACTTAGGTAAAGAGCTAATAAAAATAAAAGATGATTATTGTAAAGACAGGAGATGCCTAGTGACCTTAGTCTTGAAATGGCCAAGGTCAAAAGTAGGTGGGGGGGGGGGACAGTGTGCAGGACGAGAGTTCCACAAGCTTGCAATTCTTGTGAAGAAGCTATGGGAATAGGAAGCTGTATTACAAACAACAGTGAATTGATGGAAACCACTTGACCAAAGAGTCGAATGAGCTGGAACAAAAGAAGCAGGGAATAAATCAGATGATTCTGAAGAATACATGCTATTATAATATTTATAGAGTGAGAGTTTGCAAAACAAAAAAAAAAAATGGTAGGACCAATGAAATTTATTTTTTTTCAAAGAACACTTCTTTGTTTCTGTAATTCACTTACTAGGCAGAATCCAATATCAAATTTGTCAGATGTGGTGCTATAGCAGTCTAACTTTGAGAATCCAACTGACTTTTCTTCATGTATTATAAACAGTTTTCCACTCTCTCGTATCTTTGACCAGTTCTTTTAATATCAGATAATACTTAAATCTGTTTTGTTATGTACAAAGAGAAATTTTAGGCTGTATTCTAACAAAAATGGATATTTCTGATTTTATAACATATTAGTCATAAATAAGGGAAGATGGAGTTTTCTCCCATCATCTCATCACCAGAAACAAGTTTAATTGTACAATTTTTTTTTTTTTTTTTTTTTTTTTTTTTTTTTGAGATTCTCCAACTGAGAGAATGTGTGCTTTTGTTTTATTTTTGTAAAAAAAAAAAAAAAAAAAAAAAAAAAAAACCCATGCATGCATCAGGTTCGCCCATGTGCATTGCTTCGGGTCAAGATCAAAGTATAGTATCTGTTCCAGCAGATGCTGCTATCAAAGACCATTGTCCTTGTGGCAATCTTTTGGTCAATGTAGGGGCAACCCTATATACCAGATGGACTTTACTATTCAGCTCCCATTTCCCACTTCTCGAGAGCTGGTCCCCTTTTCCCCTCCTCCCTTTCTCCACTGTGCCTAATTTGCTCAGTGGGGAAACAAATAAACACAGCCCATGTACATTGCATTATTTATTCCATGTCTAGTTTTGTAACATGGCTCTTATTTTTTTTGGCTCTTATTTTTTTTGGCTCTTATTTTTTTTGGCTCTTATTTTTTTTGGCTCTTATTTTTTTTGGCTCTTATTTTTTTTGGCTCTTATTTTTTTTGGCTCTTATTTTTTTTGGCTCTTATTTTTTTTGGCTCTTATTTTTTTTGGCTCTTATTTTTTTTGGCTCTTATTTTTTTTGGCTCTTATTTTTTTTGGCTCTTATTTTTTTTGGCTCTTATTTTTTATCTGTGTTATTACTTCAAACTACTTGAACCCACACGAATTACCAAATGAAACAAATAGGAAAGCATTTTTTTCTTTTCGTGCAAATGAAATGCATTTATTTGTGGTTCTTCCAAAACAACACATTCCATTATCTTTCCAAAGTCTTTTCGCACACACCTGTGCTTTTTAAAAGTTTCTGTCTCCTCACCATCCCACGCTTATGTTTATACATCCAGCTTCCCTGGCATGCAATTTGCTTCTATTTCAACCATGTGGAGTATTTTTTTCTCCCTTTTTCTTCTCGCGCAAACTCACTATTTATTCCTATTGTATAATCAGTTAATAATGACAGTTTTTTTTTTATGTATCACTTGTTTTTTTTATAGTCTGACTTATTAGTGTTGGGACGATTATTTGTAATCGAGAATTAGAAAAATCGGAATCAGAAAAATTAGTACCTACTTTCTGATTCCAATAAACGATCCTTTTAATTTTTTTTTTATTTTTATTTAATTCTGTTAAAAGCAAAATTTTCCACTGCTGGTAGTAATGATAAAATAATAAATATTTATTGATTTTTAAACTAATAGTAAAACTAAAATCTATAGCTTATCGCTTACAAGTGTATTTTTTGGTTCCCTGATTTATCGGAGGGGGGGGGCCTATGTTTTCAGTGGCGTCCGTGCATCCATTAGTTTTTCCTGAAAGTTTGCCACAAATTGTATTTCCTTAAATATAGATGTACCCAGTGAAAAAAAAATTATTTTTACAAAAATTCCTGTTGCGCCCCCAGGGGCTCAAAAGAGGTCAAAATGGCCAAAAATGACATTTTGCCCCATAACTTTTGATCCATTCATTAGATTTTTTTGGAAACTTGGCCAAAATGTGGAGCCCATTGTGCTTAATATAAATCCAGTATGGATGACCCTGGCAAAATTTACACTTGAAAGAATATCTGCACATTTAACGTATGTTTTTATTATAATTGTGAAAAAATAATTACTTCATAGTTAAATAGTTAGATTTATAAAGAATCAGAATCAGTAATTGTATTGGAATCAGGAATGTAGTAAGAAATCGGTAATTGTATTGGAATCTGGGAAAATATTGGAATCGTCCCATCACTAGTTACTATAAAGTAATGATTTGCCTCTGACTCTTTCACCTTCTCCATCTGTGAGTGCCTGACTGTAGCTGTAAATGGCAAATTACAGTTGAGTATTCTTGGAAGCAGTTTTATATCCTACGGGATGTTGGAATTATCTGGCAAGATCAAATCATCACCTTTTACAGAAGATGATGTAAACAGAAAGTGACAGTATTTTCTTATCGTGTCTGTTCCTTCGAAAATTCTATTATTCTAGTCAAAGAGAAATTCAGAGAATGCTTCCTCATTGTTCCATTTTCCAAACCATCAATTTGTAATGAAATAATATTAAACCCTGTCTGCATGTTTTTTGTATACAACTACCTTTTGACCTATTGCATCACAAATAAAAAAATTCATAATCCAAGACTATGGTCATATGAAAAGACTAATTCTAATCATATAAGTTAAGCAACATGTTAGGATTTAGATGGGTGACTGCTTGGTGATACCAGCTCTCGTACAATTATAAAATGGGTAAAGTTAAGCAACAGGTTAGAATTTAGATGGGTGACTGCTTGGTAATACAAGGCATGTTTTTTATTTCTTTTTTTTTTTTTTTTTTTTGAATGTGGGGGTTTATGCAGAATAGGTCTGTGTTATCATTGACATATTCTGGGCAGATTACATAAACTACCCGAAGGTGCTGTATGAAAACTTTGTGCTTATTTTTTTTCTTGCTGAAAACGATGGCTAATGTTTTACACATTAGCAAACCGTTTAAAAAAAACAATTATAATTCAAAATTCATCAATGATCTAAATCGCATTCTAAGTTCGTTTGTCGACATATACGCAGATCACACTACGATCTATGACAACACTTCAAAGGCCAACAACGACTAAAATCTCTGTGTCTCTCTTTTAGCATCTGGTGCGATAGGGTAAAAAGTGTCTGGTTAATATAATGCATCCAAAACCAAGCTTTTCTCTTTTCACCATAAACGCTCTGATTCCCACTTGTCCCCAATTGATATGAATCGCTCTCGTCTAAAAGAGGCTACCTGTTTTGACAAACTTCTGGATCTGAACTTCATTTCTGGCCTGAAATGGAATACTTAAATATTTGAAAATATAAAGAACTTGTAGCATAAAATTTTTTTTCAAAATTATTGGATTCAGCATTAAATAAACTGAAAAGGGTTGATATGCCATGAAACAAAGCATCCAAACCTTAATTAACTGAAGGTGTCATTGGTAGGTGTGGAGGGAGGGTCTATTTCTATTCTTTTATATCCCCCCCCCTCCCAATCTTTCCCCTCTTTCCTCTTTTTTAAGAAGCAATATCCAAATTAGAAAATTTAAGTCTGTTTTTGTTTTTGCTTTGTTTTCAGTGTTGCGTAAAGATAATCGCAGGTACACTTCGCCTGTTTGGGTTTACACTGAGCCAACAGATAAAAGATGGTGTTGCTAGGAGACGAGGCTTTGCAGAAGCCATTGAAAAAAAAAATGCAGTTAGGAAGAATTTGGCTGCTCTTTGCTTTCTGAATTATCACCCACTAAGTCGTGTATGAATTTTATATCATAGGGAGTGTAAGACAGCCAACATGTCAAAGATAACCATAGTAGAAGCCTGCTTTTTTTTCTTTCTTCACAAGTATATACTACAGTATGATGAGAATAATGGAAATAGTATTCCGACAAAATAGAGAAATAAAAAAGAACAAACCAAGTTATGTGTTCATCAACGTTTCGTCTTTATTTCAAGATGGAACTTTTAACATATAACTAGGTTTGTTCCTTTTTATTTCTCTGGTCCTGAATATGACCTTGAACTATATCCAGTGATGAGGCCCCAGCTTGCGGGCTTTTGGGGAGTGTGGAGCCACCCTTTAATTGCCATTTCTCCCAGGTCCACTCTGACCCGGAGTGGTAGTACCTGTTAGGCTCCCAACTATGGGTTAAATAGAAACCGACTTGAAAACAACAAATATATTCTATTAAAAATTTTTTCTTAAATCTTTGGATTCGGCATTAAATAACCTGAAAAGGGTTGATATGCCGTAAAACAAAAAAAAGCGAACCTTTTTATTTCTCTTTACTACAGTATGTATGCTAAAAATTTACTGAAGCTTCGACTGTGACATGCTAAGGTATTTTACTAGTACAATATTAATTAGTTTAAATTAATTGTAGAGCAATGTGTGTCGTTTTTTTTTTTTTTTTTTTTTTTTTTTAACATGGAGGTCACTACTTATCAAGGCTCAGAGGCCACTTGAGGATAAGGGTTAATAGGTATAGATTAGTCATTGTGATTTTAGCATAGTAGACATTAGTAGGAATTTTATAACTTGGATTATTAAGGGAGACGGTTCAGTAAGAACTTGTTCACATTGGACTTGACGATCAGATTGTAGTCGGCTGGAAAGCAGGCAAACAGAATTGAGTTCCAAAGGCGAGCAGTTCTAAGAAAGAAGCCGTGTTCATGGAATCTACGTATAGATGTAGGCACAGATAGTGTGGGAAATTGTTGATAGTGGTTCTAGCTAGACGAGTGTTTTTCGTGAAAGTCTGGCAAGGCGGGACCATAGATTGAAGTTCAGATGAACACCTGCCATGTGTTAAGAGTCAACATAGATTTAATTGAAAAGTGTCATTCCATATGTTTATAAGACTAATGCAAACTATATATATATATATATATATAATGTAAGAAAATTAATGAAACTCTTTTCAAGAACACCACTGTCGCCGCCACAATGACCAGCAGCAAACTTGAGCTCCAATGTTCCCTCTCAGCTGTCAAATATTCAACTGCCAGTCTTAATTTGTTAAAGTAGTTGTTTCCTCATATGCAAATAAATACCAGTTATAAAAAAATATTTTTTTTAATGGAAATCACTCTAAACAAGGCATGGAGCCACTTGATGTAAAGAGATTAAAAAATACTACTCCAAGGTCAAAAACTTGCTAACAATGAGTGTTAGATGGAATAGATTCTGACACAGAAAACCGCAATTCTTCCCTCTTTGTCAGAAACATCGCTTCTGGAATGTGAGGACTAAAGTGAGTTACATAGCTGCAGAAAGTAAAATACAAGCATAATTTTTTTTTTTTTTTTTTTTTTTTGTCCGTTAGTCTGGATGATTGCCAAATAACCGTCCGTTAGTTTTTCTTGAAATTTTGCCACAAATTGTATTTCATTAAATAAATGTGCACAGTAAAAAAAAATTCTTTTTGCGAAAATTCCTGTTGCGTCTCCAGGGGCTCAGGAGGTCAAAAATACCCCAAAATGACACATTTTGCCCTATAACTTGATCCATTCATTAGATTTTTCTGAAACTTGGCCAAAATGTGGAGCCCATTGTTAATATAAATTCAGTACGGGTGACCCTGGCAAAATTCTGGTTCGCGTCCCCGGGAACTTTCGGTGCTAAAAATGCCCTTTTTTATGGCTCTTTTTTCATATTTCTCAACAAAAACTTGATATTTCTATGTTAGTTGTTTTTCACAGTGGTCAACTCAAATATACACGTGTTAGGGCCTGAAACTGCACCGTTATCCATTTACACTAGGATTTGGCATCCCCAGGGGCCTAAAAGAGGTCAAAAATGACACTTTTTGCCCCATAGCATTTTATCTATCCATTAGATTTTCTTGAAACTTGGCCAAAATGTGGAGGCTATTGTTCTTTGGCCCTTTACACTCCTCATTTGTTCACTATTTTTTGTGGCATCATCTCACATGCAGCACCAGAGGGGGACAACACACACGCAGTTTGTTTTTAACTGAAAATCGAGTGCTTAAAATGCAAAACGGTACGCATGCTTCAAATCTGGTGACCCTTCATTTTCTTCTCCATTACAGTAACATTTAATTCTCTTTATTTTAAACCAATGAAATGTTATATTTTCTGGTGAGTGACGGTTAGCAACTTGTAATAATATGTAGGTAATCGAAAGCAAAACATTGTTTTAATCACACCTAAAAAGTCATGTCTTGTAAAAACACCTGTATGATTTTGAATAGCTTGCATTGAATTATCAGAAACAAAAAAATCTTAAATATTAAATTTCATTTACAATCTAAAAGGTCAGCTCAATCAAAAACCAATTGATATAACTAACACAAATGACTAAATCGAGTTTACTGCTTAAAAAGTTAAGGTACGCCTGCCTAATGTCTGGAAATACTAACAATTATGATTGGTTAACCCTATCGTGTGACCTTTCTTAGGACTGATGTGCATGGACCGATATAGTCTAGGAAGAAACCATCTTAACTCAACCTCTTTCAATAAGTCATACTGGCCATATGTTTTGATTGTTAAAAAAAATTAAAGAACATTCCTGTCAATCTCTAGATTATTGCAAGAATGTTTATGGTTTTAAAATGTTAAAATCACAAGTTGCTCTGAGTTAAGTATATAAGCGTTGTCTGATAATAATCACTGTTATTGGTTTGATAACAGATAAAAAATGATCAATGGACGAACTATGAAACTTGATAGATTTATTAAACAGATTTACAGATTGGATGATGGCTTAGCACATTGTTTTGAATCTGTGAGATAAAAAAAAAACAAATTGGTTGAGGGAGAGGAGCAACTCTAATAAAGATCGACAAAGGAATTATCTCCCAGATGTTACTAAACTCCAAGCTTGGTCTGCTTAGTAATTTTTCCTTTTCTTTTTTTAGCTTATATGCAGCCTCCCTCAGTCGCCTGACTTTCTACCATCTTTTTTCTCAGATTGAAAACAATTACTAAAAAACATAGACTGACTCACAGGAATACAAAAATATCTACAGAGCCAGTAACGTTTTTACTTTCTTTTCCAAACAACAACCAACATGCCTGGAGACGGCCGAAGGACAATCCGACCGAAACGTTGCACAAATAACACTCAAGATGAGAACAATAGTCCGATCAATACAAGTAATATAGACAATCAGCCCTCATCTAAAAAAAATAGAACTTTAAAAACAATGATAATTATGTTTTTATTTCATTACTTAATCTAGATTCATAATAAGGATTTGTCTAAAGTTCTTTCTTACTATGAAGGACCAAAAGAGAAGAATCTATTCTGGGAATTGTCCGGTGGCAAAGTTCTGAAACGACCCTGTTATAATGGCTGTTAATTTGATTTGCTTTCTAGATCTAATTGTATTAAGTGCAATAATTAGATTTTGCTTTGCCGACCTTATGCACTTCTTTTTAGGTCAACTTGGCCAAGTGATTGATCCTCTTTTTCTTATTTTTTTTATACTGCAATATATATTTTAGCATTATATTATATACTTCAATATATAAATTTGTTTTTCTTTTGCTTGCTTTTTTTTTTTTTTTTTTTTTTTTTAAATATTTTTATGAAAATCGCTCTAGACAAAGCTAGAAGCCATTTAAGTTAACAATAACAAAAGATGATTATTGTAACAATATGCTTTTTGGCCATAGTTTTGAAAAGACTAAGGTTGCAGGTTGAAGGAACAGTGAGTTGGAAGGGAGTTACCCAACCTTGCAGGTCTTTGAAAGAAACTGTTGGAATAAGAAACTGTATTACAATGATGTATTAAAACAATGGATTGATGAAGACTATTAGACCAACGAGTCAAGCGAGCTGGAACAAAGTAAGCAAGGAATAAATCAAACAATTCTGAAGAACACATGCCATAATAGTATTTGTAGAAAAGACTGAGACTAGCAACATCACATCTGTGAGAGATTGCAGAGAGAAAGAGTAAGGCTAATGAAATTACATTTCTATTCTTTATCAAGAATCTTCAAATCGGACAAAGATTCACCAGCCCAAATATGATAGTGACACTCCATACATGGGAAAATATTTTAATATATATCAAAATGAAAACTATGAACATTCCCAAACTATAAATACTAAACATTTATAAAATGTTATTTTTACACATTTGTTTTATAGTTTAGTTTTATTTACTAGGCAACTGTGTGCAATATGATGCTGTATGGAAGTGAAAACTGGCCGTTGTGGACTGAGGATATGCATTGCATGGAAAGAAATGATATGATAAAAGAAAACCATTTTATATTAAGTCCTTTAGCCCTTCTCTTTGTAAGCAAAAAGAAAATCTTTCAGGACTTAAAGTGGTTTCTATTTGATTTTTCCTGCTTAAATTTCTTCCTCTCATTCATTTTTTTTTTTTTTTATGGCCCCTCCCACCATATTTCCATTTCATATTTTTTTTTAATCCTATGTAATTCTACCTCGATTTAACTCTGAGCAAGATGCAAAACTGGTCAGCTGGTTCTTTCTCTTTGTATTTTTTAAATTAATTGTTTGAATTTAAAATATATATATATATATATATATATATATATATGGCCAAGTATAAAAACTCCAAGCACTAACATGTCTACTCAGATAGTTCAGATAATGAACTACATCAAACAACCTCAAAATTTATTGTATTGGAATTCACCGAGGAAACCAAAATAACTGACTTATCACCGTTTATTATACATAAAATTATATCGGCATATATTACCCCCCAAAATGTAAAAGCTTTAAAAAATAAAACCCTACTAGGAATGAAAACTTTCCACAACATTAATATCAAAACTTATCCACACAAGAATCTGAATGCATCCAAAGATGTAGTAAAATCGAAAGACCTCTCAATGTGCACTACTGAAGAGATAACAAAAGAACTTAAAAACCAAGGAGTAATAAACGTTAAAAGAATTACAATAAAAGAGAATCAGGCTATACATACGAACACTTACATTATGCAGTTCGATAGACCCACTATCCCAAAAGAAATCAACATTGAAAAAGTTGAACCTTTTATACCAAACCCACTTCGGTGCTTTAAATGCCAGAAGTTTGGGCACCATGAGGATGCATGTAGAAGACGAGCAATGTGGCCAGAAAGATTCGGACCACACTGTCAATGACTGCAATCTTGATTGCAAATTGTGGAGAAAACCATCCTGCTAGAGTATGGAGAATCTGGAAGAAAGAAAAGGAAGTAGTGTCAATAAAACCTACCAAAAACATCTTCCTCGAAGCCAGGAAAATAGTAGATGGATACATGAAGAAAAAGACGTACTCTCAAGTCACCTCCAGTTGTATATCATCCAACATCACTAACCAAGACTCCAAATACGAAATGCTAATAAACAAATTGTTACAATTGGGACCAAACGACTGGCCCAAATTTATAAATGAAATCAAACCAAACATATCATCAAAAATTAATCATCCCATTAAATCATCAACTGATGTTACTAATAAAAAAAATTCTCAACCAAAATCAGAACATCCAAGAAAACAAAGTCGATCAAAAGAAAGACCACAAAAATCACTAGCACGTCGTGCAGATGCTGAAAAAGACAAAACTAAGGAAAAACAAAATCAATTAAAAGAAAGACCACACAGGTCACCAATACGTCTTCCCCGTGGTGAAAAAAAACGCACTTGAAAAACAAAC
This sequence comes from Euprymna scolopes, assembly GCF_053919585.1. Lineage (NCBI taxonomy): Eukaryota > Metazoa > Mollusca > Cephalopoda > Sepiida > Sepiolidae > Euprymna > Euprymna scolopes. The sequence continues at coordinate 39,731,042 of NC_136491.1, read as the reverse complement.
AAGATACATCTACCAAAAAACAAAATAATATAAAGAAATTACCACAAACAGAAGCCACTACTACTACTACTACAAATAGGTTTACGGAATTAGAAGACATGGAAACTGAAGTTACTCCTCAAACCAAAAAAAAATCATCATGAATTACAAGCTAACCCAATGGAATTGCCGTGGATTGAAGGCAAATTACAATGAAGTTTTATTGTTGCGAACCAAATTTAATCCTTTGGTTATCTGTCTCCAAGAAACCTTCCTTAAAAATGAGGACAATTTGAATATAAAACAGTATATAGGACACTTCCAAAAAATATAACCCCCAAAAAACTTATATTCAGCAAAAACAAAAAGAATCTGTCTTTTCCCACTTTTCCATCCTCCTATTTTCGCCTTCTCTATCTCCCCCACTTACTGACTGGTTTTCAAACTTAAAATGCACTGATCAATAATACTATAACCCTTTTCCCCCTCCCATTACAAAACCCAATTATATTCTGCAAGGCAGAGAACAAAAGTGACAAAATCCACTATAAAACAACCAAACCAAAAGCTACGAACTAACGATTGAAAATACAAAGAGCTTAAAGCATAAAAATCTCATAAAATAACTGGATACAACGTTGAATACTATTCCCAAAATAACTGGATTCGGCATTAAATAACCCACAAAGGGTTGATATGCCGTTAAACAAAACCAAAAAAAAACTAATAAATTCATTGTTAAAATTTGGTTTATATTTAGCTATTATGAAATTCTGTAAACCCCCCCCCCCCCAATTATTAAAAAAAAATGATAAAATGGATGGGTAATCTGAGTCTGAAAGGCAGGCTTAGTTCTGATGACTTCAGAGTAGATTAAATCTGAACAGTATAGGAAGTATGTAGAACAGAAGGCTTTGTTGGTATGGTCATGTTGAATGTATGAGAGTTTTGGGGTTAGATGTAGAACAGTTGAGGTAGAAGATTCAGTTCACAGGGAAGGTCAAAAATTAGATCTGATCTCAGAGGAAGATTAAATTTGAACAGTATAAGAAGTTTTTGCTAATTTAAAATTTCATCTTTAAAATGAAAAAAGGTAAGTGTTTATGAAATCTTTATAACAATAACGACCTTTGGTCTCTCTAACTGAATTCCATTTGTCAACGAGCTTATGTCTCACTTGTAAATATCTTTAGGTTTTCAAGTAAAATATGAATCCCAACTCGCATTTAATTTTCTCTTGATGTTAACCTAAAGCCATTTAAATGGTTTTGTAATCCTTGAAATAAGTGATAATCTGATGGAACTAGGTCAGGAGAATATGCAGGATGGGGCAAGAGTTCACAACCAAGTTCTCTTTAGGAGAGCTTTAGTCAGTAGTGCTGTCTAGGGACGGGCATTATCATGATGGAAGATGACTCCTTTTCTGTTGATTAAAAAGACGATAATTTTTGAGTTAACATGAGTGAGAATATTACATAAAGTTATGATGTTTTAATAAACTGAAAAGAGACGTTATAAATTATGGTATTTATCCATTTATTTATCGCGGACTATTATCTTGATTTTTTTTTTGTTGTTTCACAACGTTTCGGCCAACTATTCCTCTGGCTGTCGTCAACAACTATGGAAAGCAGTAGTTGCTGAGGATGCAGTTAGGAGCTTCGGCATTCCTATCTCGTCGTGGTTAACCACCTGACTGAGGCCAGAGGAATAGTTGGCAGAAATGTCATGAAACAACACCTAAGATGAGGATAATAGTCCGCAATAAATAAATGGAAAAATAATACAGATTACCCATCTCAATAATGAATTCCAATTAATTAAAAATAATTATGGTATGTTTAAGTAATAACATATTGCATAAAATAAATGACATTGGTTTTAAATGTCCTTTCTACAAACCGGCAAAAACTTTTGCTCTGACCTGATGAGAAAATGTGTTATATTAACTTATTGATAAATTTTAATATATTTCATCATCTTTGTTGTGGTTATCATGATGTTGATGCTTTTTTACTTTGTAACCTTCTTCAGGCAACTATATATATATATATATATATATATATATATATATGCTTTTTACTATTTACTGGCCTGCGTGCCCGGCGTTGCCCAGGTGTTTTGTAGGTGTGTGTTGAGCAAAAAAAAAAAAAAAAAAAAAATTGGTAGTAGGCAGGGAGGCTCGAACCCGTGACGCGAAGGCAACAAAGAAAATGAAAGAAAATCTAACGTCTTACCGCTACTCCATGACGCGACCGGAAGTCTAAAGTGTTCAAATTTAACGTAGTCAATCAAAAACAAGAGTACTTGCAAAAATGGCGTTGCTTTTAAACCTCGCAAGAAAGCAAATTAGACACAAGGTTGTTTTTAATGTGAACCAGCTCCCTCAAAAAGGGAGCACTCTAGCAGTATCCAAATAAATAGTAATTATCTCAGTATGAAAGGTTTCCCCTACATTGACCAAGGACCAATTACTGAACAGATACTACCCGGCTCGAAGGCCAGGCAGTTGTGTTCCAATAGTTTGGCTTTATTTATATGAAAAGGACAAACAAACACTGGAGACGACAGCTTGATGGGAATTTTGTTTAACTCGATCAAAAAGTATGCGGAATCTAACCGACACAAGAAACCTAATGCAAAAAGCCTTTCGTAGACATAGATAAATACTCGCGCCCATTTTGCCTATCATATAATAAACGAGCAGGGGGGGGGGCAGCGTTGCCCAGGTGTTTGTAGCAAAGGAGGGAAAAAGTTTTGGTGGGCAGGTAGGCTTGAACCTGAAGCTTTGAAGCGAAGGTGGAAAAGAAAGTGAAAGAAAACGTGACATCTTACCGCGACGCTAAGAGGGCAGAGTAATTGAGAATCGTTCAAATTAAACGATTAAGAATTTAAGTGAATGAGTTGACACAAGGGCATAAATTTATCGATGTCAAACATCACGCACTTAAGTTTAGCTGCAAGCCAGTTTTTTCGTATTTATTTGTTTCCCCAAGATGTTGGGGAAAACCAGTTCCCCATAAAAAGAATGAATAGCAATTGTCTGATATGATGGGTTTCCCCATATTGATCAAAGCTTATTGCTTTCTGGACGTCCCTGGGGAGAGTGCCAGGGGAACACAATTTCTTCGAATACTTTCGCTTTATTTATATGAAAAACATGAACGAAGACAGAATAGCAGGGATTTTCTAAAATAGAAGTCGCTCAAATAAAACATAGACGACTTCCTTTTGTAAATCGGAGATATTATAATCTAGGGAGTATATAAAAAGTTCTAAAACATATTACTCCCCCCCTCCCGAAAAGCCTTTGCCAAACATACAAAAAAAAGCGCACACACTAACACACATTTTCGCTTTTATATTATAGATGACTGCTAAACAATTCGTCTTCATGACTCCTATGGTTGGCAAAGATTTAACTATTTTACTACCCACCTCCCAATAAATCAATAAAAATGAATAACGATATGAAACATCATGTCAGACAAAAACCAAGCAAAAAAAAATCTTGCAGGTTAGTGACAAGCAGCTGGCTAATCAGATGACAGCAAAGCTTGATTGATTGCACTGAATCAATTCCGTGAGGGAAATTTCCTTATCTTTTCTATTTCTTTTTTTTTTTATATAGAGATGCTGATCTTTTGATGGACAGTTTATCAATCAACAGTTTGTTTCATCAAAAATTTGGAAACAAAAGTTAAAAGAAATGAACAAATTTATAGTCTCATTCTCTTGTTAACACTTTATCATTGGACTCTAATCCTCCTTTTTGAATTCAATGCTCAATCCTCCATTTTGTAATAAAGAGCAATGCATCTTTATTTGCATATATTTTTATTTTTTTATTTTTTTTATTTTTCTTCCTTTGAAGATTGTAATGTCGGGTATGGGGCAGCCAAACCAGCTGCCAACATTGCCCCGCTTTTTTATTGAAACCAACCGAGAGCTCTTTTTAGTATCCTCGCTGTTCCCTTAAGTGCAATTGTCTGAATCTCTTTTGCACTTGGTTCACGAGGAATATTAGTTAGGTAGGACGTCAGGTTCTTCTTCATAAGTCCTGTGGCACCTATGATAACTGGTATGATCGATATCCCCTTTAGGTTCCAGTTTCTTTTCATATCATACATGAGACCTTGGTATATGTATATATGAACAAATGATTAATAAAACATCTTGAAAAAGAGTTAAAAACATATTTAATTTTAAAAAGGAAGCACAAGATAAGTGGATAGTCCTTAATCTGCGGAGTTTCGAAGAAATACTCTCCTTCAGAGGGCAGGAATTAGCAAAATGCAGGATCGGATTTTGCATGTAAAAGTATTTAATGAAACCACAAGTAAGTCACAGATCTTACTTGGTTAAAAAAAAAGGGGTGAGGTGAGGGGAATAGAAGGTAAAAGAAAAAAATGATAAAAAGATTTCACATGAATGGATAGTCCGGTGAAGGGTAAAAAATCCAAGAATGGTAAAATCCAAACACAGTCGAATTAAAAACTTCCAATCCAACAGGTAAGTTTCAAAATATATATATATATATATATATATATAAAATAAACTATCCAGACTATCCATTCACGTGAAATCACTTTTTTATTCACCCTATTCCCTCTGCTTCACTTTTTGTTATCAAGATCTTTGACTTACTTGTAGTTTCATCAAATATTTTGCAAGCAAAATCCGATCCCACATTTTGCTAAATCTTACCCTCTGATGAGAAGGAAAGTATTACTTCGAAACTCTGCGGATTAAGGACTATCCACTTATTTAATGTTTCCTTTTCAAATTAAATATGTTTTTAACTCTTTTTCGAAGTGTTTTTTTAACATGTTGTATTAACTATTTGCTCTTATATAGATATATATATTCAGCCACTCTGACGAGTCGTAGAAAACAAAACACGTGTCAGTGGATGATTATATTTTAAAAATATTATTCATGCTGCTCCCCATTTAAGGGCTACCAAATTGGTCAAAGGGAAAAATATTCCCAACTCGCATTTAGGTAAAAATGCATTTTCGTATAAATAATTGAATTCATTCAAAAAAGTATCACTAACAAAACCAAATAAAAACATCTATCTATCTATCTATCTATCTATCTATCTATATATATATATATATATATATATATATATATATATATATAGTAGCAGGAAAACCCACCGTTGCTTGGGACTGAATGATGATCATCAAATGTTTCATACTCCTATATTTTGATTGGCTTCAAAATCTATGAAACCGCCCGTTTTTTTTTTTTATCAAAAACATTCTGATACAAAACCTAAGAACACAGCTAGATACCTAAAGTACATTTGTGTGAAATTTCATAAAAATTGTCCTAGCCGTTTCTGATTCCATAGGGAACAAACTTACAAAGTTTCTTATATATATATACTAGCGAGGGGTACCCGGTATTGCCCGGGTGTTTGGACGTGTGTGTGGAAACTCTGGGGGGTGGGATAAAAAAAAGTAAGTATGTGGATCGAACCCGAACCCTTGAGGCAAAGTTGTAAATTAAAGTATGAAAAAAAAAAACGTGCGACGTTAACCATTGCCTCACCATGGGACCTCTAGCTTGGATGAGACCCGTTTCACAACTTCATTGAAGTCTGCCTCTTTGTCGAATTGAGATCTCTTGCAGTTCTTAAAAATCCCAACGAGAGCAATGTTTGTCATGTCATTCATTATGATTGTGTTTAAATTTTTTCAGTATGTTAGAATTAAAATGGTTCCCGAGAGTGATATATTTTTTTTTTTTTCTCACCCAATTGGATTGTCATTTGAAGATGTTAGTTATGTCTAGATTCTTATTTCTGAAGCATGAGAAATTTCATCTCTGGGCTTTTTTGCTATCTTTCGATAAAATATACTGGCCATGGGCAAATTTTGGGCTTTTTCATGGAAAAAAAAAATTGCTCATTTTTATAGTAAATTTTGTGAAAAAATAACTAAAAAAAAAAAAAAAAAAAAGGCAGGTCAAAAACTTGTTCATATGTTCCATTTTTTTTTTTTTTAATGAAGTAAATTTAGGGAATGTGACATTATCTAAGTGGCTTATAGGACATATTTAGGAGTTTCTGGAGAAAATTTGGAGCGATTCATCAGGTGTATCCGAATTTACTTCTTGGTAAAATCACTGTAGTTGCAATTTCACAAACATTCGAAATTCACAAACTTCAAACGGGCATATCTTGAGAAATAATTAGAAGACAAATGAGCCCATTTTTTGCAACCTCAAGCTCTGAGCTATTCAAATATATAGGTTTTATAATGATTTGAATAAGTTGCTAAAAATTTATGTCCGCTTGCCAGCCCAACTGTGCCCCTAGAAATATTTAAATATTGACTTTAAAAATTTTCTTTTTGATAATCTGATAAACTAGTGTCAATTCGATAATAACTCGCTAAAAAGAAAAAAAAAAAGATGAAAATAAGAAAAATACATAGAGGAGGATACTGCTTCCATGTAACACCAAAGAGGGGCCGCATCAGATCAGTAGGGTCGATGTGACGTTTTTGTTAAAGGTGATAACCAATCCCGGGCGAACACCGGTTACAAAACAAAAAAAATAATTTTTTTTTGTTAATATTTTTATGTATCAAAATCTTGTTGTTGAGATACCATACGGTCGGGGGATAGAAGTGGAGGCCGCCTGCTGAACTTCAAAGCGAAAGATCACTTAAAACAATAATAAATGCTTTAGCCAAAATGGATAGAATGATAACTTAAAAAAAAAACATACGTTTTGTTTCAAGTCGAGCGACGGTGAAAAATTCCGAATCAGAGCTTTGAAATGTCGGTCGGCTTGAAATGTGTTGGTTGACAAGTGAAATGTCGGATCGTTTTTGATCTGAGAAACGCACACACACACACACGTAATTGTTGGCCTCACAAAATATATTTGTGACAAGATCAAAACAAAAGATAAATAAATTCTTTGGAGTTAAAATTTAACACACGCATTTGTCGGCTTCAAAGAATGTTTTTTTCGAATCAAATATTAACTGATTCGGGTGACTATGATAAAGCCATTTGAAATTTAGATCAAGAGATTTTTCGGTTTCCCATAACATATTTTGTCGGGACGTTGACAGAACAAATAAATTCAAAGGGGAAAGAATATCAAACGGATATTTTTAAATAGATGAAAGCTCGTGATCTATTACAAGCTAAACAATAATATTTCCTCTGATTATCAGTTGATAAATATGGAAAAAAACCATTATAAAGAAGGCGGGGTCAGACCAGTTGGGGAGGAGTCAATTTGATTTTGGAAATTGGGGGCGGAAAAATAATACCTGCCACAGGCCAAATTGACCAATGAGAAGGAATCAGGTGAATTGTTATCCATCAATTTGATTGGTCGAAGACGAACGTAGGCGTCGTCATTATTCAAGGGTTTTACTATATAAGATCTGTAAAACTCGATTTAATCAGATTCGGCAGAGAGATAGATAGGAGCAGAGTTAGAAGAAGAGAGAAAACAGAGATAAAGGTCTCGGTAGAGGACTCCAGCCATCCAACTTCTCTCTCCCCCTTGCTGGTCGCCAGAAAGCTCAATTTGCAACTTAATAGAATTCAGAGGACCTAGGAAGAGACCAGCCAGAACACCTTAACGATAATTGCAACGGTCCGCGACTCCAACCGAGTATTTCAACAAGAAGCTCATTCGCAAATCTAATTGCTTGCTTCCATTTAATCTTCAATTGTACATATGTCTGTAGATAATCATTTATGAATTTCCTAAATACATTATATATCAACCAACCTCCGGAGTTTGTTTGCTGATGTGCTTTTGTTCCATGTAATTTTAATTCTTTTACTTGCCACTTGTGACCCCGTTCCCGTCAACGAACACCCAGTCAACAGGACGACCAACTAGACGATCAAGAAGAACAGGCCTTGAGGACTGTGTAACCGAGAAGAGTCCTCCAACGCCTAGACGAGGACTCACTGGGTGATGCGACGTACCAACGGTTGGCAGACCTGGTTGCCCAGTCGACATAATTAATTACCCGGTGACTAGGATAGTCATAATTGGGCATCGACCCAGGGTTAAGATCATAACTGGGCCGCGATCTGAAGTTCAAGGTCGTGTAAGACCATGTGTCAAGGTCACATCCATACGTGCAACCTTTTTTTTTTTTTTTAGATTTTATTCTTAAAAAAGGGCTGAATTTTGGCAGAACTATTAAGTATTTGTTAAAGTATAAAGACAAAGAAAAACTTCAAAAATATATATACTGTTTACCATTGCCTTAATAAAACCCCCAAAATCTCTTTGCTTTGTGAAATAATACAGTAAACTAGATCCTTAAGCTTTAGTCTAAGTGAAGAAAATAAAACTTTATGATAACACTTGTATGTTGATCTTTGGCCATCCCCCCAAAATAAATAAGTGTAAACAAACCCTATAAACCAGTTTAAACTGCATTTCTCTTCCCATAATGCTTCATGCCAAAAAAACGAATTAAATGAGAACCATTTAATCTGATGGCTATAGAATAATTCGAACTTAAGATCTTATATATAAGTTCCACACTGTCAGCTAAACTCCAACCTCTGTCCCCATCGTCGAAATGTGGCATCCCTATGTCTGTTTTACAAGTACTTTAATGGAAAGTGCGCAGATGAACTCTAAGCACTGGTGCCCCCTCAACGTAAATGTCCCCGACAAACCCGACAGGCAGCAAAATCCCACCCCTACACTGTAGAGATCCCTAGATGTTGTAAAGCTGACTTAAATAGTTTCTTCTCTTGAATTGCTAGATTTTGGAATTCATTCCCGGTTCCCTGCTTCCCAGACTGTACTGACATGCAGAAGTTCAAGTATAATGTGAATAGACATCTTGCTGCCCAACTTCCTACATAGTATCTCTGCAAATCTGGTCCAAAATAGTAGCACCTTACGACTTAGTGGCACTGTGCTAGGTGTGTCAGAAAATTTGTGAAAAATATTGAATAATTCCACCCCCTGTCTTTCCAAGCTGATAACTACTCGAAAAATGTAATTCAAACCCTAAATTTTTTTTTTTTTTTCAATTAAAGGAGCAAGGGCCAAGGTTTCATTTAAAAACAAAACAAACAAAAAAAACAAACAATGTGGTTTAAAAAAAAAAAAAGGTTTTAAACTTCGGATTTACAGGTAAATTTCTAAAAAAAACTTTTTTGTTTTAAATTTGAATATATTATTTATTGATCTTTTATCTTCAATTTGTGATATATAAAACTTTGAGTAAATCATTTACTTTTTAATAGACATTTGAAAATGGGGGGGGGGCGTGAATTTTAAAAAAAGTTTGTCTAAAATATTATATTCAGTTTATTGGAAAGCGCATAAAATTTCACATTGACCCTGAAAATATCGTAAAAATAGAATCAATAGAAAAATTTTAATAGATTTTGAAAGTTTAAAAATTGAAAAATACTGAACTCATAAAATTGAATTAATTTCATTACTGTTTTTTAAAAAATAAAAAAAAAATTAATATTTCTATTACTTTTTATACAACTTTAATAGATTATTTTGGAAGTATAATCCATAAAGAAAATAAACAACCCACTTTTAAAAGAGAAATTACAAGTTTTTTATATTTTATTTGCAGTTTCGTGTTAGGGGTGTCAAAAATTCCTACAAAAATTCTGATACATCTAGCACTGTGCCTTGTTTGGGGGTGAAAAAAACAGATTTAAAAAAAAAAAAAGTCATAGTTCATTTTTTTCATCACAAGCTTATTTTATTACGAAATAGTTCACCAGTCTGACACAAAGATTTCAATCAATATTTCTTATCGATATTTACTGATTGCCGTTTTCTTGATCACTGATAATCGTCTTTTCATTTGTATCTTTTCACATTATTGCAGTTATCTTGGAATTATCTGATTAACCGATTTAATTGATAAAATTTATTAATTAGATGTGGCTTTATGTTTAACTCTGTCACATTAAATGAGGCTTTGTATATTTGTAGATGTGATTGCCTTTATGAAAAGCTTGATTGGCCCGTCTGTCCTGCAGCAGCATGAAAAATCTTTTTTATTTGTCCATCTTAAGTTTGAAATAAATATTTTCTTTGGTCTGTCATGCTTAAGTTTTAAAAAAAATTTTGTTTTGTCATGCTTTAGTGTAACATAGAATTTTTTTCAGTCTGTCAGGTTTAAGTTTGAAATATCAACTTTGGTCTGTCATGCTGAGTTTGAACAAAACATTGTTTTTTTCTGTCATGCTTAAGTTAGAAATAGCATTTTTCTTGGTCTGTCATGCTTAAATTAGAAATATCATTTTCCTCAGTCTGTCATGCTTACGTTAGACGAAGGAAAATGATATTTATAATTTAAACATGACAGACCAAGAAAAATGCTATTTCCGTCACACTTAAGTTAAAAAATACCATTTTTCTTGGCCTGTGACGCTTAAGTTTTAAATAGCATTTTCTTTCATCTGTCATGCTTGAAAAAACGTTTGAAAACAAAAATTTGTTTTGTCTGTTATGCTCAAGTTTGAAATAACAGTTTATAGAGGTCTAAACATGTTTATAAGAGGCTGTGTTCATCTGTAGGTCTATTATGCTTAAGTTTAAAATGTTTAACCATCAGGTAGAATGGCCGCATCTTCCGAATCTCCGTTCTTGTTTGCATTTCCAGTTCATTTCTGCCGTTAACTTAATCTCTACCGACTTCCCTTTTCTCCAAACAAGATGATCTGATTCCATCTAATTAGGTTTTGCATCGGACGAAGCCAAGACAAACAGCTGCCATTCTCGGCTGATCACTCTCGCTTAACGACTCACCATTCCATCAATATGCCACTTGCTACAACTGTGGTCGGCTTTCTCGGACAACTTTGTACGCCTACCATTGTTCTGTGTAAACACTTGAATGTACCTACACAATCGACTCTGACTGGGATTCCTTATCTTTATCGGACCAAATTGATTCAACTTTCATCCAATAACTTGAACCTCGCTTATATATATATATATTTATATATATATATATATATATATATATATATATATATATATAGTTATTTTTTACTATAATAATTAAATACCTACAGACACTAGTGTTTCATCCTTTCGAGAATCTTCAGTGCAGGGTGCCACGATTAATACCAGTCGAACGATTCGAACCCCCGCATCACGAGACCTCTCTGGCTCGATTAGTGAAGACCTAATCCATTCGGCTACCATTAACCACGTGAAATAACGTCGAATTTAAACATTTTAATTTTAAATGTTCATTTACGTCAAAAAAAAAAAAAAAAAAGGTGAAAAACAAATTTATTAAAATATATATATATATATACTCTTATAAATTTGTTTTTCACCCTTTTTTCTATTTATTTTAAAAGAAAATATAGCTTTGTTATACATAGGTTGTGGAATTGCATTCATCCGCAAAAGATCCAGCTAATTTGCATATTCTTTTAAACCTTCATTTTAAATCCCTCTTGGTTTTTTTTTCAGTTTTCTTATGGGATAATCATCTTTAGCTAACTACTAGCATTTATGCCCGGCGTTGCCCGAGTGTTTGGAGGTGTATGTTGAGCAAAAAAAAAAAAAAAAGCAGTCGTTTTTTTTTAAATTTGACCCCTATTATGTGACCCCTTAACATTTACTGTTTGGAGCTCAAATCAAGTTATTAAATTAGATCCATGTCCAAGGAACCCATGTCTAAAATTTCAAGTGTTTAGACCCAAGATTGTCGGAGGAGTTTAGTAGAGTTCTTAAAGATGAAATCATTGAACTTTGACCCCTTAACAGCCAAATTTCTGTCTGAAAACCGATCACAAAGATTTTCCCAAATCTCAGTATCCTGTATATCAAATTTCGAGTCTGTAGACTTAAAATTGAGTTATTGTGTAGGAAAATGTGTACACACGCACACATTCATTTTATAGATATATAGATAGATTACATGTAATTTATATTCAGTCAGATATTCTACATGATTTATACTTGCATAATATTTGCATAAACTTATATATATATATATATATATATATATATGCATGTATATATTTGTTTAAAGAATTTTGCCTACCAAACTCCTCTCAGTTTTTGGTCTACAGACATGAAACTTAATATGTAGGGCATTCAAACACATGCAAAACTTTATTTGGGTTTTAATTGGGCAAAATCTGTGTGAAAATTGAAAAAGTGGAATTTGCCTGGTGAAAGTGAAACGACAGCATTACGAATATGCATGCGTGATATAATAGCTATTAGTTCATGTTTTATTTTTTAGCCTTGCAATAAACGTGTCTTCATTAACGTCAAAGAAAAAGTAAATCATTTAAACGTTTTGGTTTCGATTCTCGGTGGTGGCACACAGGGAATTTTATTTTATTTTTTTAAAACTTTTTAAATCATTACTATTTGGTCTAATATAGTAAATACGAAATCTGCATTAATCAAAATATCATATTTAAGCATATTTTATGACTGGCTGATGCCGGAAAGCCTGCTAGTCTGTGTGTGTGTGTATATATATATATATATTTTTTTTTTTGTTGTTGTTTTTTCAAACGATACATACGGTTAATATTGGCTCCGCCTCGAAGCTCATTTTTTTTATTTACTTAGAAAGTCGAAATGAGCTCCGAGGCGGAGCCAATATTAACCGTATGTATCGCTTGAAAAAACAACAATAACAAAATCTAAATTTATAAGCGATAAAAAATAAACAGTATAATTAATCTAGGGATTATGGCCTAACGGTTAAGGCACCGGACTGTGGTAAACATGGTCTGAGCTTCGATCCCTAGAAACAGTTGAACTACGCTGATGAGAGGTAATGACCTCGAAACACGCGTGTACGTAAATTACTGTTTTAAAAATAATAAATAAATAAAAATGTTATATGTATATTCACTGAAATTTTGAAATACTTTCAGATTACAGATTGTATAATACTGTAAAATCAAAGTCTATATAAATATTTGTATCAATATTTATAAGATAATCCCAATCAGATAAAAAAAAGTTCTATATATGAAATAAAGCAATAATCAATGAAAATTTGGAATTAAATTTGATAAATTTACACAGAAATTTATTTTTAAAGAAAGAAATACAAAATTTTTAAGATTTTTTTTTTTTTTTTTTTTCAGCAAATGACTCCTCTCATCAGAGGAAATGATTTTAACAAAATTATGAATGGTCATAAATTTTGCTAGTTAGAGCATATATTCAAAAATGAAAAAGCTTGGATGAAAGCCTAAAAGAAGCAAAGGTTAAAAAAAAAAAAGCACGTTCTATCGAACATAAACGACACCGTCAAAGTATACTCTAAAAACCAACTACACACTAAGTATAAAACAGATGAAAAAATAATAACAAACCTAACTAAAAGATACACCGGATCCACTGACCAGAACAAAGAGATAAATTATACTAAATTTAAAACCTCCAATTTAATAATTAAAAACAATAATAATACTGACACCACACTAAACCAAACTAATGTAGTGTATGAATTTATTTGCCCTTTCAAAGAATGTCTCCGTAACAATGCATACATAGGCCACACCACACCAAAACAATGCTCTCCCAATGACTAACCTATCATTTAGCTGACAGTAGCGCCATAAAACAACACTTAACTTCCCATGATAAAAACCTACAGTAGTCCGACATTAGAAACAATAACTAACAATACTAAAATTCGAGACCTTTAACAATGGCACACGACGGCTAAAATTACTAGAAGCCATACTTATCAAAAAAACTACAGCCCCTTTTTAACCAGATCTCATTTACCACCGGAACAAATATACTAACACTATTTAATAACAAGAAACTAAATATAAACTATAGAATAAGAAAATCGAAATTCAAAATAAAAATAATTTGCATCTAACCATTTTGAACCCACTTTATAACAAAAAAAAAAAAAAACTATAAATACACCAAGCCTCAAAGAAAAAGAAAATGATAACAACAATCGCTCCTGATGATAATCAGATGCACTAATTGAAAGCGCTTGAGTAGAATATGGCTGAACAACAACTTTTGGGCGCCATTTTATACAACATGCCAGCTGAAATAAAAAAGACTGCTCAGAGAATGGAAAAGATATCCAGAAAATCGGAAAAAAGAACCTCTGTCGTATTCAATCAGTCGTGCTTGAATATGTTTTTCTTCTCTGATTCATTGATAGCAGGGGTTAAAGCCGACCTTTCTTAGATCTCATTTGATTGCTATTATTTTGCCAAGAACTCTTTCAGTCTGACAAACGCAAATGTCCTTAGCATTTAATGGTTTCTCCCACAAGTTGGACTTCATTATTTCTTCTTCAGCAACAAGAGGAAGTGGAAGTCTGCTAATCTTTTTTGTTGGAAAATTTTTTAAGATCTTTTTCTAAATATGACATCAGTTTTTCTTGGTTTATATATATATATATATATATATATATATATGTATTTATTAATTGTGCTGTGAAATGTTTTCTGCATGTGATTGAGGGGATATCTTTATTTATTGTGAAGATATATTTCTTTAGTGATTTTGAATTTCCAGAATTTTGTTTTTTCTCCCTTAAAGCAATTTTTTCCCCATCCCTTTTTATTCCATTCACTTAACCTGTAAAAAAAAAAGGGGGGGGGGGATTGATGCTCACGTAGGGTGAACAATGAACCAACATGAGTGAACCAAGTCTTAATAGTTTAAAAACCAATAAAACAGGGTCTGTCAGTCTCTTCTGGGTCAAGACTTTATTGTGGCGACCAGGCCAAACGACCAACCATTTGAAGTTTGCTCCTGCAAACATTTTTATACTAGTTGTTACCAGATCCTGTTAGGCAGGTCGCTTAAAGAGTTTTTTTTTTTTTTTTTTTTTGACCTTGACTGTTGCCTGCTCGCTTTGGAGTATTGCCCTTCAACCTTTTTTATTGCTATATTGCCAAAAAGAAATCTGTTTCTTCCCTTTTTTGCTGACCTTTCCGTTATCGAGTTTCTCAGTGTGGAGGTTCCCAGAGAACAGTCTTCAACTAGTTCTTCTTCCAGTCAGTCTTCCAGTGGCAGTCTTTGAATTGAGTCTGTTTGGAGTGTCTTGTCCATCTGAATATACCTTGATGTACTTCCGTTACCTACACACCAAGCTAGTTCGGGGTGAGGTAAGGTGCTCTTTCTGTGACTTTCTGTTTTGAGGACGATTACCTTCTTAATTGTTACCTTTCCAACAACTCTGCCAAAAAAACATTGTTGTCATTGGACAAACAGAAGACTGAACAAGCCAAAACGAAGAGAGAAGAAATAAAAAGCGTTGCTTGTTACAAACTAGGAGCCGTGAATTTCAACGTTGGATGTGAAAAGTCAAACAAACACGAATTTATTCTACACTTGAAGTTCGAAGGAAACAAACGAATGGTTTTGCGTGCAACCGGCCCAACCTTGTAAAAAGAAAGATGTCTATGCTTGGTGGAGAAAGCAATTTTTTTATAAATTGTCAACATGAATGAATGGCATTTTTTTTTTTTTTTTTTTCCAACTTGGATTATTAATAACGGCTAATAGGACATTTGGAATCTTCACTGGAGATGAAAGAACTGACAGAATTAACCAAATCCCCGGATTTCCTCAGGATCAATTAGACCATGTGGATTTTAATCCGGAATCGTTCATGAAAAAAAAAAATTCACTACATTGGATTAGAAAAAAAAAAATCGAAACACATTGACATCTTAAAGAAGATGAGGAATTCTTAGCGGGATGTGAACTGCCAAAAGCTACAGTCTTATATGAAAAACATTCGTTAAATTTTCTGTTACGAGCTTTTGGTTCTACCTGTTTTAGCATTTAACGAATTCCCTCAGAATCTTGTTTTGTCAAATTTTATGTTGAATTCTCTAGTAACACACTAAGTTTATCTGTATGTCCTAACCACTTTGTAAACCATTTACTGTTAGATTTCAGGGGCTTTGTCGTTGGGTCCTGTTTGGGTCATCTTGTCCGACATAAAATATGTTGGTGTACTTCTGTTATCTACACAGCGAGCTATTTGGGGAGTTGTTACTGTGTATCATCTGGGGCTTACTTCTGGGCTCACTTAGAGAACCAACAAAATATTTTGCAACCTTTTGTTTTTTTTTCTCGTTTTGAAATGAACGTATAAGTTTATTATCTATATATATATATATATATATATGTATATATATATATATATATAAATAAAAATTACAATTAAAAAAATTCCATTCACATGTAATCACCTTTTTCTTCACCATATTCCCTCTGCTTCACTTTTTTGTTATCAAGTAAGATCTTTGACTTACTTGTTGTTTCATCAAATACTTTTGTATGCAAAATCCGATCCTGCATTTTGCTAATTCCTACCCTCTGATGAGAAGTAAAGTTTCCTTTTCAAATTAAATATGTTAACTCTTTTTCAAAGTGTTTTTTAACATGTTTTATTAACTCTGTGTGTGTGTGTATATAATTTTTTTTTTTTTTTTTTTTTTTTTTTTTTTTTTTTTTTTTTTTGTTGGGAGTGTGTAAAAAAAAAAAAAATAAATAAAGAAGAGTGATGCTTATGTAGGGTAAGCTCAACCGTTGTGGGAATAAACAAACCAACATGAGTGAAGCAGGGCAAATGGTATTTATCGTCAAACGGGGTAGAAGGTAGTTTCAAAACCTATAAAACAGGTTCTATCATTCTATTCTGTGTCGAGATTTTGTTATCATGACGACCAGACCAGGCGATCGACCATTTGAAGTTTGCTCCTGCAAACATTTGGATACAGGTCGCTTGAAGAGTATTTCATTTTTGCAACCAGGACTGTTGCTTGCTCACCTTGGAGTGACGTCAGGTTTTTTCCCATTCTTTTCCTGCTTCGCGGTATGGGTTCGAGCCTGCCTTCCTATTACCACTTTTTTTTTTTCAATAGTATAACTGTCAATAATATGTTCCTGTCTCTGATAATTTGTGTGATGGCACATTGGCTATGTGTACAATGAAATGTGTCTAAGATGCTTATGGAAAACTGTTTCTCTTTCTCAGGCCGCCCGGCATTGCCTTGTCATAAAATACGCTTCAATATGATATTTTGATTAATGCAGATTTCGTATTTATTATATTTGACCCAATATATAGTAAGGATTTAAGTTTTTAAAAAATGACTCCTGTGCCACCATCAAGAATCAAAACCAAAACATTTAGCTTAAAATTTACATTTTCTCTTTGAAGTTAATGCCTGAGCTATGAAGACATGTTTGCTGCAAGGCTAAAAATTAAAACATGAACCAGTAGCTATTACATTACGCATGCATATTCGTAATGCCGTCGTTCGACCTTCACCTTCTATTTCTTTAATTTTCACACTTTGGCACCGATCTTCTCCCACTAAAACACAAATATAAAGTTTTGCATGGGTTCGAATACCTTAAATATAAAGTTTCATGTTTGTAGGAGGTTGAAGGCTCAAATTTCAATGCAAGCAAAACTCAGAATACAATTGTGAATTACATTGGACTTTTAATCAGTTAAGATTGATGAAATAAGAACATACTACCACCATAAATTAAATAGTTTTGTGTTCGAAATTCTGTGCAGATTCTAGAGTTCAGTGTAAAAATTCCCAACTTCGACAAGATACATTTAAAGAAGACCGGAGGTTACATCAGTCAAAATGTTGTATGAATAACATTCGAGATGAGAAGAGTATCTGAATAATCTAAATAATACGACTATATTTAAACTTATTTTTTCGGTTTCAACGCGTAATTGTTTTTAAGTACTAGCATTTCAGCCCGGCGTTGCCTGGGTGTTTAGAGGTGTATGTGGAGCAAAAAAGAAAAAAAAGCCAATTTTTAAAATTTTAACCCCTATTATGACCCCTAAACATTTATTGTTTGGAGCTCAAATCAAGTTATTAAATTAGATCTATTTCCAAGGAACCTATATCTAAAATTTCAAGTATTTAGACCCAAAATTCTCTTAAAGGTCAAACGTTGAATTTTGACCCCTTAAAAGCCAAATTTCTGGCCGTTAATGGATTACAAAGATTTTTTCAAATCTCAGTACCCTGTATATCAAATTTCGAGTCTGTAGACTAAAAATTGACAGTTATTGCGTAGGGAAATGTACACACACACACACACACACACACAAACGTTCACTTTTATAGATATACTAGCATTTCAGCCCGGCATTGTCTGGGTGTTTGGAGATGTGTGTTGAGCGCAAAAAAAAAAAAAGTGGTAGTAGGAAGGCAGACTCGAACCTGTACCGCGAAGGAGGAAAGGAATGGGGAAAAACCTGACGTCTTTGCTGTTACGACCACCGCCAAACTGGAAGTGACATAGGTTTAAATTTAGCCTAGATAATCAAAAAAAGGGGATGACTTTTGAAAATATCAATGAAACATGCGACCCCTCCCTCCCTGTAAAAAAGGGCCCAGTTGAGGGTGAAGAAATTGATGTTTTTAGCCAATTTTTTTATATTTGTCGTCTGAAGGGTCGAGCTTCAAAATGATACTGATCTTGTGAAAATTTGTCGCCTCTGTCAAAAGTTTTAGGCAGACATGCAAACATACATGCATACATTTATATATTGGTAACTCAAATTTTTGACCCAAACCGATTAAAAAGCTTGTCCAATCTCTGAATATGCTTTATGTAAAATTTCAAATGTTTAGACAAGAAATTGTCTGAGTAATTTGGTAGAGACCGCAGAAGTAAAATTTTAAAAACTTTGACCCCCTATTATGACCCCTTAACATTTATTGTTTTGGACTCAAATCAAGTTATTAAGTTAGATCCATGTCCAAGGAACCTATATCTGAAATTTAAAGTGTTTAGACCCAAAATTGTCGGAGGAGTTTGGTAGTTCTTGAAGGTGAAATCGTTGAACTTTAATCTTAACAGCCAAATTTCTGGCCGAAAATCGATCACAAAGATTTTCCCAAATCTCAGTACCCTGTATATAAAATTTTGAGTCTGTAGGCTTGAAATTTAGTTATTGCGTAGGGAAATGTACACACACACACACACACACACACACACACACACACACACGTTCACTTTTATATATAGATAGATTCTACATGATTTGATTTTCCTATTTTTCTTTTCTTTCAAAATAGATGTCGGCAGTGCCACACCCAACCTGCCAAGTACACATGCCCTCGATGTGGCATTCGGACATGTTCTTTAACCTGTGTTAAGTCGCACAAAATTGATTTTGACTGCGATGGAATCCGTGATAAAACTGCCTATGTTCCTCTCGATAATTTCACCGTCATACATTTGCTCAGTGGTAAGTTGTCAAAATAAATCTTTTTTATAATTTTTTCTTTTTTGTAAGTTATTACATATATTTGATATATTTTGAAGTAATTTCTGAAATTTTATACAATTTTCTTAACTTTCAAAGCATTGTGTAATGCTGTTGTCTATATAATTTATATGTACAAAAATGCATACAAATAGTATATGCACGTTGATAGTTGTGGTTTTTGTTATAGGATGATGAGAGAGTTTGGGTTGGTATGTGGATTGGTGTAGTGGATCGATTTGGCAATGGTAGAAGTGTCATTGCTGGCTTTTTCTCTCGCTCAGTCTGCTGACTGACTTTGTTTGAGACTTATATTGACATTCCTTGATCGGAATTTGACTGTTCATTTATTTTAACATTCGATTTGAAATTTCAATTGGTTTATTGTTCTGCACTTTAAACAATTCTGATCCAATTAAAAAATATTCTCTCATTGTTTCATGATCTTGATTCTTCGATCGAAATGTAAGGTTGATGTTTCTTTAATTATGTTGCGTAACTGACGGACAATGCCACAACACCACCTCATTCTGATGCAAACTCTCTCTATTGTTAAATCGACATCAGGTTTTATTTACATTAGTGATAGTATAACAAGAGAAAGTTCGGGTCAGCATGTGGATTGGGGTGTGGTTGGTTGGAGCGGACAACAGAAGTGTTACTGCTTGTTTTCTCCCTTGCTCTGTGTGGCTGACCAACTTTGTCTTATATTGACATCAACCACATTCCTTGATCAGAATCTGATTGTTCTTTTGGAATGTCTCGTCTTTTTTAGTTGACATTCCATTTCAGGTTAAAATATATTCTCTCGTTTCATGACTCCGACTCTTCGATCAGAATGTAGGGTTGATGTCATTGCTCAGCAATCTAATTTACATCTGGTTTTGCCTGGATCCATAATTCCATGTATGCAATACTGTGAGAAATCCGACAATTATAATCAAGCCTCTAATTGGCTGATTGGCCATCCACTGTCTTTGTTTAAACAACCAGATTGGTCGAGATTTTAACTGTTGAGTGATGGTCTTTGTGGGTTTTTGAATGCCTATCTCAGAGTTTTTAAAGTTAGAATTATTAACCTGTCTTTGATGACAATTCTTTCAAATGAACATGCTTTATGAACTTCTGATGGTGACTCTAGTCAAGAATTGAATCCAGCATCAAACTAATTATATATATATAATGTACAGCATATTTTCATTTGTCCTGAGAATTTTTATTGTCTAAAAATATATCATAAACTGTAAAAATAAACGTAAAATATAAAATCCACAAGCATAATAAATAACGAAGAAGAAAGCCAATACGAAAAAGAACAAGGATAAAAGGTAAGGTATTTGTATGTGCTCACATTAAATGTAATTTGTTATAATACGTTAGCACCGTCAAAATTGTGGATAGTCGGTTCTGATTCTTTAGGACACACGAGATATTGAACTAACGAGAGTGACTTGAAAGAACGAGCTCGAACAGAAAGTTTTGATCTTCCAACTCAACCTTGCTATTATCCACGATAACACCAGGTCTGTTTGATTTGTTTTTTCACAGACACACACACACACACACACACACACACACACACACATATATATATATATATATGTATTTATATGTGTGTGTATTGATATATTAATGTATTTATTAAATATTCTCACACCAAATGTGTCTTATGGGTGTACAGATTTTACCAATCATGAAGAAACTCTGCTGAAAGGACTATTACCTTTTCAGGTGTTACCAGCTCTACTCGGAAGCAAAACAGGTATTTTCTTTTTTGCAACGAAGAACAAATAAAATTTGTGTCAAACTTTAGAGGTATGCTTTGTTGTAATTGTTAATTTTTTTTTACCACAGTCTGTGGAGCAAAAACAGATGAGAAAAAAATTCTCACAATACATCTGATATTTTCTCGGCGTTGTCCGTCACCTATGTAGGAATTGCTGTTTTTTAGCAACATTCATTCTACAGCTGGTATATTTTATTTTAGCAACATTTCCTATATACGGACATGTTATATTTCTGTAGAGCTTAAAAAACACTGATGTATGAAAATATAATTATGTTTGTTGCTTGGTTGCGACAAACCAGTGGGTGAGAGCGTTTTTCACTCTTAGGAGGTTTCATCTACACTCCCTTCGATACGTCACGGTTTAGTTAAATCCGCATTTCCATTCCTAAACAAACAATTGTTGTATTTTTGTGCTGCTTAAATGAATGAAAACATAAAAGAAAAATGTAATTCTACTAACTGGCCACCTGGTGTTGCCTGGTCGTAAGATATGCTTAAATATATTTTAATCCATGCAGATTACATATTTATCATTTTAGGCAATTGTCTATTGATTATTATATGGAACCAAATATATAGTAGTGAGATCAAAACAAAAAAAATATGACTTGGGTGCTATCAGCTAAAATCCAAACAAAAACATACAACTCTCCACTCTCATTCTGTGATTAAAAAAAAAAAATTATTCTGTGATTTTTATATATTTTTTTTTATTCTGTGATTTTTATATTTTTTTTATTCTGTGATTTTTATATTTTTTTATTCTGTGATTTTTATATTTTTTTTATTTTGTGATTTTTATATTTTTTTTATTCTGTGATTTTTATATTTTTTTTATTCTGTGATTTTTATATTTTTTTTATTCTGTGATTTTTATATTTTTTTATTCTGTGATTTTTATATTTTTTTATTCTGTGATTTTTTAATTTTTTTTATTCTGTGATTTTTATATTTTTTTATTCTGTGATTTTTATATTTTTTTATTCTGTGATTTTTATATATTTTTTTCTGTGATTTTTATATTTTTTTTTATTCTGTGATTTTTTTTTATTCTGTGATTTTTATATATTTTTTTTTCTGTGATTTTTATATTTTTTTTATTCTGTGATTTTTATATTTTTTTTATTCTGTCATTTTTATATTTTTTTATTCTGTGAGTTTTATATTTTTTTTATTCTGTGATTTTTTTTATTCTGTGATTTTTTATATTTTTTTATTCTGTGATTTTTTTTTATTCTGTGATTTTTATATTTTTTTTATTCTGTGAGTTTTATATTTTTTTATTCTGTGATTTTTTTTATTCTGTGATTTTTTATATTTTTTTATTCTGTGATTTTTTTTATTCTGTGATTTTTTTTTCTCTGTGATTTTTTTTATATTTTATTCTGTGATTTTTTTATATTTTATTCTGTGATTTTTTTATATTTTATTCTGTGATTTTTTTATATTTTATTCTGTGATTTTTTTATATTTTATTCTGTGATTTTTATATTTTCTGTGATTTTTTATATTTTTTTATTCTGTGATTTTTATATTTTTTTATTCTGTGATTTTTATATTTTTTTATTCTGTGATTTTTATATTTTTTTATTCTATGATTTTTATATTTTTTTATTCTGTGATTTTTATATATTTTTATTCTGTGAGATTTTATATTTTTTTATTCTGTGATTTTTTTATTCTGTGATTTTTTTTATTCTGTGATTTTTATATTTTTCTATTCTAATTAGTCTATATGCATATACATTTATATATAAATTCACTTGTCATCCCTTTTTAAAAGATGGAATTGCTTAATCATCGAAGACAATATTCAAGCAGGCATATATATATAATATATATATATATAATTCACCTGTAATTCCTTTTTTAAAGATAGAATCGTCCAATCGGCGAAGACAAGATGCAAGCAAGCAAGGTCAACAGTTTTATAATTATATTTATTTTTATGATCAGTGGCAATGTTGGAGTATGAGTTAGTGAGGAAAAGCAGGTGGCTGCATAGAAATTGATGGAGCGTTTTTCTCGGACCTGATCACCAGTCGACTATTGATCTCCATTTTGGTTTAATTTATATAATAATTTGTGACACTTATGTATTCACCTGTAAATATCCATTCTAGGATTTCACCCTTGCTGTCAAGGTAACCACGTCTTGAGGGTGTCTATTTGCACTTAACTTTTTGGTTAGCATAACTTTTGTTGTTCATTTGTTTTGTGTGAATTTGCTAATTATTGCTGGCAATCATTCTCTCTCCTCCCCCAATTTATTTCTGGTTAGAATTCTTTTAAGGAAGATATCAGATACTTATGGTAGAAACATGAAGGTTGCCTACATCCTAAGTGAAAGTCTTGCCGTAGAATAAACTGGGTTCGAATTTAGCACAGCAAGGTTGTCCGTCTGTGTTGTTAACCTGCTGTTGGTGATTCTAGAACTATTCTAGTAGTTTAAATTTTAAATGTTTCTAACCAAAATTAAATATCAATTTGTCAGATGCATTTCGATGTAAATAGAAAAATGTGACAAAATTATATAACATGAGAAGATATGGCTTTTACTACATATTTAAATTCTAATTTTAGTGTGTTTTAGGTAAGGCCTGAATCTTATGGAATCATAGGTGTTGGGATTGGAATCTTATGGAATCATAGGTGTTGGGATTGGAATCTTATGGAATCATAGGTGTTGGATTGGAATCTTATGGAATCATAGGTGTTGGGATTGGAATCTTATGGAATTATAGGAGTCCGGGTCGGAATCAATGTGGAATCTGGTGTCGGGGTCGGAATCATTGTTGGATGCATTTTGATACGGGTGTAAGTAGAAAAAATGTGACTAAATTACATAACGTGAAAAGATATAGCTTTTGCTGCATATTTAAATTCTAATTTTAGTGTGTTTTTGTAAGTGCAGAATCTGAGTACTACTTAACATATGTAATTACGATTGCTTCTATACAAAATACCTGATCTATATTTCCCTCATCACTTTCTCATCCACGATTCATTGATTTGACTTGATTTGAAAATCTGGAATGTTTACTTGTTAATTCCTAATTCCTTGAAACTATAATTTCCTTATTTAAAATTATAAAAGCAAATGACTTTTTTTCTAGCAAAAAAAGAGGAAATTATTTAAAAAAAAAAAAAAAAAAAAAGCGGTTTCATTTTGATTATCTTTTGCTAAATAAATGACAACAAAGTGTAAATTTTCCAAGTTTTGATATCTTTTTATTTTTCTTTCTTTATAGATTATCGGCTACTTGAAGATGTCACTCGAGTTGCAGAACGTAGTAAACGAGATATATTGGCAAGACAGCACAGGAAACCTCCCTTTGTAAGTTTGTGTAAATGTTTTTTTTTTTTTTAAACTTAAAAAATGTAATAGTACAAGAGAAGTAAAATAAATTTTTTTAACATTTTTAAGATTCTTCTTTCTCCCGCTCTCTCTTCCTCTCTCTCTCTCTCTATATATATATATATATATATATATACTTGTTTATTGTTATATAAACATGCTCACATCCCGCTGCTACAAACAGCCACTTGTTTCAATCAAACAACAGATATCATCAGGCAGCGACTTGACTATTCAAATGTTCAATGAATAATGGATTTTTATTTTAGGTAGGAATAGAACATTTGAATAGTCAAGTCGCTGCCTGATGATATCTGTTGTTTGATTGAAACAAGTGGCTGTTTGTAGCAGCGGGATGTGAGCATGTTTATATAACAATAAACAAGTATTATCAGCTCTTTTTATTGAGCACTATCTAACAACCTCGTTGAATTCACTAGTCCATTACTTTTGAATAAACCCCCCCCCCGAGTATATATGTGTGTATATATATATATATATATATATATATATATATATATATGCTAATGTTTCGGATAGATGGTTGGTGAAGACGACAAGTCCTCGTCAAATGACTTAATAAAGTGTGTTTTCCACTGAAGAAGTTCGGTTCTTAAAAGTTTTGTATTTTAAGTATATTTTAAGTTTTAGGAACCGGACTTCTTCAGTGGAAGATAAACTTTATTAAATCACCTGATGAGGACTTGTAGTCTTGACCGACCATCTATCCGAAACATTAGCATGTCCAGTGTCATGATCATGTAAATTTGTCTACATCAATAAAAAAAACTCTTCCTTTTTTTTTTTTTTTTTTTTTTTTAATAAGAACGCTTAATAACCTCGTTAAATTCATGAGTTTTCTCTCATGAATACTTATAACTTTGAGGATATGTATATATATATATATATATATATATATATATATATATATATATATATATAATGAATGAGAAGTGGTATTTGATCAACACTGCTGGGAAGCCATAAGATAAAATATTGCTGTGCTTTTAAATCCACGAAACCATTTTCATGGGGAAAAAAAAAGACAATCCTTACAATAATATTAAGACTAGTGTAAATTCATGAAAGAAAACTAATACAGTGATTGCAAAAGATTAATCCATAATATGAATCTCGCCAGTCTGTTTAAATGTATATATGTATGTCTCGCAAAAATTTGCGACAGAAGAGATGTATTTTCACGAGATTGGTATCATTTTGAAGTTTGACCCTTCAGACAACAAATATCGAAAAATTGGCTAAAAACATTAAGTCCTTCACCCTCAACTGGGCACTTTTCTACAGGAAGGGGTAACAAAAAATAGTTCTTTCATGATAATTTAGCCATACACGCATGCGCAAAAAATGTTCTTTCTTGAATTAGTTTAAATATATAAAAAAAAAAAAAAAAAGGAACACCTACTTTCGCTCAAGCAGTCATAGCCCAGTCGGTATAGTAGCAGCGTCGTTATCTTAAGATTGCATGTTCGAGCCGAGATGTCAGATATATTTTTTTTTTTAATATTGAAACAGGGTTATTTATGCCATTTTTTGTTCATTTTTTTTTTTCCATCCTGTTTGTGGTTTTCCAATTTTTTTGCATCGCGTTAGTTTTTTTTTTTTTTTATTTTAATATTTAAACAGAGTTACTAGGTTCGCCTATTTTTTATTTTCTATTTTTTTCTGGATTTACTCCCCACCCTCACTCCCACCTCACCACACCCGGGCAACGCCGGGTACCCCAGCTCGTTGACTTATAAAGAAAAGAGTTTTCAGTGGAGAACTTTGGATTACATTTTTATTTTTTCAATATAGTTTTAAGAAGTTGAAAAACTTCCAAGACAGACATACCGTACTTTAAGGTAATTGTGCCAACTAGCTAAAAGTGCTCTTTTGGCAACCACACATATAAAGAGCACTTTTTTTAGTTGGCACAATTACCCCAAAGTACCGTATACATAAAATAAATGAGGTTAATTCCATAGTTATTTTAAGTTGTTTCATCCTGCAATAATAAAATATAATTCTCTGATCTATTTCCTGCTTCATTTTTTCAGTTCATTGGTCTACTGGTCTTTACTAATTTGCTGTCTTGATTTATGGAACTTTCTTTATACTGACTGTTTTCCTCCTCCTTATGGCCTTGTTCTTTTTACGACTTGGGTTAATAGACATCTTTGCGATAATCATGTGATTTTTTAAAATGTTTTTCATACATCAAGTGTTGGTATGCTTTGTCAGGAATGATTTCCATATAAAAAGATATTTCATAAATACTCATCACCAGAGAACTTACCAGAAAATTAAAAATCAAAAAAAAATTATTCTGTGATTTGGATATTTTTTATTACGTGATTTGGATATTTTTTTTATTCTGTGATTTGGATATTTTTTTTATTCTGTGATTTGGATATTTTTTTTATTCTGTGATTTGGATACTTTTTTTATTCTGTGATTTGGATACTTTTTTTATTCTGTGATTTGGATATTTTTTTTATTCTGTGATTTGGATATTTTTTATTCTGTGATTTGGATATTTTTTTTATTCTGTGATTTGGATATTTTTTTTTATTCTGTGATTTGGATATTTTTTTTTATTCTGTGATTTGGATATTTTTTTTATTCTGTGATTTGGATATTTTTTTTATTCTGTGATTTGGATATTTTTTTTATTCTGTGATTTGGATATTTTTTTTTTATTCTGTGATTTGGATATTTTTTTTTTATTCTGTGATTTGGATATTTTTTTTTTATTCTGTGATTTGGATATTTTTTTTTTATTCTGTGATTTGGATATTTTTTTTTTATTCTGTGATTTGGATATTTTTTTTTTTATTCTGTGATTTGGATATTTTTTTATTCTGTGATTTGGATATTTTTTTATTCTGTGATTTGAATATTTTTTTATTCTGTGATTTGGATATTTTTTTTATTCTGTGATTTGGATATTTTTTTTATTCTGTGATTTGGATATTTTTTTTTTATTTTGTGATTTGGATATTTTTTTTTTTATTCTGTGATTTGGATATTTTTTTTTTATTCTGTGATTTGGATATTTTTTTTATTCTGTGATTTGGATATTTTTTTTATTCTGTGATTTGGATATTTTTTTTATTCTGTGATTTGGATATTTTTTTTTTTATTCTGTGATTTGGATATTTTTTTATTCTGTGATTTAGATATTTTTTTATTCTGTGATTTGAATATTTTTTTATTCTGTGATTTGGATATTTTTTTTATTCTGTGATTTGGATATTTTTTTTTTATTCTGTGATTTGGATATTTTTTTTTTATTCTGTGATTTGGATATTTTTTTTTTATTCTGTGATTTGGATATTTTTTTTTTTATTCTGTGATTTGGATATTTTTTTTTTATTCTGTGATTTGGATATTTTTTTTTTATTCTGTGATTTGGATATTTTTTTTTTATTCTGTGATTTGGATATTTTTTTTATTCTGTGATTTGGATATTTTTTTATTCTGTGATTTGGATATTTTTTTATTCTGTGATTTGGATATTTTTTTATTCGGTGATTTGGATATTTTTTTTATTCTGTGATTTGGATATTTTTTTTATTCTGTGATTTGGATATTTTTTTTATTCTGTGATTTGGATATTTTTTTTATTCTGTGATTTGGATATTTTTTTTATTCTGTGATTTGGATATTTTTTATTCTGTGATTTAGATATTTTTTTATTCTGTGATTTGGATATTTTTTTATTCTCGAAGTCAAAATGGTAAGTTTCTGCAATCTTTTTTATTGGAATCTTAGTAGTCTGGTTAGGAGCTTAACCCTTCAAACTCCACATCTCTGCTTTTGATTAAACTACAAAGTTTTAAGTACTCAAACCTAAGAGTCAATATGAGAATCTCATGGAATCTTAGGACCTGAGGTGGGAATCTTAATAATTCACAAATATCCCAATCCTAAAATTTCCAAATATCCAAATCTCTTTCCTAGAGAAAGAATTACAAGATCTCTTGGAGTCCTATTGTGACAAGTTCATGGATGCAGCGATGGTGCTGCACAATAATAACGATGCAGAAAAAAGGCCTTGTAGAAAAGGTTGATATGACGTCAATTCAATACACACCCACACAGAATTATTTGTGGACATTGAAAGAAAAACAAAGGAGATACTTTTTATAGTCTCCTTTTCTCTTTTTTCTCTAAAAAAAAAAAACAGGATTAAAAAAAAGGAGGGAATGGAAAAAGGAGCCTATAAAATTTTTTTATTTGGCTCCTTTTCCGTTTCTCTTGTTTTATTCATTTCATTTTTCTTTCCACTTTTTATTATAGGTTTTCTGTTTTTCTTTAATTTTCTCTTTGTTTATTATTTAATTAAATTCGTTATTTGCTCTGGTAAATAAGGGAGGGAGGTATACACTTCCCTTGAACAATCTGGTTTGAAGAATTAATATATATTTCATCTAATCATCCTCATCCCACCCCCTGCATATTTTCTCTTTGTCAATAAACTGTATCTGTTTATTCCTAAGTTTATTTTCTATTCTCATTATACTTTGTCTGGTCGTGATACAAACATTTACTCATCAACATAAATTTTTATTTTTTAAAAACTTTTGTCTGTTGCCTTTTAATAGGCAAACTATGTCTCTCTTTTAACCCTTTTGACTCTGATCCAATTAAAAATTACTTAGCCAGAAAGACAAAAGGCAGTTAGCAAAATTATTTGATTACGTATTATTAGAAGGCTGAATTATCGTTTGCGTGGTCTTTTTAGCCAAGTGCAGGGTTGGAAGGGTAAATGTTGAATGTTTTAATATAGACAAGATGAAAATGGGTTTACATGCGTTTTTAACGGTAATAAATAAAATGTTTATACTTTTTTAAAAGTATATCCCACCATTTTGAGATTGAGACTTAATTGAACAAAATATTTAGGAAAACTTTTAACTAAAAGCATAAAATAAAAATATTAAGAGATCTACTCCATAAAAGGAAAACTGTTTGAAGCACATAACTGTTCTCTATTATCACACTAATTTCATAAGCTATTGTAGTAATGTTGTTTTTTGAAGTATTTCAGTGGATTGGGGAGTATCAGCAGCAGGAGTGTAAGAAGTTTAAAATGATGACGTAAATAAAGAAAAGGCTATGCTTGACGGTGAATGAGATGAGGAATTGTGGAAGGAGGAGAATAAAGGTAGTAGTACTAGTAGTAGTAATATATGAGATGGAGAGTAAGAGGATGACATATATAAAGGAGAAAGGTGTGACCAACAGGAAAAAAAGAATCAGAAGAGAAAATTGTACAATGTAGTAATGTTAACTAAATGAAGTTTTATAAAGTTTATGGGGAAAAAAATAACTGAAATTGCGTGAATTGTCTCCCTTTAACCAAAAAGGGGGGGGGCAGTAAATCCTTCTTTCGTCTTACCTGCTTTTTGTCCCTTACAAAAGACAAACCTGGAACTTGTATCGACTAATAGTGACAAAAAAAAGCAGGTAGAAATGAATCATGTGATTTTGTTCTGAATTTTATTTATCCTTATTTCTTTTTATAGTTAACTAACCTGGATGTTTGGATGTTTGGAGGTGTGTGTTGAACCAAAAAAAAAAAAGTGGTAGCAGGCAGGCAGGCTCAAACACGTACCGCGAAGGAGGAAAAGAATGTGAAAGAAAAAAGTGACGTGTTTGCCGTTGCGTCCATCGCCAAACCAGAAGCGGCGAAAGTTTAAATTAAGGCTAGTCAAGCAAAAAGAGGGGAAAATATTGGCGAAAAAAGCGACCCCCCTCTTTGTAGAAAAGTGTCCAGTTGAGGGTGAAGGAATTAATGTTTTAAGCCAATTTTTCGATATTTGTCGTCCGAAGGATCGAGCTTCAAAACGATACCAGACTCATGAAAATCCGTCACCTCTGTCAAAATTTTTAGGCAGACAAACAAACATATACATACATACATACATTTAAACAGACAGGTAAGATTTATATAATAGACTAGCGGAGGTACCCGGCGTTGCCTGGGTGTTTAGAGGTGTGTGTGTGTGCTCGGGCGGGAGTAAAACAAAAGAATAAGCGAAGTAATAATCCTGTTCAAATATTATATAAAAAGAAACAATGTTAAAACTTTAAAAATAAATTGTTGCCCGGGTGTTTGTGTCGGTAGGTAGGCAGCATCAAACCCGAAGCCTCGAGACGAAGTTGGAAAATTAAGTGTGAAAAAAACGTGACATGTTAACCGCTCGTCCACCAAAAAGCTTGCTGCATGTCTGAATACCCTTTATATAAAATTTAAAATGTTTAGACCCAAAATTAGCTGGATAGTTTGCTAGAGACTGCAAAGGTCAAATCCTTTTGGCCAAAAACCAATTAAAAAGCTTGCCCTGTGTCTGAATACACTTTATGTAAGATTTCAAATGTTTAGACCAAAAATTGGCTGAGTAATTTGGTAGAGACCGCAAATGTCAAATTTTTTTTAACTTTGACCCCTTAACATTTATTGTTTTGGGCTCAAATCCAATTATAAAGTTTGATCCATGTCCAAGTAACCTACATCTAAAATTTCAAGTATTTAGACCCAAAATTGGCGGAGGAGTTTGGTAGAGTTTTTAAAGGTCAAATCATTGAACTTTGACCCCTTGACAGCCAAATTTCTGTCCAAAAACTGATTAAAAAGATTTTCCCAAATCTACATACCCCTTATGTCAAATCTAGAATCTGTAGACTGAAAATTGACAGAGTAGTTTGGTAGGGAATTGTATAAGATATAGATTGAATTTTAGACTAGTTAGGTTGTTAAAAGTTGGTTTTTGGGTTTTTATTTTTGCACAAGAATTCCAAAAATCACACTCAAAACCTCTAAAAATTTACTGTGTTTAACTTATTGTACATGTTTACCTAAATTTGGGTGTGGAACTATCAAGCAAAATTCGTTTTTCATTTTGGTATAGTTAATTGCATGCATAGACAGAAAATTACAAGTTATTTCTAAGAATCATAGCATGTTTTCAAAACGTCAAATCACCATTCACAATTCACAAATGCAGCAATCATTTATAATTTTCATCATAGATTATGTAACTTCTTCCAGTGGTTGTAGTAGGTGCCTGTAAAGCACGTTTTTTTTTTTTTTTTTTTTTTTAGACCCATAGCAGCTATAAGCACTTTCTAGCCAGTTGAATCAAAGAGAGATCCATTAGAATAAAATTGAATATTTATTACAGTTAGGGTGTTGCAATACTAACATTAGATATGGAAGAATCAACTTCCAGGGTATATCCCTTAATCGTTAAGTTAACAACATAGTACACTGCAATTTGCAGGGTTTAGGTGTGGTTTATTGCGGGATAAGATGTCTTTAATCTGAGGTTCCAAAAGTATTTAAAAAAAAAATGATTTAAAGCATTATAAGACTTTCTAGGTGTTTATATCCAGCCCTTTTTTTTTTTTTCTTTTGTGCCAAACCGTGAATCAATCGACAAAATCTTTCAATATTAGAAAGAAAACGTTTCTTTAATTCCTTGTCTAAAAAATTAGGCTCATATCTTTAATGGGTGACTTTTTACAAAAAGTTTAGTAAAGTATACACGTTGTGATGATTAATCAGAATTGGAAAAATCAGAATATTTGAGGATAGTGGAATCGGTATCAGAATCTGAAAACTCTGTGCCTATTTTCCAATGCAAAAACAATACTTTTAAATGTTTTTTTTATTTTTTTTATTTGATTTTGTTTAAAGCAAAATCTTCCATTGCTGGTAATAATAAAATAATCTATATATTAATGCGATAGCATGTGTCATTTTCTGTGTCACACTTCCATCCGGGTCGTTTGTTATGTACTTCCATCTCTTGTAATAAATAATTTTACTAAGAATTCCTCATAAGTTTTGGCTTCGGTTTCAATTTTAGCTAATGACATTCCAATAATCTATTTTTAAAAAATAATTTTATCATAAGTTTTGGTTTCAGCTTTGATTTTAGCTGATGGCACCTTAGTAATCTATTTTTTTTTATAAATAATTTTATCAAGAATTCTTCATAAGTTTTGGTTCTGATTATAGCTGAATTAACTAAAGTTAAATATATATATTCATATTCATAAGTTTGGGATTCGGTTTCGATTCAAGCTGATGAACCCAAGTCATATAGATATCTTTTTTTATTTTTGAAATCGCAACTTTATAATATATAAAAATCGATAGAGCATTAACTCTATAATAATATATACAAAATCTGCAAGACTGAAAATATCATATTTAAGCATATGTTATGACCTGGCTACACCGGGTGTCCCTGCTAGCTTGGATAAATACTTTTGCAGTTTTAACAAAATGGCTACAATAATATCAGGGCATCTCCATTTACGCTGAATATCTACAGAATGCCAACATCAATATATATATATATATATATATATATATGAATCAGTCCCCTGCAGAATTTTCACAGGTCCTGCTAGTGAATATTTATTAATTTTAAACTACCAGTAAAATGAAAACTTTTAGATCATCCCCCAGAAGTGTATTTTTACATTTAGGAAGACAATTGGCACATTTAACACGAGTTTTTACAGAAATCAGGGAAAAAATAATTCTATAGCTAAATATTTAGAAATTTATAAAGAATCGGAATATCGGAATTGGGAAAAATATTGGAATTGTCTCATCACTATAAAGTATACATTTAACTCCTTTTTCTTCTCAACTGGCAAATTTGGCTTTGGACGCATATTAAAAAGTTTCTTTATGTATGTACTAGTAAAAAAAAACAAAAAACAAACTTGGCTTAAGCTGTATAATATCATACAGTTTCAATGTGTTAGCTGCTAAGATTAAAACTTATTCGAACAGTAAAAGTTGCTCCTCTATACAGTTATCACATAATTTTTGTGACAGCATTTGATTTTCCCTAATGTTTAACTAAAACTTATTAGTTTCATCTATATTTTTCTTTGAATAAACTATAACTCATATATTCATAAAGATATTTCGTATATTTGAAGCTTTTATCTTGTCATACATTGCTTAAGTTGGTCTCTTATTCGATAGCCCACAAAATGTAATATTTAACTAAATTTGAATGGCCATAACTCACATACTAATTGAGATACCAAATTTTTTTTTTTTTTCCAACACTGAAAAGTTTGTTGATATATAAAACAAAATATATCAGTTTGGGAAATGAAATAACTTTTGCAATTTTTAGTAAAAAAAATCTTTTCGAAAGATTTTTTTTTTTCCTCCAATTACTAAGAGTCTGATTTTATAATCTTTCCCAACAAAATTGTTTTATTTTAAAATTTTTTGATGATTCTTCAGTTTACCAAAGAAATTTAAAAATGAAAATATTAAAAAAACAAAAACTTTATTGTACGTACTCGTCATGGAATTAAGTTCTCATTAAAAAAATCGCTTAATTTGATCAAGTAGTTTTTATTTATTTTTCTTTTTTTACAAAGAAAAATTCATGTTTGAATGAGATTGATCATATCGTTGCCATCTTGGCTTTTCCATGGATGAGGAGGGGGGGCGTCAGGGTAGATAACTTCATCACTGCTTATAGTTTGTCAAAATTTGACGAGATTATTTTGAAGCATGGGCAGAAAAAATAGATATTTTAGTTTTTTTTCTTTCTACTTATTTTAGAGTTTCCGTCTTTTTCTGATCTATTTTTCATTTTATCCTTTGTTAATTCCTTTTTCGTTTAAAGGTACCCCTGTCTTCCTCCAGAAATAACCAAGATGGCAGTAATATGATCGATCCCATTAAAATTTTATTTTCCTCTATAAAAAAAAAAAAATCCTACTTGATCTAATTAAATGATTATTTTTTATGAGAACTTTATTCCATAAGTACAATATAGTTTTTTTTTTTTTTTTTTTCAATATCTTCGTTTTTTACTAACTTTGGTAAACTGCACAAGCACCGAAAATCTTTAGAAAATCAAATAATGTTAAATAATTTTTTTATCAAACCAATAAAATTGGTTTTAAAATTTTTTACTGAGACTACCAAGCTCCTACTAAAAATTCATGCCAACCATGCAAGTACATTGATTTCAGAATTTACAACAATCATCAATAATTTTTCTTTTCACAACTACTACTACTACTACTACTACTACTACTACTACTACCAGCAAAATGAAGAGGAAACAAATGTCTTCTTTGAAAAAGAAAATGATGATATAATTTGTTTTTCTAAAATTTAAAAACTTACCTTGTTTTCGAATATCTTCGAAAAATGTGTCTCGGGAGTTAAATAATATAACTTGTTTTTCTAAAAGCTGAAACCACTGTCAAAAATTTTCCCCACTCTTTATCCATGCCAAAACCAAAACGTAGATTCCATAAACAAAGCTTGTTTCTTAGAAGTGCACGCCTGTGGAACTCTCTTCCGTTTGCCTGTTTCCCACCTGACTACAACCTGGATTTCTTTCAAGTCCAACATAAACAAATTCCTGATGAACCTCCCCTTAAGTATGGCACTTTATCAAATCTCTAATACTAATGTGCTGTACACGCAATAACCCTTAGCCCCGAGTGGCTTCCGGGCCTTGATAAGTGGTGACTACCTAGTAAAAAAATAAATTTTTAAAAATTAACCTTTGGAAATGTCTTCAAAGATGTGAGCAAGCTCCTATTACAAAATTGTGTTTAATTTCGTAATAGTTTTTGTGCCATATATTGTCGCTTATGTACTTGCCTCCCCACAAGAACAGTTAGACACAAGGTCAGTTTTTAATGTGGGGAAAATCCATCTCTCCAAAACTGGATTGAAAAAAAAAAAAAACCTGCTTCAGTTTGGAAGGATTTCTTCTTTGCTGACAGAAAAGGAATGTCATTTTATCACAGATACTACACATTCATCCTTGCCAAATGTCGATTTTTATTTTCATTTCTTTTTCGTTTTTGCAGCTGCAGTACCTGACAAAAGAGGCATATAAACGGAATATTCGCTTTAAAACTATGCCTTATCCAATGCACAGGAGAAAGACCAACAATAGTATGTACCACAAAACGTAAGTAATAACAGTAAAGTTTAAAAAAAAAGTTTTAATCTGTTTTTGGTCATGGATGCTCTGTTACTGTAATTGGTTGATTTTTTTTTTGAGGGGGAGAGCAGCCCTATTTACCTCCAGAAACGCAATTAGCTTTGATCGATGTTGGGGAAACCCTTCATATCAAACAATTGCTATTGGGGGTGGGGGACTGGTTTTCCCCAACATTGTGTGGAAGCAGAAACAGGCCTGCAGCCAACCTCCATTTCTGCGCGTGCGTGATTCTTATTCACTGCAAGCCAATCTTTTGATTGGCATTTTGATAAATTTGAACACTTTTCACTTCTTCTCGTAGTGTAGCGGTAAGGTCTCAGCTTTTCTTTCACTTTCTTCTTTTCACCTTCGCGTCACTGCCTGCCTACTATCCCCCCCCCCTCAAAAAAAAAAAAAAAACACTCGGGCAATGCCACGCACCCCCGCTAGTACTAAATAAAATCAGTAAATGACACAAGAAATCAAAGGCTGAATCCTTATAAGAGCTGTACATATGTATTAAGCACATGGAAAAATATTGGTTCAATACATTGGAACATGTGTGGAAATATGATTTTTTTTTTTTTTAATTATATTTCACTTTTTATATACTAATCCTTAATTTATGAAGCTCAACGTAATTACAGAGCATATAATAAACAAATGACAAATCATATTTTATCTTGTATTATGCCATTTTTAAAAATGATAAGATTTGCAACTTCTCTTCCAATTTTGGGATTTTGTAATCATGCCCAAATGCAGTTTATTTTCTTTTAATGGATTGATAATTGCTATTTCTTCTGATGAGTTAAGGACAAAATAGATTCATTGATTGATATAGTAATTAAATAAATGATTTTGTGGTACGGAAGTTACTGTAAAAAATTGTAAATGTCAATGTAATTTAAGGAATAAATTGTAAGATGGTCAATATCTTCAAATATAGACTTTTGTCATTTGTTTATATATATATATATATATATATATATATATATATATAAAATTAGTTATGTTTTTGGGGGAAGAAAAGATTCCAGCAGAGTGCTCTATTATAAGGTAAAATCCGAAAATAAGTGTTAATTTACAGAAAGTTTAGATGAGTCATCGGTACCATTGGTTTCCCACCCGATAATTAGGGACCATTTTTGATACCCATATCAAGCTTTCTCCAGCCGATACTCGTCTATATATATATATATATATATATATATATATGATGAGAATAATGGAAATAGAGAAATAAAAAGAAACAAACCAAGTTATGTGTTCATCAACGTTTCGTCTTTATTTCATCCAAAGGAAGTCTCAAAATAAAGACAAAACGTTGAACACATAACTTCGTTTGTTCCTTTTTATTTCTGTGTGTGTGTGTGTATATATATATATATATATATATATATATATATATATATAATTTGACAAAAGTTTATATTCTAAATTTCAAGATGTTATTAATCTTATCATTTATTTCCTTCATGTTAAAATGTTCGATTCTTGACAGTATCTGTTTTGTAGTGCAGGAACAATTATAATTGTTATGTCGATTTTTTTTTTTACATTTTCTGCCCCGACTCATCAGAAGAATAAGAACTCATTAACTTAAAAAAAAAAAAAAAAAAAATTACATAAATTCAAGAAACTCTGAAAAGTAGTTGCAATTGTGTTTTCTAATATAAACAGAGATGCACCCTTGATCTTCATTAAGAAATGCATCTAGAAAAAAAATTCTGATATAAAACCTGTCCGTGGCATTCAATTGCACCAACTAAGATTAGGAGTTGTTCCAAAAAGTTTGGATGGTTTCTACACAAGCCTTCGCCACAGTAAACAATTTTAATTTAATCTGTGTGGATTTTGGGCAACTTTATTGCTGTGTGAACCTCATATGTTGACAGAATCCCTTTTTTCTTTTTTAAAGAAAGGATTGGGCCTCTAGGAAAATTATAAGCAGCCAAACTAGAAATAAGGCAATGTTCTGACCTCTGCTATTGAATACTATATAAATAAGCTTATATGTCCTGCTGATTCGACATTATATAAAGTTGAATTTTTTTTTTTTTTCATGTTTATTGATGTTGGCGTAGGAGTTGATTACCAAGCTGCAAAAAATAACTTTGCATATGTGTTCGAATACTTTGACTATTTTCTACACTGAGGATTAAATAAGCATGAAACACTAGTGTACATGTGTGTATGTATATATATATATATATATGACTACTTCATTTAATCACATAAATTAATATATGAAAATATAATTCTTTTGCGTAAATTTTCAGTATTTACTTCAACAGTGCCCAATACATAGGTAGAGCTAAAAATATTTATGGCAATTAAGCTACACAAAGCCTGACGAATTCTAATGAGATGCAGAATTGATTGATGATGTGTTACTTTTGCATTTTAAACTTCAATTCAGGCAACTATATATACACTATATATACACTGTGACATGATCTTTAAATTGATTATGTATTTAAATCAAAACTGACAGAATATATCGTTTTTTTGTTTTTATTTTGTCGCCGAGGTAAAATAAAACATGATTCCCACAAGATAGGCTAATACAGTAGTTGTTTTGAATTGAGCGAAAATCTACTAATGCACCCCCCTCCCTTTAAAACTTGCAGAGACTTTACCGGCTGGAGATTTCGTCAAGTCTATTTTTAGACCGGATTGTGAAGCAAAGAGGGAGAGGGGAGACTGGAAGTGGTATTGCTTCCCCTTTTCCTTTTTTTTAACTGGACACTAGCGAAGTCACTCTTTTCGGTTTGGGTTGCCGACCTGTTAAGAGGTCTCTCTCCTCGTGGGAGGAGGGGGGTTGACTTCTTCCCCTCATGCAAAAAGGATATGGATGCATGAGACATGGACGACGCGACCTTCTTCAGTCATGCAAGAGAATGTGATTAATTTACCTTCTCACAAAAGAGACTATGACTTTTTTCCCCATCATGCGAAGGAGATGTGGATGTACTGACGCAGACGATGTGACCCTTATGTCTCACAAAAGACACACACACACACCGCGAGCAAGAAAAAAGAACACAGGAATTTGCTATCTGAACTTTTTCCCCCACCGTAGGAAATATCTTGGATTAACTGCATCGTTGGGAAACACACCAGCAAAAGAAACGAAAAAAAAGGGAAAAACAAGAGACCAGTAAGTGCAAAGAGTTTGATTACCCCCCACCCCAAGGACTTTCGCTCATTTCAATATGCGTAGATATACTTCAGATTCCATAACTTTGAATACATTTCCTTTTTTTTTCGTTAAACTCTTCCTTTTTATTTTTAATCTTAAATAAATCTATTTTTGTATCATTTGGAAAGTGTCTGTTACCTTGTTATTTCATCGCATTTTTATTGTGTTTGTCCTTGTGTTTCTATCCACTTGTTTTATTTTTTTGCTGTGTCACATATGCGATAAAAAGAAAAATACTTGGGTTTTTGCTTTCCCGTAAATTCCCTTATACCCCCCCTTTTGGCAACGTGTTACAAAGGTAAACGATATTTGTTTCATCATTTAGTTTCTGTTCATACCTCTACATTATAAGTTGCCTTACCACATCTTTTATCGCATATGTAACAACACATAATTTGATATAATCAGCAGTAGATTCTCTACAATGCAATGTGGTCTACAATATATTATAGACTAAGTCACTGCAGGGAGGCATGTGAAACTTCCTTCCGGTGCACCGTGATGGATCCTCAATAGGAGCAGGCAATCAATTGATTTGATTAAAAAGTGGACAATTTGCCAATTTAAATGACATTAAAAATTTTGGAGTGTGAAACATTTGTTGATCATCATTCAATCCTGGGCAACGTCGGGTCTGCTAGTATTATTTAAAAAAAAAAAAAAAATCCTTAGACTCTTGTATGGCTTGTGTCGACATTTAATGAAATAAGATTTTCGGTTGTTAATTAGAAATGCATGATTCTATTTAATTTTTTTTTTTCTCTTTAGGACGGATACTATTTTATGGGATGTAACGTGGGTGTTTCCTTGCGC
Source organism: Euprymna scolopes (assembly GCF_053919585.1). Lineage (NCBI taxonomy): Eukaryota > Metazoa > Mollusca > Cephalopoda > Sepiida > Sepiolidae > Euprymna > Euprymna scolopes. Next base: position 39,691,618 of record NC_136491.1, on the reverse strand, counting down.
ATCAGTTCAGCATACAGAAAAAAGGTGATTTATTTTTTATTGTTTTTTGCTACTTGTTTACAGTAATGATCTTTTTTAAACCAACACATTTCTGGTGAAAACATTACATACTTACGTGTCATGACGAAATTCGTATCAATTCCAAAAATTACGGAAAATAATCCTGTAGAAAAATATTTATAAGCAAAAATAGAAATTATCTAATTATCGTATGTTTTAATGCGGAAGAATTGTGTGACCATTTCAGTATGATGGACAAGGGAGATAATTCTTGACGTAAATTAAAGGTCCGCCATTTTAATCAGATTATATCAGAACGTAATTGTGGTTTTTTTTTTTTTTTGTTTATGTAAAATGCTTCTAGCATATTATCTACTGAATAATTTTTCATAATTTTTGAAATCTGTACGAATTTTACCATGACACCCAAGTACATAATGTTTTCACCTGAAATGCGTTGATTTAAAAAATAACTAATGTAAATAAGCACTTTTTTTTTTTTTTAAGAAGTCATCTATAGCTGAGACTATGAACTTTAAACTAAAAGCAAGAGGTTTTAAACAAAAGATTACAAATTTGTCAAATAATGATGTTAATAATAATTAAAATAAAAAAAAAATGGTTGTGAAGGGTCATGGAGGATGGAAATATCAAGGAGAAAGAGAGAGCACAATCCAGATCTACTGAAAGGGCATGATGAGCACTGAAATCTTGGAAAGGTATATTGACAATCAAATTTCATTCTTAGCAAGAAATCTGTGGTAACAGACTTGCAATAATGCAAGTGATTTGCAATGATTATTGAAAGCAGTGGAGAGTACTGGAAATTTGGAGAGACTTGTCACTCAGACAATAGGGAACACCATTCATTATTGGTAGTCAGCAATCACTGATAACTTGAAACTTCTGAGTGAGTAAATACAGGGTGATGCCCCCCAAAAAAAAACAAACGGAGAGAAAAAAAGGCCAAAGACCCTAGTGTTTTGATGTGATGTTTTTAATATAATAAACTAGTTATGACCAAAGTTTCATTTCATTCGGACAAAACACTAAGAAATGGAACCTAATTAGAGCTGTGTCCCGCTTTTTTTGATCACCCTGTAATAATTTAGATCCAGGGTAATTGCTAGACATGCAAGATGTTTTCCATGTTTCTAGCGACCATCCTGTATATTAATAAATTGTGCAACCACTGCGCGTGTGTATGTATGTTTCTTGTGACTGAAACGTTATTTTTTTGTTTTTATTTACTTTTAGTTGTCTTTAATCAGCATTGCCCAGCTAGAGACAAGCGGTTTACTATTTATGTGTGACAACCGTTTCTGATGATTCTCGATTCAAGTTGCTGCTGCTGTTTTGTTGCTTTTATTTATTTTTTTTCACTTAAAATCTTTGTAAAAATTGAACTAGTTTTCTTTTTTAATGGGAATATTTAAAAAAAAAAAACAATATTAGTCAAATATAAAAAGACAAAAATGCTTCCTTAAAGTAAAATATATTTTGCTGTTTTAAAATTGTCAATGTTTTATTTATTTATTTTTTTTTTGTATACTGTATGTTTTTTCTTGTTTTGTGTACTGTTTCCATTTTTTTTTTTTTTTTTTTTTTTTTTTTTTAAGTAAATGTTTACCAAAAGAAAAAAAATGACAATAAAAAGTAAATTATTTTAATTGTTTAATTCCTTCAAATCTTCACTTGTCAGTTTGGGGGAATTTTCTTTACAAAGAAATAGCATGTCACTCTGTCTAAATTCAAATCTGTTTCTTCTTGTTCATGACATAAGAATTACAGTGCTCAAATGACTTGCCTAAGAATTACATTAATGGGAAATTAGCATATGCCATTTGTCGTGCCTTTATTTGTTGTACATTTGTTGTGCCTTTATTTGTACATTTGTGCCTTTATTTGTTGTAGATTTGTCGTGCCTTTATTTGTTGTAGATTTGTCGTGCCTTTATTTGTTGTAGATTTGTCGTGCCTTTATTTGTTGTAGATTTGTCGTGCCTTTATTTGTTGTAGATTTGTCGTGCCTTTATTTGTTGTAGATTTGTCGTGCCTTTATTTGTTGTAGATTTGTCGTGCCTTTATTTGTTGTAGATTTGTCGTGCCTTTATTTGTTGTAGATTTGTCGTGCCTTTATTTGTTGTAGATTTGTCGTGCCTTTATTTGTTGTAGATTTGTCGTGCCTTTATTTGTTGTAGATTTGTCACGCCTTTATTTGTTGTAGATTTGTCACGCCTTTATTTGTTGTAGATTTGTCACGCCTTTATTCGTTGTAGATTTGTCGTGCCTTTATTTGTCTTACATAATTAGTAAAACCTGCAGGTCAAGATAAAAATAATTCATAATATAGTCATGTTTACAATTTGTATTTTAAAACGAATTTTAATAATTTGTTTCAGTTTTTCTTGATTTTATTTATTTCAATAAATAATTTGATTAATAATGCGAAATGTGTAATTATCAAAATTATGTATTGTCAGAAAAGCATGTTCCAAGAATACAAAACAAAACAACAAAACTGGATAGTATACAATTGTTTCAGAGACAATATCATGTTTATTTAGATAGAATCTCATTATTAGCATAATGGGATCGAGATGGGTTGAGACTAAAATAAAAATCAGTATCCAGTATTAAAGGAAATTCGATTCAGTATCGAATCTATCGGTAACTGGAAAAAACAATGATAGATGATACACAAAATTATTTGGAGTTGTAGCTATTACTGAATGTCTCAGTCACCGTAGTCTGAACTTATTACCTATAACTAAGTTGTTCAAAACGAAAATCTTTCCAAGGGAGATAATTCTCATTGAAATAATGTAAGGGAAGTAATTCAGTATGGTCTAAAACAATTTAAAGTTTCACATGAATTTTCATAAAGATTTTTTTTTAAAAATATTCATAAATCGTTTAATATTATACTTATGTTTTTAATCTTTTTGTTACTTCTACTTCTTGAATATCATACTAAATGTGAAATTTTTCTGTTTTATTTTGAACTGCCGTATTTCATTTGAATAGGGCTGTCTGAAACGCATGCGTACATATTAATGATAGGACAATTGTAATATTTTTTCTAATTCCGGTACAATTACCGATTCCAGTTCCTTTAAAATTTTCAAGTGTTTAAGCTATAGTTATTTTTTTTTATTTTTTTTTAAATTAAAAAAAATTTCTCAATTCCAATTGTCTCAACAGTAACACATATTTTCTCTTTTTCTATCTCTCCATTATTTCATTCAATTTAACTTTCATGTTTATTTTGATAAACTAAGAATGGAATTGCTGTTTATATTCGTGCTCATTATTATTTATATATTTAAAAAGTATGCATAATAAAATTTTGTCCTTTTTTTATGTTAAGTAAATTATATATTCATGAATTTATTCCTTGTTAAGTACGAGGGGTGTGCAATAAGTAATGCCCCTGACCCACTTCCCATAGAAGTAGAGCAACGAAACTTGGCACAGTTATTAGTCTTTCTCTACATAGAAACTACCCAGAGTTATGCATTTCTCCCATCGTTTGATGCAGCTCTGGGGACCGTTTTTGTAGAACACCCCAGGTTGGTCCTCCAACTATGACGTGACTTCAGAAAAGAGGCTGCATCATCTGGGAAACGCTTTCCTTTCAAAAACAACTTCATGGCTGGGAAGAGGTGAAAGTTAGAAGGTGCAAGGTCAGGAAAGTAGGGAGGATGGGGAAGGATTTCATAACCACATGCCCGTGCTTCTGATCTGGCGAGTTGTGGACCGGAGCGTTGTCCTGCAGGAGGAGGGTACCTTTGCTGATCTTGCCCCGCCTCTTGATTTTGATAGATTCCCTTGATTTCCTCAAAAATGAAGCATAATAGGCTCCTGTAATTGTGGTACCCTTTGCCAGGAAATCTGTCATCACTACTCCGTCCTGGTCCCAGAAGACTGTGAGCATGACCTTGCCAGTGGAGGGCTGCACCCTTGCCTTCTTTGGAGGTGGTGAGTTCAAGTGCTTCCACTGCATTGACTGGGCTTCGGTCTCTGGATCATAGTGATGGACCCAGGTTTCATTCTGTGTAATCAGTCTTTTGAAAAACTTTGACTCATCTTCTTGGCACATTTCCAAATTCATCATCGAGCACTCAACGCGTTCTCGCTTCTGGAATGGTGTGAGCAACCTGGGAATCCATCTGGCAGACACCTTATGCATATGAAAATGGTCATGAATGATAGTTTCCACAGACCCTGTACTAATCTTGACATCTTGGGCTATTTGGCGAATAGTAATGCGCTAATCTTCCAAAATGGCAGCCTCAACTTGGACAGATGACTCATCAATGGCAGAAGGGGGGGAGACGACCAGGTCTGGGAGCTGTTTCCACAGACTTTCGGCCATGCTTGAATTCATGATGCCAGCGTTTTACAAGGTCATATGATGGGGCATTATCACCATAAGTTTCATTCATTTCATCAAAAGTCTCCTGTGGTGTGCATCCTTTCAAATACAAAAACTGGATCACTGCTTGACATTCAACAGGCTCCATTTCACACCTGACTCAGTTCAAACACCTGTAAAATAGAAACCACAATTAGTTCAGCGCTGTAATTTGCCACATAACCCATAGAGATGTAAATCATTGCACATGCTAAATTTTAGCTAGATCAGACAACTGGAAGTGGGTCAGGGGCATTACTTATTGCACGCCTCTCATAAATTATATATTCATGAATTTATTTCTTGTTTAGTAAATACTATATATTTATGAATTTATTTCTTGTTTAGTAAATTATATATTTATGAATTTATTTTTTGTTAAGTAAATTATATATTCATGAATTTACTTCTTGTTAAGTAAATTATATATTCATGAATTTATTTCTTGTTAAGTAAATTATATATTCATGAATTTATTTCTTGTTAAGTAAAATATATTCATGAATTTATTCCTTGTTAAGTAAATTATATATTCATGAATTTATTTCTTGTTAAGTAAATTATATATTCATGAATTTATTTCTTGTTAAGTAAATTATATATTCATGAATTTATTTCTTATTTAATAAATTATATATTCATGAATTTATTCCTTGTTAAGTAAATTATATATTCATGAATTTATTTCTTGTTTAATAAATTATATATTCATGAATTTACTCCTTGCCCTCTGCTTTTTTAGAATGTCTGAAAAACTTCTCATCGCTGAAGCATTCCATAAAGTATTGACTCCAACTGCTGGTAATTCCATTTTCTTGCATAAACTGAAAGCTTTCCGAGCTGTTGAGGTGGGATCGTTGCGCTTTTATATGAAACAGGAATTGGAATCGAAAGAAAAAACCAAGTAAGTATGTTTCTGCATTCACATGAATGCATGTTTGTTTTGAATTTGTGTTAAAAAAAAAAAAAAGTGACTTGTGCCTGACTTGATTTATTTTTTCCTCTTTTTGCATAGCTGTCGAGGTTGCCCACATGAATTATGATGTTTGAGTTATTGAAAATATGACTCTTCTTCCTGGGTTCAAGTCATGTGACTATCTGAACAGTTGTCTCCACACTAATGATTCTGCAAAGATGAAACGTATATGACATAAGTGGATAATAATTCAAAAATATTCTACACTAAACAATTATATGTAATATAATAATCCATGAACAAAATGTTTTGGTGTATCAAAGCTTACCAATGTGACTAGATAGGCAGATGACTGGCTAGTAAATAATCAGTGCTTCTAACTATTAAGTCGTGAGTCACAACTCATCAGTAAACAAAATCTCAATGATTATATAAGCTGCCAGCTACCACAGAGAGCTTCATTTATTTGCACAGTTTTGCATTTACGCTAATGATTATTGTTTATTTCATTTATCAGTGTGCTCAACCCAAGAAAGAGAAGGCAAGTGTGGACTGATTTTTTTTTCTGGAAATGTAATTAGCCAGTATATATGCTCTGAAGTTGGAAATATGTGTTCATTGAGCTTATTTGAAACAATTTGGTTGATATTATAAAGGATATATTTGTTCATTTTTTTTTTTTTGTATAATCTAAGGAATATATATATATATATATATATATATATATATATATATAGAGAGAGAGAGGTTATAATTAATCATATATGCTTTTGTTGTAATTAGAAAAAGTGCTTAAAAGGATGAATTTTTAACATTTTAAATTTAATGAAAAAATATTGATTTTAGTTAAGATACAAACTAAAATATCCAAAATATCTTGCATAAAAAAGGTTGTTTACTTATATCCCCCCCCCCTGCAAAAAAAAAATAGGTGAAAAAAGGATAAGATTATTTCACAAAATGAGAAAAATATTCAATAGCACAAAAAAAATTTTTTTTGACAGAAAAACCAGTAACACACAGTAAATATGAGTTTATTAACATTTCTATCAAAATAATATCTATTTTAAAAATAGAATTAGCCAAAATGATATAAATTAATAAGTACTAATAAATACTAAGAAAGTAGGTATTTGTACAGTTTAATCAAGACATTAAAAAATGAAAATATCGAAAAAAAAGTTATATTATACGTATCCGTTCTGAACTGAAAAAAAATTTCACTTAATTTGATCGAGTAGTTTTTTTTTTTTTTTTTTTTTTTTTAATTTTTTACAGCAGAAAAACACATTTTTATGAGAGCGCGTTGAAGGCAGACATCTTGGATTTTTTTCTTACTTTTTGTTTGGAGTTTACAAACGCCACAGGCTCCAGTTAAAGCGCTGACACTCCCTCCCCATCTTTAATAGTAGCTTTTCTTTCTAAAAATAGAACCTTTTGCTCAGTATCATAACAAATTGTTTTTTCGCTGTAAACCAAAAACTACTTGATGAAATAAAGTGAAATTTTTTTTTCGGAGAATTTCATTCCATAACGGATACGTACAATTTCAACTTTTTTCGATATTTCCATTTTTTTAATGTCTTGATTAAACTGTACAAGTACCAGAAAGTAATATTGTGCTACATAGTTCAATACAAATAATAAATTCACATTGTAAAAGACAATCTTTAATTTACTCCTTCAATCCAGCATATCTTTGCAGACAATGTTGTTTTGTTTTTTGTGCTGTGTCTTTCTAATATTCCCTTTTATGTAATGTTTCGCTGACTTTCTTCTGTAAAGAACCACTGCACGTCAAAATTACAAGTTCCTTTCTCACACTATTACATCAATGATCATATATTATTATAAAGATATTCAGAAAATGAAGCTACTTCAAAAGATGGTCGCTATCATATTCTTGTCCAGGGTTGCCATATTGACAATTTTTAAGTTAAATTTAGCAAATTTAGCTTTTTTTTCTCTTTTTTTTTCTTTTTTTTCTTTTTTTTTCTTTTTTTTTTCTTTTTTTTTTCTTTTTTTTTTTTTTTTTGTCTTCAAAAATTGTATGTGACCTTATGTAAGGAATAAGCAGAATATCATATAGATTGCCCCAGAGGTTTTCAGATTATTGGCCAGGACCAAAAATAATGAAGCAGTATTAAAAAAAATGTGCTTACCATGGTTGTTTTCAAGCTTATTCCTTTATCTCTGATAATCTTGGAATTTTCATTTTTAAAAGGTTTAGATTTATTTTCTTATTTGGTTTCTAAACAGATATTATGAATTGTGTGCCGATGAATCTCTTCGGAAAAACCTGGCTGCAAAAATTGTGATTGAACATCCTACAATTCATGTTTTGTTTCCGGAGGAAGCATCAACGTATCCCCTTGTTTCTGAGTCAGAAGGTAAATCAGCTTTAAAACTAAAATTTTATTTTTTCAAGGAAATTCTTCTTTGAATCGAATAAAAAAAAAGAAATAAATACATAAACATCTATTATATCAATCTCGCCTGTCTGCTTAAATGTATGTATGTATGTATGTATGTCTTGCAAAAACTTTTGACTGAGGCGACGGATCCTGACAAGATCGGTAGCATTTTGAAGCTTGACGTCTCGGACAGCAAATATTGAAAACTTGGCCAAAAACATTAATTCCTTCACCCTAAACTCTGTTGTTTTGTACAAGGAGGGGTTGATTTTTTTTTTTTTTTTTCACTGACATTTTAGCAAGTCATCGTCACTGTTTGATTGACTTTGGTTAATTTCAGTGCCTTTGATTTCCGGTCGTATCATGGAGACATCGCCCGAGACGTCAGATTTTCTTTTACTTTCTTTTCCACCTTGCAGCAGAATCTCATACACACAGTTCTTAGTCATAATTTTTTCTGTAGTGGCTTCACTTGCACAAGATGCTTCCAGATAGCCGAGTTTCTCCTTAATACTGTCTTGATATATTGATTGCATATTCCGTGATTTTTTTTTTTTGACAAGCCCTGTAATGAGTTTTGGGGTAGTGTCCTTTGGTGTTTGGTCCAGATTTCTTGAAGCTGATGTCATGCTCTCTAGATAATTGTTCTAATGGAAGTTTCTTATTGCTGTTACTACATGTTGCTTTTGCTTGATGCTGTAGGCAACGGACGATTCCTTTCTTTACATTATATGGATGGTGGCAGTTGAAGTTTAGGTGCTGTCCAGTGAAAATTGGCTTTTGATTTACATATGACATAAACCCCTGACCTTTGCGAGTTATCACATGTAGAAACAATAATTTTTTTTTTTTTTTTTCTATCGTGCATAGAATTCACATGGTCCAATAATGTTTGAACATCTTATTACAAGTTAGAAAAGCATTTCATCCAAGGCATGAAAATTGTTAAACAAAATGTTTTTACTATAGGCTTTAAAAATAAAGGTACAAGATTCAATTTGAAATTTATTATCTTCAAAGTGCACTTTTATAAATTTTGCAAAGTAAGGTATGAAAATTTAATACCTTACGTTGTAAAATTTATAAAAAAGACGATGTAAAAAAAAAAATCCAAAATCAAAACGGGGAAAAAAATGGCATAAATAAACCTGTGTATGGGGGGGGGGGTAAACTAAAGAATAAGCGAAGTAATAAAAAAGTATGTTTAGTCGGGAGGAGGGATTGAACCCGGAAGTTTTGACGCGGAGGTAGAAACCAATGCTTAACGGTCTCGACCACGAGTGAGAGTAATTGATTAGCGTGTTAAGTTAAAGCTTATAAAGCTAAAAGAGGTTTGATTGACAGGACGACGCTAAATGAGGTCATCGCGGGATCATTATTTTTAGTTTTCACTTCACCCCAGATGATGGTGGGAAGGGGGGAAAGCAGATCAAAAGCCGAGAACACAACGTTTTTCACTGTATTTATACTAAAATGCAGGACGAACCGGGGACAGAGCGAAATAGCGCGAATCTCATAAAAGTCGACGTAAATAAATCTAGAGACAACCCGCGTTCCCAAATCCTACATATTATGATATAGGACCCATATAAACAGTTGTAAGCGATAGTAACGAACCCGGGAGCATGTGCTCGAAAAGCCTTTGGAAGACATACACGAAATGGTCACACACATTTTGCCCTTTATATATATAGATATAGATTTATTATACAAAAAAGCCTAATGCACATGTGGCGATCGAAAAATGTTGAATATTTATCTTTTCAAAGTCGAGCAAATTAAATAGACTGGCGAACATACATACACACATTTTCGCTTTTATATTTATAGATGGTGGACATGAAGCCTTATATCTTTAGCTTTCAGATTTTCATCTTTCTGTCAAATTTTAGAGTCCAACAAGATACACCTGAAGACGGTCAGAGGTTACATTAACTGAAACGTGAAAAATGATACTTAAGATGAGAACAGTAATTTGAAGAATCCAAATAAAACGAATCAATTCTCATCTCAAAAATTCAGAAACTTTTAAAAATTACGCGGATATATTGGGGGGTAGGGGTTATTGCTTAAACAGTCCATAGCTTCATCAACTCAGATTTTCAATACAAGAAACTCCCTTTTCGTTGACTCTTGACTTACATAATCACTTATCTATATCTTCTACATACTGAATAACTCGGATTTTCAAAGCTTCGAAAACCAGAGTTCCCGGCACAGGTTCGGAAAAATGTCACACCTCCTAAATAATCTTATTCCCCTTGCACCAATGAGACGCACTTGCTAATTTACTATCATTTCGACAGACCATGCGTGATTTTTTTTCCTACAGCCAAGCCAAAGCGTGCAGTACAAAACTATGGTCAACTCACATATATGCTCATCAAAAGACTAAATAAGATATCTTGTTATACTATCACTCCCGGTTGGGATCCAATCCACTGATTAACGTGTTACGTATACCGGCCTTTTATTTAAAATTTTATTTTATACACCATTTCTCATCTGAGGGATTCGTAACCTAATAGCAATCCTTTTTGCCCTTTATAACTGTCTGTTCCATGTCGGAGGAATAATCTTTATTGTCCAAGATTAGGGATTTGTAACCTGCCGAGGTGCACAGAACTGCTCCTGTTCGCATTTATTTTTTTCACTATGTGGGAAATTCATTTCTCCAAGTTTCAGCTAAAACCTTCCTCTTTTGGCCCATAGTAAATGTGATTTTTTTCCTGGCAACCATCTGTTACTGGAGAAAAACATTAAACAAAGCATAAAAAAACATGTGAATCATTTCCAGAATAATAAAATATATCATGGACCGTACGTGACCTCAACCTATCAACCATGCTGGCTCCTCCATCTCAATTAGCCATCTTGCAATTCCATTTTTTTTTTTTTTTTTTTTTTTTTTATAATTATTTATTGGATGATATCTGTGTATCTCGCGCCCATATATATGTGTGTGTGTATGTGTGTGTGTTTTAGCTGTACATGTACATTTTTTTTTTCTCCTTACAACATTGGTTTTCTTCAGTAAAGATTTTTTTTTTTTTTCTCACTTTCCATTATTGAAATCATTCATATTTCTTTGTTTTATATATATATTTTTTTTATTTATTGTTAACCCTTTGTTAAGAGTTGTGACATTATGTTGAACAAAGATGGCGGCGTAGTTCAGATCAGACCCTGACTGTAATTGGCAGTAATCAAGATGGCGGCCAAGAATCAAATGCGGTCCATAACGTATTTAGCGGCGAACTGATTGAATCCAAAATTCGACAATTTTTATACTAACTTTGGAAGGTTTTCATTGGTTGTTTAGCACAGCCGGTGGTTATAAAAATGATTGGCGAATTTATTCGTCTCATACCCCCATTAGGAGTGAAAAACATTTTACACGCCTCCTTAAATCCTTTCGGATTCAATTTTGGTTTGACTTAAGGAAAGAAAAATAAATGAATAAAAATAAAACAAGCAAATAAATGAACAAATAAAAATAAACCAATAAAATATTTGTCTTTATTCTCATTGGTCAAAAGAACTTGTTAATATATTGGTATAATGTGTGCAAAAAGAAGCCTCTTTTTTTTTTACATATAAAAAACACTTTTCAAATACATATAAACATATGCACAAATATTCACTGGTTTTAACAAATGTTTGCAAAAAAAAAAAAATTATTTGACAAAAAGGAAATTTACAATAAGTTTTTAACAAGTGACTTTTTTTTTCTAAACAAAAACTAGAAACATTGTTAGGTATTACTTGGTTCAGCAATAAACATGAAAAAATTGAAATAGCTTAAAATATTTCAATATTTGTATACATAGAAAGAACTTAATGAGCTAAGAAAGAATCTTTTTAATTTTTTAAAATCTGATTAAAATTAAGGAAGTTATGACTATTTTTGTGCCTCACACGTTTGGATATTTTCCCTTCTTTAAGACCATATGCGTTTCGTCACATTTTTTACACTACTTTTTCAGTAAAAATGTTATATCTTTGTTAAAACAAGATTAAACAATGAAATTTACCATATAAGTGTATTTTTGTGCAAGGAATCAGAATATGCAACTGAAAATCTCCAAAATTTCATGGTTTCCAAATAATCTGCAGTAAATGTGCAAAAATATGCTGCAATTCCTTAAAAATTCCATGTATCCATAAACAGAAAAGAAGTTGGAGAACTCAAAGTTGAATTGTAATGTGCTTTATGTACAAAAAACTTGAATCCAAACATAGGACCATTTAAAAATGAATATATTGCAATATTTCTTTGGTATTATTGTAGATTAACACCTTTTGTTTAACCCCACCCAAACCCTTCTGACCACTCCCCTCCAAAATATGATTCTACCTTTTTAGGCAATTATGTATGAAATGCCATGAAAAACTTTAATGAAAGATAAACAAATTATTTTAGAATTTAATGTAAAATAATTCCCCATTACAGGTCACTCTAGCGTTTTAGAGCAGTTAACTGTTTTTTTTTTTTTTTTTTTTTTTTTTCTATGGAAGATAAATCTTGTATGCTTTTGTTTTTTTTTTTTTTTGTTTTTTTTGTTTTTTTTTTTTAGACGATTGTGTGGTTTTAAGAGGGTTTCTATGCAATGAGAATCTGGGGAAGGTTGCCACTATGACTTTGAATTAGTTGTAGGGCTAATGAAAATTATGTGTGAACATACTGAAAACTTGACAGAAACAAAAACAATATTAGAGGGGGAGAGCGGTTAGTTTCACAAACATTTAATGTAAAATAATTCACCATTTCCAGGCCATTCTAGCATTTTAGGACGGTTAATTTTTATGGGAGATAAATCATGTGTATTTTTCTTTAAGGAAAGATTTATTTTTGGTTTGTTTGTTTTAGATGCTTGTACATGGCTTACAGGGGTATTTTGTTGGGAAGGGGGGGGGGCTTGCCACTCGAACTTAGTGTTATTGTTAGGGTTAAAGAGTGTTTTAGGAGGAGACCTACCACTCATAACTGGAGTTAGAGGTGAGGTTAAGAGAGCTTTTTTTCAAAGAGAGCGTTCATCACTCATATTTACTGTTAGTGGTTCATAATTATTGGCTTTTGATAATGTTATGGATTAAATTTGGAATATCTCATTACTATTAAATATGTAAACTTATGTAAAAAAAAAAAAATGTGTGTGTATATATATATATATATATATACACACACACACGCGCATATATATATATATATACACACACACGCGCACGCATATATATATATATATATATATAACAAATGTTATGCAAAGCAAGATGAGTTACTTTTCTACCTAACTGAATAAGTTTTTTACTGTTTTTATTTAATGTAAAATATTTATTCGATTCGAAAAGTAGGTAATATTCAGCGCTACCCGAAAAGAAAATATGGCCGCAATTTCTATTTATATTTTTCAAGTCTTGATAATGATTTCAAAATAAGAAATAAAACAAAATGGTTAATGAAATCCATCCACTAAATGTCACGGTAACATTTATTGGGTGGGTTTCATTCACCATTTTGTTTCATTTCTTATTTTTAAATCTTTGAGATTTCAAAAATGTAGAGAGACATTGCGGCCGTTTTGCTTGCTCTTTGGTAGCGCTCGCTCAACAGTACTTGTTTATCGAACCAAATAAACATTTTACATTAAAAAAAAAAACACAAAAAAACTAAAAAGTATCCAGTTAGGTAGAAAAATAACTGGTGCTTCTACACTTTATTGCTGAAATTGGAGGCGCCATTTTATTTCAGGGGAGAAATCATATTATAAACAAAACATGGAATAAATAACAAAAATTAAACTGGCAAACGGTTGCTTCCGGAAAGGGAAAGAATAAATTTACCTAAAATTAACATTTATTATATTGACCCTTCAACTTTAAAGTTACTTTAATTCAAAAAATTGTATAAAATTATTTATTTGTTAAAAAAAAAAACAAAAAAAAACACACAAACAACAAAAAATAAATAAACAAAAAAACTATTTTATAAAGACCCAATGTTGCTTTCATAACAAAATTGTTTTATTAAAATTATTTATTTCACGCAAACTTTTCAATGAATGTTTTTCCAATTATATTTTGATAATTTTTTATACAATAAATGTTTTGTTTTGGTTTTCAAATGGAGCTCGCCCAGTTTAAACCCATTATGAATATGTCATTTCATTTTCTGTTTTTAATGAAAAATAAATAAATGAATAAAATGTTCCATGAAAAACTTTCCTGTTCTCATTAATTAAATCGAAACATTTCCAATTAAACAATTATGGATATGTTCTCTTTCACTTTCTTTATTTACTTTTTTTAATAGTTCTTTTTGGAAGTTTAATTTTTTTGTTATTTATTTCATACTTCGATTATAGTTTAATATAATAATTTCTCCCCTAAATTTGGACGCCAGGTGCATGAAATAAAATGGAATCTCCAATTTCGGCAATAAAGTGTAGAAGCACCAAATAACTTATCTTGCCTTTGATAACATTTGTTTTTGACAGCTTTTTCGTACCTCTGTGGATTGGAATATGAACCGTTACTTCATTTTTGGGTACTAGTCTACTTATTGATCCGTGCTGAAATAATAACAATATTATTTAAAAAGTCATTCTTAACATGGAGAGGGGGAAGGTGTTTTGTACCTATTCTATACTTTAACCTTACAATTGAATAAAAAAACATATAAAACTTAAATTAAACTTGGAAATATGATTTAAAAAATAGTGCGGATCAGTAAGTGCACTAGCACCCATTTTTGTTTTGTTTTAACTGCAAAATGTCGTTTCCATTTCAAATAAATAACTTATAGAAAGTTTATATATATATATATATATATATATATATATTCGACAGGTAAATAAGTCAGCAAATGTTATATTTAGTTTTAATTTAATAAGCTGCGTTACGTAATTTCGAAGAAAATTTCAGGTACTTGTGCACTTATTGAACCGTGCTGAAAAATAACGCTATTATTTTGAAAGCCATTCTTAACATGGGGAGAGGAGGGTGTTTTGTAACTATTCTGTACTTTCAGTTAACAAATTAATAAAATAAAAATATTGTAAAACTTTAATTTAACTTGAAAATACTATTTAAAAATAACACGGTTCAATAAATGCAGAAGCACCAAATTCCATAAATTTATTGATTTCTATTTTCGAGGTTCAAGGTGTTTAGGCCATTTATACTACGCTGGAGCTGGTCGTAAAAAATACCTTCCACTTTAAATGTAATTGCAGCCTGCACGGAAGGTATGTCTTGCTTAAATGTAGGTATGAACAGAGAATTTTTTTCAGAATATAGTTACAGATTTCGCCATTATTATTTTTTAGGGATATTTTAGCATCGCCTCTTTTCAAGACTACATCATTTATTTGACTATCGTCAGCAAGTTCGACAAAATGACTTTCAGGATTAAAGTTTGAATCAAAATTAATAAAATCAGATTCCTTGGTGATAATGTGCGCTGTAGCACCACAGTCTACAAGGAGATTTTTACCATTTGTGGTATTGTCAAAGTTACATGTGAATAGAAATGTATGTTCTTCCTCAAAGTTCTCAACGTTTTTTACGGAGTCCATTTTAGAGCGTTTATATCGACATTGGAAACTTTTGTGGTTGGGTCGTCCACAATTATAGCAGATAATTTTCTTTTTCTTGGGAAAATTATTTTTGGAGATGTTGCGGTGAGGTGCGTAATTTGATGGTGTCTTTTTCGAGAAGCATTTTTTAACTTCATAATGTTGCTGGAGTTATTGTCCACGAGCATATGATTAGTCTCTTAACTGTGCAGTGCCACTTTAAATTCGCTGAAATTTATGGGTTTGTCTTTCTGAGTTATAACAGTTGTAAATGGTTTAAAATCGGGTGGGAGTCCCTTGAGGGTCATTGATATCAGCTAGCTATTGCTTATTATTTCACTTGAGAGTTTTAAAGCATTGGCAGTTGTTTCTGCCCTTATAACGTAGTCGGTAATCGTTTCATCCTCATTACATTTCAGAGACGTTAATTCTGTATATAGGGATATTATTTTCGGTTTCCCTTTTGATAATTAATGTTCTCTTAATATGTTCCATGCTTTCCTTCCATCATCCAATGCGTCTTTTATAATCAGAGACAGACTTCTATCGCCTAAACATTGAATCAGTTCTGCAAAAGCAGTTGCGTTCTTTTCGAGAAATTCGAGGTCGTTTGGATTCTCTGTTGGAGATTGTATGACTTCGTGTAGTTTTCAAATCCTTAGATATCCCAGAAATTTTACCTGCCACAATTCGAATTTAGATTCCTATCCGTCAAAGAAAAGACGGTGGCTGGGCGCATTGGTTGTTTAGCACAGCCGTTGGTTATAAAAATGATTGGCGAATCCATTCGTCTCATACCCCCATCAGGAGTCGAAAACATTTTACACAATCTTTACAGCAAAATCGCAATTTTCAACTATTATGCCGCCGTAACCCGGGATAGATTATTTCTGTAGAAATATATTTTCTTATAATATATATTAATCCTTATATGAGAAGCTCAATGTAATTACAGAGCAATATAGAGAATAAATGACAAAACGTTATATTCCTTTAATTCAGTTGACATTTACAGTTCTTGACAGTATCTGTTTTGTAGTGCAAAATCAATCACTTAATTATTATATCAATCAGTGAATCTATTATGCCCTTAACTCATCAGAATAAATAGCAACAATCAATCCGTCAAAAGGAAATAAAGTGTGATTTGACATGATTAAAATCCGAAAATTGTAACATTACATCTGTTGTATATTCTCAGTTTTTCCCTTGTTTTCAATTCTAGTCTTATGTCCAACTTCTTTGGGACTTATCATTATTAACCTTATCTGCTTGTTCTCTTATAGAAAATATCCAGTCAAAGAAAATATCTGCAGGCCAACCAGATGCGGATCTCAAAGAAACAAATGGAAAATCTGTCACGGTTGAAATTGAAGAAAATGATGAAGCCCCAGAAGAATTACCGATATTAAAGTCTGAAATCTCTACAATATCATGAATTCATAAAATATCAAACCTTAAACTTTAGAATGATAAGAATTTTTTTGTGTTGACCAAAAATAAAATAAAGTGGCAGGAAAAATTTGTTACAAAAATCAAAGTAAATAAAATTCCATGTAATATTTTTTTAAATTCATAATTTTTTTTTTTTTCGATTGATAAACTATTTAGTGTTTTTGTTAGGAACAAAGTGTAGTATCTGTTCTGATGCTACACTTAATCTATTCTGTCCTTGGTCAATGAAGTTCTTCTAGACTGAAGCCATTTTAATTTTTCTTTCAATCCAGAGTGCCTGTTTTGGAGAAGGTGGATTTTTCCCACATTAAGAAACAACTTTGTGTCTAACTTTGCCCTCTTGGGGAGGAAAGTAAATAGGAACTGTCAATCTTTGTTGAAAAAAAAAATAGGAGAAAATACCTTGTCATTTTTATTATTTTCAAAAAACTTCTGGCATTTTTCAATAAATAGAAAAATCAAAAAGAAAAACAGATTTAACAAATAAAACCAAAGAATCAATTTTTCTTTTTTAATCTCTGTTGATCCCAGTTTCTTTTTCTCTCGCAAACTGAGTAAACTGGGTATGCATGCATGCCACTTATGTTGGCTTGTCTAGTCTAGTTTTTGTTTGAGAGGTTGAAGGTACAGGTGTGACAGTTTGTCTGGCTGCTGTTTCTAACTGACAGTACACTCTTTGGTATCATTAAGATCAGCTTCTCTCGCATCAGTTGTATAATGTTGGGATGGCTGTAGTGCCATGTCGCGCATGGAAAAGGACCTTAGTTATATCTGGTAGGCTTTCCTGAAGCTACAATTATTTAGACAAGACTACTAATAGTCAACTTGTGTGCGCATATGTGATATCAAAACTCACCTACTTTGCCCAATAATCTGCCAACAACTGAAACTCGTAATAATATCCCAAAGAAAAATTGTAACCAAACAAAACCACAAATACCAAATCGCCTCCTCCTTTGGGGTTCATATTCACAAATATCCATGGGTTTAAAGGTAATCTAGAAAATATAGAATTTTTTTTATTGAACTCCCCGCATATCTAAGCATTAAAGGAAACCAACCTATGCTCCAACTGCTTGACCATGACAGGATATTTCTCTCTCTGTCATAAGGACTCGGATATTTGACAAGAGAGCATAATCTATAATCATATGATCAGGTGTTTGTGCTTTAGACAAGCCTTTCAACTAGTTTCTTATATTTTCACTGCATTAGTTACTTATATTTTCACTGCCGTTCTCCCTCAAATCAGAACTGTACCCTAATCAACCATGTCTCTGACAGCATAGATACAGTACTCTCTTTGGATACTAAACCCAAGTAAATGTGTTTGGTGATTTTAATGTCCACCGTAGTAATTGGCCTGGCATGTTGAGTTACACAGATGCGGCTGAATGCTGGACTCAGTTTTTCTATAGCTCATTCCATTACCCTTTACACAGATAGTGTGTTTGAAGATCAGCAAGCCTAAATTTTAGATCTATTCCTAACCACAGTGGCCAAGGATTGTGAGACCAATGTCCATAGGCCATTCGGAAACTCCGACCACATTGTTATCAGTAGACATTCCTTAAATTCCGACCTCAGTTAAAGAGCCGTTGCTCAAAATGACAAGGAACTAAAAAAAGGTTGATTGGGAAGCCATCAGAGAACACATAAGATGTGCCCATGAACTAATATCTTTTTCTATTCCTGCTGAACAACTGAATGGCGCAAAGCAGGCATTGAAACATGTTCCCACACGAAAGCATTTTAACAAGCTCCACTCTCCTCAATGGTTCACTTCAGATTGCACAAATGCAGTATGCGTTTCGCTTGTTCGTATATCACAACTGGGCAAAAATATATGCTAGAAATTGTAAGTGAAATAGCTGCTGCCAAAAGAAAGGAATACCGAAATAGGCAGAAAATGTGTAGAATTGCAGAAGAGAGGAACTCGCAATTTTTGAAAAATTTATAATTCTGCAGTGAATAAAGGACAATCAGTAATTCCTCCACTATCCAACAACCACCAAGTTGCTTGCATATCAACTGAGAAGGCTGAACTGATTGCGCGGTGATTCACCTTCCGCTCTACCGTAGACCCAACAAACAACTTCCTCCCCAAATTTCCCTATGCAAACTGAAGCCATACATGATGATCTGAAAACCACTCCTTTACATGTCTGCAATGTCATAAGATGTTGAGATGCGAATATTTTATTAAAAATTTTTTTTTTTTTTTTTTTTTTTTCACTTTTTAAAACTTAACTTTTTTGCTATTAATTTCACATAGTAAAATATCCATCATCAGAGAAGAAAAGAGAAATTAAAAAAAAATTTTTAACAGCATTTTTTGCCAATACTCATTTCACTGCTGCGACCACACGCCCTTCAAAAAAAGAAGCTCAAAATAGATATTTTATCCACGTTATTTGCATCTTAATATGGTTTCAAAGAATGTTTATTCATAATTTTGAATTTGTTTATATTATTTATCACTAACACATCATACAAGTTGCTGTTTACTGTTTTCTTGCATTGTCCTTTCTCTGTCCACGCAGTGTTTTTTTTTGGGGGGGGGGGCAATTTGGAAAATTATGGTTTCAGTTTATTTTGCCATTGGCATTACCTTATCAGACATCCACATTACACTAACATTAAAAATAATTTTATGTAAGGGAGACAACTTTGTAATATATTATGTCGTGATTATTTCCCTTGGATTACAAGTTGCAGACTTTTTGAAAGTATTTGTGTGTAGAATGTGGCCTTCATAATATATATTATTAAGACCCGAGAGCTGAAAAAATGATCTCATCGCTAAGGTCCTAGCAAGCAAATCTGTTGAACAGTCAGACTGTCGATAGTGAATCAAAAATTTTTACAAAAAGCATTAGAAAACGTAAAAATTACATTAGAAAAGAAAATAAGGAACATGATAATTTGTATTAAAACTCATTTAATATTAATAAAAAAAAAATAAAAAAAAAATTTTACAACAAAAGTTGGGTGTTTATGCATTAAAATTAATTAAATATTTCATTGTTTCATAGATTTTAAAAACTAAAATACATTCATTATTTACTTTTAAATTACATTTAAAAAGAAGAAAAGAAAGGAACACGATTCGATTTATACTAAAACTAGACTTTATTTAATATATGAAATATGCATGTAAAATTACATATTTGATTGTCTTCTGCTTCAAATATGTTGCAAAATATGAATTTAGGCAACAACAATTATTAAACAATCAACTTCAAATCAAACAAATATTCTTTTAAATACAAATGAACAAATAATTAAAAAAAAATTAATTATCTAGATTAAATGAATATTTTAAAAATCAATTAAATGAATATTTTTAAATCAAAACCAACAATAAATAATTTTTTAAATAAAAACGAATGATAAATTAGTCAAACTGAAAAGCGAACAGTAAGTTAACAAAAATGAAAACAAATAATGTTTTATATACAAAGTTACAAGTGCAGAAATATTTCAAATATTAAAACATTACAAAAATATGTTGTAGAATTTAATTAAAAGTTTGAATTTTTTTTTTTTTTTTTTTGCAAGATTAAAAAACATTTTTATCAACTTTTGTGCTGCTTTTTTTTACACTAACAAACATACAGCAGAAGAAAATTTTATAAAAATGCTTTTTCAGGTTACCATGTGGAATACAATGTTTTTCCGGACCCTGATTAAGGTCTTTGCGTCGCCTTACGGTGTTATTTATAATGTTATTTCATTATATACACGTGTATTATATACTGTACTGTATTTTGTAACTAATTTTTAATGCCGTATCCTGGGGTTCTACTATAAATATCTACTTTGTAAACTGATGTTTTTGAACTCATTATTTTGTTTGCGTTTATGATTCCTTTCACTTTCTCCCATTCGAGTATTCCCTACAAACGTTTTCCTCAAAAATGTTTCTCTAAAATTGGTTCCTCTCCATAAAATGCTGCTCTCAAGCTGGAAGCCTGAAATGAGTCTCTTCAAAACTGGTGACCCCCGACGTGATTTAAACAAGGCAAAAAGGGGTGCGCCTCAAAAAAGAAGCACATTAACATTAAGATGATTGAATAGCCTGGTTAGTCTCCAAATGTGAATCCTTTAGAGATCTGTAGAGTGACTTGAAGCTCCAAATTACTGAATGACAGCCTACAGACCTTAAGCTGACTTAAGGATTTGGAAAGGATCTGCAAACAGGAGTGAGCCAAAATTCCTCCTGGCATCTGTAAAACTTGGTACCTAACTTAGAACAAACGGCTGACTGCTGTGCTTCCTGTGCTGGGTTTCCTTACCAAACAGCTGCACTAAAACGTGGATGGTCTACCCAATTTTATCTTGTCTTTTAGATGGTTTTCAAGCACATATTGCTCCAACTTCCACCTATAGAGAGTGCGATGGCGTAAGCTGCTTTACCTGTTTCAGGAGACAATGAGTAGAGTTACATCTGAGTAGATATTTGCGGCATTTACTTGATGCTGAATTGCGTTTGCGATCACTTGCTAATCTGGACAATCAGTCTGGCAGAAACCGAGTCGTTTTGGTGGTGTTTTATCTGGTGGGCTTAGACATCTTTTAGATACATCTAGGAGGTCCATCTTTCCAGGTCTTGCCGCCTGTCTTTCAGATGTAGTAAGTTTATTGCTTCTTGCCAGAGGCACCTCTGCTGGGGAATGTCAACGGGGCTGCCTGGTTAATTTTTAAAAGGCTAGAGTGCTCCTCCTTTTGGGTGCTGGTTTAACTCTCCCCACCTTCTGTCCTTGTGTCACATCTTTCTGTGGTGGGAAGGAAGTAAATATGATTCGTGGCAGTTATGGCCCCAGAATCATGATGTGTACTTTACACAATTGCAGAATACTGTGCAGCAGCAATTCCATTCATGCTGCAAAGGTTGACATTGGTCTCAACAAGACATGCATGACGATTACCAACAACCTAAAATCGACCAACCTGTCATTTTTCTGTCCGAAATCGCGCCACCGCAGATTTGTCGAGAGGTGATAGCAAAGGCAAACCATCACATGCAAAGTAACAATTGTCTTCCCTTATTTGTATGTATAGAGGTGCCGCAGCGACTACCATTCTACAAGAGCTTTACCACTGTTACAGACCTTGGATGAACAAACACCAACGTCCTTCTGCTTGCGTTGATGGAATGAGTCCGTCAAAGACAGCAACAACAAGGCTCTTCCAGCACCAAAAGAAGACCTTCTAGCAGGTTCTGAACTTCCCTGTAAAAAGTGAGTAACACTCAACCAGGCTTGAGTGCAGGTTGCCAAAACATGGAACAACCTGCATAGGTGGGGTTATGCGTAGGACGCTATGTGTCCCTGCAGCGCCGACGTGCAGACCATCACACACATCTTCATAGACTTCCCTAAGTGAGGCATGCTCTGATACAGATCTGAGGGATGCCTCAGACACTGCCCAACGATGGACCACAAGATGTAGTGAAATACTATGATGATGGGACGGTGATAATGATTACTGATATGCAAGTCTATGAGGAATTCAAAATTTACATTGCTACAATAGAGAAGTTTTTTTGTTTTTTTTTCATGGAAATCGCTCCAGGCAAGGCATGAAGACATTTTATATAAGACCTAAAAAAAATACAACTTCAAGATAAAATAAAAAGTCAGCGATAAGTGTGAGATGGATGAATTCTGATCCAGAAAGCAGCAATTCTTCCCACTTATGGAATGTGAGGACTAAAGGATAAAATAAAGGAAGTTAGGAAACTGCTGAAAGTAAATCCACTTTCTATTTTACATATATTTTGAATTATTTTATGTCTGCCTATTAACAGGTTTACTAATGCTGATTTATCAGCAAATTTTGACATAAATTATATTGTAAGCAAAGACAAGTTAATTCCCCTTTTTGCTTGTCAGTAAAAATTCACCGAAGGTAAATGCACCGTCCACACCATATTTTTGTAGCCTTTTGTGATTGTGATTTGAAGCAAATAGGAGTAATATGGAAACCCTCTCCTTCCACTTCCTATCATTATTTTGTATTTGAAATCACTGTCACAGAAAATTATTACTCTAGCTTTCAGTTTTCACATTGAGGAATTCTATGGTAAATTACAACTACATGCGAACCGAAAATAAAGCATTCTTCATCAGTCATACTTTTGTTCCTCATTTGACCAAGATCAAAGTGTAGTATCTGTTTTCCAGAAGCAGCACTTCCATTTCTCGTTCTCTTTCAGTGGAGGAGAAATCCTTCACGACTGAGATAATTTTTATTTTTGTACCTTTTCTCCACGTTAAAAAACGACCCTGGTGTCTAACTCTGTCCCATGGGGAGGTAGTGTAAGTAGGTACAATTGCATATATGTTTTTAATTTTTTTTAGTTTGGATAATGCATATTTTCTTCTGTAGATAAATTACTAATTAGATATTAGACATAAGTAATTGAAATGCATAAAAAATTAACTAAATATTGACAACAACAATCAACCATTATGGCGACTAGTTTCTGCTGGAAGTATTTTTATGTCAATTCTAAGAATAAGAATACACCTGCCTACAGGTTATGTCAAATCATCATATTTAAAGGTTGCAAATCAGTAAAAACAACGACTAATATGTTACAAACAACTAATATGTTAAACCGTCTTTGAAAAATTCATCAAGAAGAAGCAAAAAAGTTGCAGATAAGAAAAGGAAACACAATGAATATTAAGGAAGAAACATTCCAGGCAGTAAATACAAGCTTGCAGCAAAACGTCAAACTACTATAGATAAATGGTTGCTATTTGATATTCAACCATTTTTTTTTTTTTTTTTTTTAATCAATTTTCACCCCAAACAAGGCACAGTGCCACTTTGAAGTAGGGGGCTACTATCGGGGACATAATTTGCAGGTGCATTATGAAGGGAGATGAGTAGCAAGATGTTTGTTCACATTACACTTGAACTTCTGCATATCAGTACAGTTTTGGGAAAGCAGAATCCCAGAAGGGAGTTCCAAAGTTCTGGGGAAGAAACTATTGGAGTAAAAGGCTTTCTTACACCTAGGGATCTCTACTGTAAAGTGATGGGACTTAGTTGCTTGTCGGATTTGTCGGGGGTAGTCACGTCGAGGGGGTACAAGTGCTTGTAGTTCGTCAGAGTATTCATCGTTAAAGTATTTGTAGAACAGGCAGAGGGATGCAACATTTCGTCGATGGAACAGAGGCTGGAGCCTAGATGACAGTTCAGGACCTATCAGGTTGGCGACTCTCTTTTGAACCCTGTCCAGGAGTGAGAGACAAGCAGCAGATGCACCAGCCCAAATGTGACAACAGTGCTCCATACATGGGCGAATGGTGACTTTATAGAGGTACAGGATACTTTCAGGTGTAAGTAATTTTCTAGCATGGTAGAGAGAGCCCACCTTCTTTGCAGCAGCCTTGGCAATGCTCTCAATGTATCTATTCCAATTCATGTTCCTCTTAAACGTTAGGCCAAGGAGTTTAAAAGAAGTACCTTCAGGTAATGTGTTCTTGGCCATTGCTATTGGTGGTAGAGAAGGTTTCTTGTAATTATTGAAGGAAACAAGCTTAGTCTTGGCAGCATTGAATGTGACGATCCATTTTTGTCCCCATTCCACTAAAGATTGGAAGTCATCCTCTAGTGTTTCTGCTATTTCCTTAGATATGTTTTCATTTGTTTTCCCCTCATGCCTGTTATAGAGTGTTGTCATCGGCAAATGTGCCCATCTCCGAAACAATTTTATCAGGGAGGTCATTTATGAATATCAGGAATAATAAAGATCCAAGGTACTCCTGCATTTATATTATATTGTTTGGATGTACGACCGTCGAGGACAACTTGAATTTTTCTCTTACTTAAGAAGGATTTAATTACATTATGTATTCTTTCAGTGAGACCATATGATCTAATTTTCCTTAGATCATCGTGCCGTTATAAAAAAATAGAATTATCTCCCTTTTCATTTTATTTCCTTTCCTTACACTTTAAATAAGACCCTGTGTCATTGGCCAAAAGTGCTGCTCATCAACCAATCATGGCAACCTATTTATTAAGCGGGACTAGAAATTCCCTTTAAACCCTCTTTTTCGTTTGAACATCAGTGGAGAAAAGACGTTTTATTCCATCTCTCTTCATCCTAACTTGAGTGGAGCCGTCAAACTGAAGACATTAAAATAAGAACTTTTTTTTGGACTTCTTAAAAAGCCGCAAATGCAATTGTTTTGCAACCTACTTATTTTACATTTGTATTTATTTGAAGTTAAATACAGGCTAACCACATCTAGGCTTACCATTTGGTTTGTACTGATGGGTGCTCCCTTGATCAGTTCCGTGAAGTGGGCAGAATTCTTTACATGTGTTGCTGACTTGCCTGCTAATGGGTTTATTATATCCACAAGGTATCTGCTCAGTGGGTGGCATGCTGAGCCTCGGCAGCTCACTATGGGTCTGAGTGGAATACCGTCTTTGTGTATCTTGGGGAGACCGTCCATATGTGGTAGCTTACTATAATGCTGGACCAGCTGTCTATATCTCATCAGAACGATGTGTTCCTTGTTTTTGGTAAGAATTTGTAACAGCTTTCTTTCGGTTTTCAAAGTTGGGTCCTTCTTTATTTTACCATAGCTACCATCTGCAATTAGGCCTGCCATTTTATCAGAGTACTCCGCCATGTCCATCACCACAGTAGCATTGCCTTTTTCTGCTGGTAGAATTATTATACTGCTGTCACAAAAACCAACTAAGAATTGTCCTAGTGGTCCTAGACGTTGTATTAAAGTTTACAGTTACCCAAAGGTGCAGAGTTCAATCCTGAACGAAGGCAGTGAAAAGTAACATTCAAAACAGAGAATCAGCAACTATGTCCCAGAGCCTAGCTGGAGTCCGAACACGGTACCCCCCCCCATAATAATAATAAAGGGTTGGGTTCGAGACTCCTAACAAACGGTTCCCCAGTTCGATACAAAACACCTGATGAAGGCTGGAGGGCAAAACGGCCAAAACGTTGTGACTATAACAACCAAGATAAGGAAGTCAGTCCGGCAATCTCTATTAGCTCTTGTTAAGCATTTATGTTTAAATATTAAGTCCTTAAATATATTCGTCGCATTTTTGTTGTTGTTGGGAGAATATTAAAAAAACTAGTTACCTCCCTTTTCGTCTTCTCATTTCCTTTCCTTACATTTTAAATAAGGCCCTGTCTCATTGGCCAAAGGTGCTGCTCATCTACCAATCACGACAACCTATTTATTAAGGGGGACTAGAAATTAGCTCTCTTTCGTTTGAACCTCAGTGGAGAAAAGATGTTTTATTCCATCTCTCTTCTTCTTAATTTAAATGGAGCCATCAAACTGAAGACGTTAAAATAAGAACTTTTTTGGACTTCTTAAAAAGCCGCAAATGCAATTGTTTTGCAACCTGCTTATTTTACATTTGTATTTATTTGAAGTTAAATACACTTTTATTGTTCTCTGACTTGTATATTTGTGTTTCTGTTTCATCTGAGTCCTAAGTGTCTGGTCGATACACAACATCATACCCTGTCAAAAGTCTTAGATATATCCAGGGATACCGCTCTACCCTCCCCTGTTTTGTCCAGTGAATGGTATATACGTTCAGAGATTACAGTTAAGATATCTGCTGTTGAACGAGCTTGCCTAAATCCATATTGTTTGTCGGTCAGGAGTTTAGCAGCTGTTAGGTGTTGGACTAGGGCTTGATTAACTAAGGACTCAAATATTTTGGCACAACGTGGGAGGAAGCTAATGGGATGATAATTTAGTGGGTCAGTTCTTTCACCAGAATTCTTGGAGACTGATACCACAGAAGCGGTTTTCCAGCAGTCGGGAAAGCAAGATTCGTTAAGGCATTTATTGTAAAGTTTGGAGCAACCTCAGCAGAGCATTTTTTTAATAGCACAGCCGGGATAAGATCGGGTCCACATGCTTTTGAGGTGTCTAGGTCTTTTATGATACCATGTAACTGAGAAGGGGTAATTTTCAAATTGTCTAGTGTGGTGTCTGTCTGCAAAGGAAAGTCAGGGAGGGAGTGGTATGCCGGGTCCAGTGTGGAGTTTGAGGCAAACCAACTAGCAAGCAGATTAGCCTTGTCAGTTGCCATGCAAGCAACCTCGTGATTGTTTAATTGTGGGGGAGTCGTTGATTGCCCGTTATTTACTACACTGTTGTAGATTTTCCAAAAATCACGGGTTCCTAATTTCTGTCCTTTGATGCGTTTTCTGGTGGTCTCAGTATAATCTATCTTAGCTGTCACTATCACTCTCTTACAATTGCTTCTAGCTTTTATATACTTCTGTCTGTTTGAACTGGACTTATGTCAGTTGAATCTGCTGAACGCATTCTGCCTTTGAGCAATGGCAGCTGCACAAGCAGAAGTAAACCATTGAGGAGAGTGGGGCTTGCTATAGAATTTCTGTGCGGGAACATGTGCCTTAATTGCAGTTTTGAACCATTCAGTGGTCTTATTTGCACACTGTTCTGCTGGAAGAGAAAAGATATTTCGCCATGGGGCATCACTGATGAGTTCCCTGATGGCTTCCCAGTCAGCCTTTTTGTAATACTTCGTTGTTTTGAGTAGCGGGTCTTCAATTTTAAGGTTATTTCTACCATTATCACAGCATGATCAGCATTCCCAAGAGGGCTGTGGGCATTTGTTGTACAATCATCAGGAACTGTTGTCAGAAATAGATCTAGAAGTGAGGTATGTTGATCTTGCTGGTCTGGGAAACGTGTCGGAAATGTAACCATCTGAGATAAGGGATGGGATATAGAGAAGCTATGTGTTGTGCTACCAGCTACGTCTGTGTAATTAAAGAATCCGAGACAGTTACTGTGGTGGACATTGAAGTCACTAAATACATGTACTTGTGCGCTAGTATCGAGGGAGAGTGCAATATCTATGCTGTCAAAGACTTTGTTTTTTAGGGTACAGTCCTGAGTTGAGGGAGAGCGGTAGAGAAAATACAAGTAATTAATATTATGTTGCATATTTAGCCTGAAGCACATAAAGACCTGGTCGTCTGATTCTAGTTTTATTTCTCTAGTCAAGAGGAGGGTGTTACGAATATAGACTTCAAGCACATGCATATATCTGTCCAAGTTCTTACGGCAGAGTGGGAGATAACCAGGCATGTTAAATTGATTAAAGGGAATGGAGGAGTGTAAGTTAGTTTCACTTAATGCTAAAATATCCGGAGTGTTTACTAGGAGAAATGATTCAACATCATCTAAGTTAGTTCTAAGCCCACGAATATTCATAGATGCAAGCCTCCAGAGATGAGGCAGGTTGGTTTTCTTTGAGTTTGGTCCTGGTTTAAATGTAACTTTTGCTTGAGCTGTCATTTCATTTTATTTAATTTAAAATTTTCAGTTAGGGTGAATGAGGGGTGCTGGACAGGTGGTTGTGCAGAATATAAACATGCAATACAAGTAGACTATCAGCTGTTCTCACCCACAGGATTGTGGCCTCAGGAAAGCCCACTGGGGATGAGTGCAGGGTCCCTTTCCATATGCTACATGGCTCTACAAACATCCCGATATTATACAACTGTTGATGGAGAAGCCGCTCTAAGCGCTACCAAAGAGTTAGAGCCCTGTACTATCAGTCGGAAACAGCAGCTAGGAAATTGTCAATCTAGTACCCTCATTCCATTAGACAAAGTCAGCCCAGTCTAACTGTACCGGCATATATGGTACTGAAGCACTTCCACAGTGTTTAGTTTAAGGGGATGGGATGTGGCGGGAGTGGGGAAAAAATGGGGTTCATTGCTCTAGTCAGGAAACAAGATCAACCACTGGGTGATTCTGACAAGTCCCTATACGCCTGGCTAATAGGTAAAGAAGGAGTATGAAAGCCGGGCAATAGACAGAGCCTATCTTCTCCTTAAGCAGTTTAGGTTTGCCAATCGGTAATTTGTTTGACTCACCAGCTCTAGGAAAGTTGTCGTCTGAGACTGAAGAGGCTTCCCTCCCCTAGGTTTAGCTTCAGAGTTTTCCTTCTGCTAGACGGATGACCTGGGAAGATCTACGGGTCCATCAGCACTGAGAGGGTTCGCCCCCATACCTGGGTCCTAATCCAGGTATTTCTGCGACCCTACATGGGTAGTTAATATTAATCGGTTATTCAGTAGGTTATATATCTACTGAAAAATTACACTCCTCAAAGAAATTAAAAGGACATTATTATGCTTTTGATTGTTAATGGAAGAGAGGATAAGTAGAAATTCATGCAGTGGAAGCAACTAGATTTGCATCAGCATTAGTTTGAGTGAGACGAGTTAATGTATGGTTAGATATAGTTTTGTAAGTTTAGGAATAGGATAACATGTTAAGGTATGATTTACTCAATATCAGAAATTAAAATTTGTGCCAATATCTGAGTATTTAATACGACTGAAAGATAAGATACACGCTCGATATAGATACAAGAAAACATTTGATTTGGAGTATAGTTCAGTATAGGTATACCTGAAAGATATAAGTTATGGTGTATTCTGTAAGTATAATTAAATATAGAAGGATGGATAAGTGGCATGTTTTTAGTGTATACGAATGTATGGAATTTTAGACATTGAGCTTTCTAACGAAGGAAGATGACTTCGCCTTTCTCTTAATATCCGGAAGTTTGTATTACAATGAGTACCGGTTCAGTTTGTGCATAAATTATTGCAATACTATCTCCTATCAAAAGAAAGATATTAAGGGTTGCTGTTCATTATAGATCACTTTAAATCTATGTATAGGACTATGGCTAGTAAATATTTACTTTAAAGCTTAGTTATTGGATAAGAACATGCCTTAGTAGAAATCTTTAGATGTTAATGTGTATCGATTTACAAAAAGTCAGTCTATTAATGTTAAGGGTTGAGAGCTACGACTCCTCTAAGTTACGTGCAATGGATTAGATTTAATGGCAACTTAGGAAATAGAGTTAGTGATCAGGAGAGAGGATTTAAATAACAATACACTATACTTACACGTTACGGGTAGAGTTAAAAAAAAAAAAGAAGAAAAAGTTTGTCATGCAAAACAGACAAAGGCAGTCGTCTTGGAGGTAAAGTATCTATAGGATATACCTAGCATACTAGCAGGGGTATTTTTACGGTTTTGAGAAAAATTATAGGTACATAGTGTCGTGGCTTATTGTTCAAGTCCATAGACTAGGTCAGGCAAAAAGCACTTCGAGTGAGTCTCTGATAGTGTAACTGCGTCTATCTAATTTTTTAAAAGTAGTTGAATAGAGTATTATGAGGTGTTCATCTTAGCTTAGAGATAGAATGAAAATTTAAGGTAACATTCAAAGTGATATAAGGAATTAAATGAGGATTAGATATACGATCACTGGATGTTGAGTTGATTGGGAAATTATTTTGTATCTATTCAGAAGAATGTCTTAGTGATATAAGATTTGAGAAATTAACAGTCCGAGGATACTGAAAATAAGCTGTGAGCTGATGAGGATCAAGTATAGGCGATTAGATATAGATAGCAAGGTGGTTATAGTTTAGTATGTACGAATTGTACATATTAAGTATACTGCTTAAGTTCTACCTGCTATCATAAAAGGAAATCCGTTTGTAATGCGGTTGGCTAATTAGACAAGGAAAGAAGCATGTAAGGTTATTGCAATGGACAGAGCTTATCTAATTATTTAATGATATCAGTTTACAGACAATTGTATAAATTGATGATTTTCTGACTAAGACATAGGAGCCTCTCTTTCATGGTGTTTCGATGAAGTGACGGATCAAAAGCATAGGCTTTATAACTAGGAAAACACACACCCGGAATAGGTGTCCGGAAAGGAGATGGCAGTGTGCGAGGGGGGCACTTAGATTTCTTATTTATTTAATTAAGTTTTTCTAATTGTTTATTTTTATTTAATTTGTTTCTTTTTAATACTTTTTTATTTTATTTATTTTATTTTATTTTTTTTTCTGTAACATCTGCGATTGGATTTAATAGCTTATGACAAAACTGTATCCAAATTACAATATTAAAATAAAAAAAAATGTACTTCACTGTAAAAAGTAATCTATCTATATACCTATAAGATTGAGTTTTTTTTTCGCTCTGACATTGATATTAAAAGCCTACTTTTTCTTTTTAAAAATTATTAAACCAGCATTTTAATGCACTCATGTCATGGATATATGAGCGATTACATGAAGGTGAACTAATTTGCATATTCATTTGAAAAACGAATGTTGATTAATTATTCATTTTTTATGATTTCCTATTAGATGATGGTTTCATTTCACTATTATGCATAGTTTCTACATTCTATATAACTGCGTAAAATTTTAGATGAAAACGTTCTAGCACACAAATATTTTTATTTCTCTCTCTCTCTCTCTCTCTCTCTATATATATATATATATATATATATATATATATATATATATATATATATATATATATATATATATATATATATATATATATATAACGTGATCTTGTCAGTGTGTGTGTGAAAACTCCTCTCTGAATGTTTGGTCTATAAAGTTGAAATTTGATATATAGTGTATCTAGACCTGCAGCACACTTTCATTATGGTTTTTAGCCGGTAAAAATAGCTGCTAAATGATCAAAACTGAGAAAAAAAATCATTGACCGTGGCCTGACATAAGTTGACTATATCTGTTTTTTCTACGCATGTGCTAATTAAAAATTATAGGTTAAGTCAAAGTATGGGTTTAGGTCATACATTAACAGATGAGGTTGGAGAGCTGTACATTTTGGTTTCGATTCTAACTGATCGTACACAAGTCATTTTCCTTTTTTTTACTTTTGAAGTCACTACTATATATTAGGTACAATATAATAATCGATAGAGAATTTGCTCTGTAATAATAAATACGAAATATGCATGAATTAAAATATCATATTTAAGCATAATGCCGGACAGTCTACAAGTTTCAGATATATTTCCAAAACTAAAAGTAATAATTTAATCGTCTCTTGATGAAAGTAACAGCATTTCGTTTACTATAGACATTTAGAAAGCTACTACAAATAATACTCCCTTTCTTAGTTTGATAGGTTGGTTGGTTGGTTGTTTTTGTTTTACAGCATATCAACCCTTTTTAGGTTATTTAATGCCGAATCCAAAGATTTTGAAGAAATTTTTTTTTAATAGAATATATTTGTTGTTTTCACGTCGGTTTCTATTTAACCCATAGTTGGGACCCTAACAGATACTACCACTCCGGGTCAGAGTGGACCTGGGAGCAATGGCAATTAAAAGAGTTGCTCCACACTCCCCAAAGCCCACAAGCTGGGGCCTCACCACTGGATATAGTTTAAGGTCATATCCAGGACCCCCATTGAGGGACTTTTACCCTCTGCAGGAGGGCAGTCGGCGTATTCTAATGCCTCACCGACAGGGCCATAGTTTGACAGGTCATTGGTTTTCAAATGACTTTGAACAGTGCAGAGCTGTGCTTAGAGTTGTTCCATTCCCTGGTGCACACACCGGTGCAAGAATAAGTGAAGAATTGCAAAATATTCTGGATAAGTAAAAATGTCCAATAAAGTTTTCTTAGTCTTGTGGGATTCAGGAACAAATATGATTGCTGTTGTCTGGGATTTGGTTTAGAGTCAGTATCATACTTCATACATACATTATAACACTTAATAAATGACTCCTTATTTTCCCAACAGGCTATGAAGACAATCATTACAATTAACAGAAATACAGTCTTTCACTTTAATCGCTCTTCATTAACAATTAGCAAATTAATTGAAATGCAGGATCAGCTGAATTTAGAAAAACATAAACTCATTCAAGATGTGACCACACGGTGGAATTTAATATATCATATCTTGAAAAGGAATTTAGAACAACAAAAAGCTCTTGTAAAGTAATAACATCCCTTACTTAATAACTTACCAATAGGGACTTTTTCAAAAATTTGGAAAAACATAAACACACTCAAGATTTGACCACACGGTGGAATTCTAAATATCATATGCTGAAAAAGAATTTATAACAACGAAAAGCTCTTGTAATGTATGCTGTTGATAAGATTCCAATGTGAACTTGTTCAAAAAATTGTCCAGTTACTGAGTCCATTTAAAAAAATATCACCAAAGATATAAATAACAGAACTTCAACCGTATCAATGATTAATATCCACAATTTAAGCTCTGAGGTTATTTCTGTCAAAAGCAAATTTAATTCTAATATTTCTGACTTTAATGGAATCCTTCTTACCATTGTTGAACAATTTAGTGAGTCAATGGAAACAAGATTAGTTGGTCCTCTAGTAAATTTTGACCTATAAAATCCTAAATTAATTTTTTTTGTAAATTTGTTATTGCATTAAGAAAATCAATTAATTTTTGGCAAAACATGTTTTAGGTTTTGTCAAAAATAAACAACTGATTTCATGTAATTATTAATAGTTTTTTTTTTTTACAAAGGAGTCACAACTTACTAAGGTCCGGATGCCACTCGAGGATAAGGGTTAAATGGGACAATGTCGTAATAATTGTTAGTAGTGGAAGTTTGGTAAATTGGATTACTTAAGGGGAACGGCTCATCAAGAACTTGTTTATGTTGGACTTGAAGACGATCGTATTATAGACAGCTGGAAAGCAGGCAAAAGGAAGAGAGTTCCACAGGTGTGCAGTTCTAAGAAAGAAACTTTGTTCATGGAATCTATGATTAGGTTCAGGCACATATAAAGAGTTAGGGAAATTATTGAGAGTGTTTTCAGCTAGACGAGTGTTTCGCATGAATGTTTTGCATGGGGGAACAATAGATTGGAGCTCAGACGAGCCTGAAAATAACGATAAAGCAGAGACAGGTTCGCAACATCTCCTCTGTGAGAGCTTGTCAAAACATGGAGTCTCTTCAAGATGAGAGCCATTCATTTCATCTTTTGTTTATTAAGTTATTAGTGGGTCGCCCGCCGTTGCCTGGTCGCAAAATACGCATAAATACTATATTTTAATTAATGCAGAAATAACGTAGGTATTAAATGTAACGTTAAATTTATTTAAAAACAAATGAAGTAAGAAAACGGAAAGAATTTGAGAAATGTGCATGCGAGTATTATGTTTTTTCTAAACATTCACTTCTAGTAAGTAAAAAAAAAAAAATACTCAAGCTGAGATCAAAACCAAAACCTAAAAACAGTGAGTTAAGTACGATAACTATTAGGCCAGCTTGACACGGTCTTTTAAAGTGTTTTCAAACCTACTTATTATTGACATAAGTAATCTGTCATGTGAAATATTCAAGCATGCACATTCATAAAACAGTTGACAAACAGATAAAAATCTGATAACCTCCACGTACCAATTTTTTAATTTGACCCTAAGCAGCCTTTTTTCGGATGAAAACCTATAAAAAAGTTTTCCACATGTCTGAATACCCTGTATATCAAATTTCAAGTCTATAGATCAAAAAATTCTTTGAGTATATAGGTTGAGAAGCGTCCTCACGCTCACATTTTTTACTTTTATCGATATATAGATGAGGTGAATGTACAGAATAGCATGTTAAAACTGGTTTTCTAAATAATATTGTTAGCAATCCGGTATATTAACTAATTCTAATCAGCAAAACTTAGGATGAGATGGAAGTAGACGGTGAGAGCCTAATTCTTGTCTCAGTTTGTTACAGTTCCGAGTTATTGTGTGTTTCTTTTCAGTATTGACTCTAGGTTATTCAGAATTTTTTACTGATTGTTGAATTAATCATATTTTTGATTGTTGGAGTTTTCAGTTATCTTGGAACTGATAAGTTATTTATTAATTTCTGTGAAAAAAAATGAATGTTTTTGGACGTTCTTTTTCTTTATTATACCACTAGCCTGGGTACCTGGCGTTGCCCGGGTGTTTGGATGTGTGTGTTGAGCAAAAAAAAAAAAAAAAAAGTAGTCGGCAGGCAGCCCCCAAACTGTGCGTCAAAGGAGGAAAGAATATGAAAAAAAAAAAAATGTGGCACGTTTGCTGTTGCGTCTGTCGCCAAACCGGAAGTGATATAGATTTAAATTAAAGCTAGACAATCGAAAAGAGGGGATGACTTTCGAAAATATTGTTGAAAAAAAGCGACCTCCTCCCTGTAGCAAAGTGCCGGGTTGAGGGTGAAGGAATAAATGTTTTTGGCTAATTTTTCGATATTTGTCATCCGAAGGGTCGTCTTCAAAATGATACTGATCTCATGAAAATCCGTCGCCGCTGTCGAAAGTTTTAGGCAGACATACATACATACATACATACATACATACATTTAAACAGGCAGGTGAGATTTATATTATAGACTAGCCTGGGTATCCGGCATTTCCACGAAAGAGGCAAAGAACATGAAAAAAACCTGACGTCTTAGCTGTTGCACCCATCGCCAAACCAGAAGTGACATAGGTTTAAATTAAGGCTAGACAATCGAAAAGAGGGAATGACTTTCGAAAATACCAGCAAAAAAGCGACCCCTCCTTGTAGAAAGGTGCCCAGTTGTGGGTGAAGAAATTAATGTTTTGGACCAATTTTTCGATATTTGTCGTCCGAAGGGTGGAGCTTCAAAACCAATCTTGTGAAAATCTGTCGCCTCTGTCGAAAGTTTTAGGCAAACATAAAAACATGCATACATACATACATACATACATACATACATACATCAGATAGGTGAGATTTATATAATAGATAGTCATAAAAACTGTTAGCAATAAGCAGAGGCTACCTAGTTAATTACGATACAGGGTAGAATGATAAATTTGTAGGCCTAAGGAAAAGAAGACTACAGCTTTATTTTAAAACTTTTATTGAAAAAATCAATTCAGATTACTTGATTATGTAGTAGAGCTGACATCTATTCATTGTAGCTACCTTCAACCTTAATCACCACCTCCATATGGGTCCAAACTGAGAGCATGCCCTTTCCACAAGCGTCGGCAGGAGCTCAGCACATACTTGGTGCATGGTGGCGATCAGGATGGCTTTGGTGTTGTGGGAGGTCATGTTGGTGATGTTCTCGACATATGACCAAACAAAGTAGTTCAGTGAGTTAAGCTCAGAGGAGGTGGGGGGCCCAGTAAGAGAAGGGCACAAAGTTGTAGCACTCCTTCTAAAGCCAAGCCTGGGTCTCTTTGGACTTGTGGGCTGGCACCGAGTTCTGCTGCCTCATCCAGGGTCTGCCAACAGGCACCTGATTGCACCAGGAGATCACCATACTTTTGAGCACATCCAGGTAAACTTTGGTGTTGACTTTCAAGCTGACTTGAAAGATGTGAGGTGACATTCCTCACTTGAAACCACACCAAAGACCATAATGGTGGCCAGAAACTTCGTTGAGCTGTGTCCTCAAGTGTTGAACCATCCGGAATTTGCATTTTGAGGGTGCTGGCAATAGTCATGTGGTCATAACTTATATCGGTAGAGAGCATTAGTTGCACAGCGGCGCATCTCCGATCTTGCTCGTTGAACATGATAGAAGGCTCTTATCGCTTTTCGGATTTGTACACAACTGGCAACGTAGTAAATAGTCTACAACATTAAAAAACCATTTTCATCAAACAGAAATAGAATCATGTCGTCTTTTCTAGTGCGACTTTATTTTTCAAACCTGTAGTTCGAAAATACAGAGCTCCAAAAATGTGACATTGATACATGTTCATTTACACGGTTCTGAGGCAGCACGTTCAGGACTGCAGAACATAATACAAAAGGAGATTGCCGGTACATCTTTGAGCAAACATCGGTTTGATTATGTAGAGGGTCACAGGTTTGGTCTGTTCAGCTGCATCACAGGACAATATTTAAGCATTGCGGTGGGGCAAGAATCATGAAATAATCTGTAGACACTAGAAGCAACTGTCACATTCCGACAAGTAGACAAAAGATCTAATCCAAGCAGATCATATACTCCATAGGAAATAGGGTTGCAACAGGGAATATATAGTACTAGCAAAAGTACCCGTCGTTGACTGGGTTCAAAAATAGCCAAAATATAATAACCTTTTTTCTCTATATTTTACTTCTAAATAACGGATAAGACCCATGCTACTCTTGACGATCTGAATAGATGGACCAAATTTAGGCAATTCGA
Organism: Euprymna scolopes; assembly: GCF_053919585.1. Taxonomy (NCBI): domain Eukaryota; kingdom Metazoa; phylum Mollusca; class Cephalopoda; order Sepiida; family Sepiolidae; genus Euprymna; species Euprymna scolopes. The sequence goes on along the minus strand of NC_136491.1, from coordinate 39,654,782 downwards.
TAATCAATTTCCAAATCTAAGCAATTAGGTAATCAATAATAAAATGTGTTTGGAAATGATTAAAAAGTGTGATAATTGGAAGAGAAGCTGCAAATACCTTATATCTTTGTTTCATTACGCCATTTTGAATTTGAAAAAGAAAAAGGTATTTGCAGCTTCTCTTCAAGTTTTCAAATTTTTTATCATGTCCAAACGCATTTTATTTCTTTTTGGTGGATTGATTGTTGCTATTTCTTCTGATGAGTTAAGGGCAAAATAAATTCACTGATTGATATAATAATTAACAGATTGATTTTCTGCTATTAAACAGATACTGTAAAGAAGTGTAAGTGCCAACTGAATTAAAGGAATAAATTGTAAGATGGTCAACATCATGAAATTTAGAATATAGACTTTTGTAATTCATTCATTGCATGCTCTGTACTTACATTGAGCTTCTTAAATAAAAATATAAAAAGAAAATATAAGTAAATAAAGAATATTTAAACAGATATATATATATATATATATATATATATATATATATATATATATATACTAGCAAAAGTACCCGTCGTTGACTGGGTTCAAAAACAGCCTACAGAAAATGGACTCTGATTTATGAAAGTATGATAGGTTATGAAAAGGAAGGATTGTAAAGAGATAGCTTCGAATTTGGGGGTATCAAAACCAAAGCAAAATATGAAGAAAGTAAAAATAAAATAGATAAAACCCATAATTTATTATACCATACCTGTTCACACTGAAACACTTATCACAATATTCTGTGGATCTATATTAAAAAACCTTGTTAAACTTTGTGACATATTTCCATTCTATGGAGGTCATGGGCGAGTGAACACCCCATAATTTTAATATACCATATTTTTTAAACTGAAACATAATTATCAAAGTATACTTACGCAGATAGATATAAAAAGTCTTTATTAAAGTTTGTGCCTATTTCCATTCTATGGAGGCCAGGCGCGAACGCAGACCCGTCAATTTTATTATACCATCCCTATTTAAGTTAAAACATACTTATCAAAGTATTCTTATGTAAATCTATATCAAAAACACTTGTAAACGTTTTTTTAAATTTTTTAATTTCCATACTTTGTAGACCAGGCGCGAACGCAGACCCCACAATTTTAATTCTGCCAGATCAAACATACCCATTCCTGTGTCTCGATACATCTTCTATCATTATATGTAATCAGTTTTTTAAAATAGTCAAGCATATAGGAACCTATTCGTGACCAGGTATTTATTTGCTCCCCCACCAAGCAAATTAGGCACAAGGCCTATTTTTAATGTGAGGAGTGAAGGGGAATATAGGGTAGAATTAGCTGCAAAGTTATTGGTAAATAGTTTGCCTTGTTTGAAGCTGACGAGATGACCTCTGGTCTGTTGATAATGGTTGGGATAGAACGCACACTTCTGTTCAGGATCCTATTTGTTATTTGCCAAAACTGGTGAGAACCAAGCTGCTGATCAGCTACTTTGGATTTAATAGACAGCGCATATAGCTCTCTTTCATTTTTTATTACTATTTTACAGTGGTTGCTGGCGTTCCTGAAAGCAGCTTTAGTCTCAGTGCATGTATTACGTTGGTAACTATGAAAAAAGTGATTTCTGTGTGCAATGGCAGCAGCACATTCTGTGGAGAACCACGGATGGCTGGTAGGTTTTTGTTGGAATTTTTTAGATGGTATAAATCGGTCTATGTCTACAATTAACCATTCGGTCAGGTATGATACTATAGAGGACACATCCTTTTTAAACATTGAATGCAGAGGTAGATCAGATATAAATGTACGGAAGCTATCCCAGTCAGCCATGGAGTATTGGTATACAGTACGGTGGAGGGGTACGTCTGGGGACTTATTACATTTCATTTTTATCTTAACTGATACGACGGAGTGGTCGGAGGATCCTAGAGGAGAAAGAACGAAACATGAACATAGCTCAGGGGAAGTTGAGAGAAAAAGGTCTAGGAGGCTTGCATATTGACCGGGTGTATCGGGCACACGGGTGGGCTCGCAAACTATCTGAGTGAGGTCATAAGCAATGGCAAAATCATGACAGAACCTCCCCTCATCGTCCGTCTTATTTGAGTGGGTCAGCCATTCCACGTTATGGCCGTTGAAGTCACCACAGATGTGGATGTTAGCCGAGGGATGTGCAGACAGTATGTGGTCTATTTTCTCAGATATGCTCTTAAAGATAGTAACTCTGCTGTCGTGGGGCCGATAGAGAGCAAATATAAATGCAGTGGTAGAAGCAAGTGCAACCCGGAAGCACATATAAGGTAAATTAGGATTTTCTCTAGAGATATCCCTGCCACATGGGAAGCCATCTTTAATGTAAGCACATATTTCATGCCTATGGCGATCTTGAGGGGTCAGATTTAGATGTTAAGTTAGAGTATCCGTTAATTATGAACTCATCTAGGGAAGTGGTCGGCCCTATTCCAGTTTCGCTTAGGAAAAATATGTCCGGTGTCGTCTCCTGTAATTGGGTTTCAACCTCTGAAAGGTTGGAATGTAGATCCCTGATGTTGGAAAAGGAGACATGGTAGTAGGGGTCTACGTTGGAAGATGGGGTTCTAGGTTTATTCGATTTTTTTTTTCTGGAGATGTTTCATGTTGAGACTTTGGGATTTGTGGAGCAGGTCGGCATACTTGGTTAGAGCATTATAGAGAGGGAAAGTAAGAGAGAAAAATACAGGGCATTTTTTTTTGTAGCACATGAAAAGGTAAAGCCGTAACAATTACCCACTAGTATGGCATCGAGGTAATTAAGTTTTCAATTTCTCACAAATTCAATCAATTATTTTTAAAAAAAAAAATAAACAGTTAAAAATGTTATTTTTAAAAATTCAAAAATTATATATGATATGTTTATTTTTGTTTTCTGAACGGATTCTGTCTGCTATCAAGAGAGATACTCCCCACTTTTGCTTCCCTCACGTGGCCTAATATGTCCAACCCAGCATGTAATCTTATCGAACTCTTTTTACCCTTATCAGAACTGTTTTTCATGAATAATTATTTTTCTATCATATCGTTTTCCGTAATTTTTGGATATGTTACTATTTGTGACATGGAAAGTACGTAGGTACCATTTGTCTTACTTGAAATTCAATATATTTGCGTTATTATAATATCAAAGCAGCAAAGAAAATGTAAAATGCGAAAATATTGTAACTTTTCTGAAAACAAAACATCCAAGAAAAGAAACCACAAAATTCAGTTATTTGTGATTTGTAAAACGAATTTGTATCATGTTTTGCTGACTTTCTTCTGCATAAAAATTATTTCAAATTGTTTGCTACACCATTTGAGGTGGAGACAGTATCGGAATGTTTTCAAATGGAATTTATTGAAATACAGTGTGACGATCTATTAATATCAATATTTTATTCCAAAGATATTTCATTTATTGAAAAAAATATTCCACACAAAAATAGATGACATCTTTGTTTGGAATTACCTAGCAATGTTAAAAATTTTTTTCAAATTAAAGTAAACTTAGAACAAGATTTGCTGATAACCATATTGATGATATCTTGCTCTTAGCACCGACAAGTTTAAAAACAAATTTTGAGAAACTCTCAAATAATAAAAAAAAAAATCATGTTTCCCATTAATTCTTTCGTTTTTGTTGATATAGCATAATGCCGCTGCTATGTATTTATAAACAAATTATTCAAAACAATTTTCAGTTGAATGAATAATGTTTTTGACTATTATATTTATCTGTTGTTAATATAAACAATTTTTATGCATATTCAACACTTGTGATTTAATGTGAATATGCCGATCTGTCAACATTTCTCAATTTAACGATATTATCAACTTTCAAATGAAATTTGTTATTTGTTATTTTCTATAGAATGGCTACATATCTCAGTTCACTGAAATATTAGACTATCTGCCAATTATTTTACACTAGCTTGGGTGCCTGGCGTTGCCCGGGTGTTTGGAGGTGTGTGTTGATCAAAAACAAAAGGTGGTAGTAGGCAGAAAGGCTTGAACCCGTACCGCGAAGGAGCAAAAGAATGTGAAAAAAAGAGTTGGTAATTATGTTTTGCCCGGGTGGAAGATATTGGCACAAAGACGAAATAATAAAAAAAGATAGATAGATAGAGAGGTGGGATCGAACTCGAAAACGTAGGGTAATTAGTCATCCTCGCTAACCATTACGCCTAAGAGGACAGTGAATTCATTGAGTTGATAATTAAGTTGAGAAACATAGGAGTTGGTGCAGAAATGAAAGTGGCTTTTAAACTTGGCTGACGGCCAGTTAAGCTTTCCGCATGGCATTTATTTGCTTCCCTACGAAAAAAAAAAATTAGACACAAGGTTGTTAAAAAATGTAGGGGAAAACCAGCTCCCCACATTGATCAAAACTAATTGCCTTCAAGACGTCCTGGCTCGGAAAACAAGGCTGGTGCCTTTGCTTCGACCAGTTTTGCTTTATTTATACGAGAAAGACAAACAAACGTTGGAAACGAGGGAATTTTTTAAAACTCGATCAAAATATAAAGATATAGACGACGTCCGTTTGGAAATCGAAGATATTATGATCTTGGAAGTATAAGGCAACATGTCCCGGAATGTAACCAACGCGAGAAGCCCGACGATAAAAGCCCTTCGGAGAGATACACAAACGCGCGCGCCCATTTTGCCTTTTATATAATAGACTAACCTGGATGCCCAGCGTTGCTCGGTTGTTTGTAGGAGTGCGTTGAGCAAAAAAAAAAAAAAAAAAAAAAATTGTAGTAAGCAGGCAGGCTCGAACCTGTGACGCGAAGGCGGAAAAGAAAGTGAAAAAAAAAAAAAACGTGATGCGTTAGCTGTTGCGCACATCGTCAAACCGGAAATGACGTAGGTTAAAATTAAGGATAGACAATCAAAAAGAGGCGATGACTTTCGAAAATATCAGCGAAAAAAGCGATCCCTCACTGTAGAAAAGTGTCCAGTTGAGGGTGAAGGGATTAATGTTTTCTTTAACCAATTTTCCGATATTTGTCGTCCGAAGGATCGAGCTTCAAAACGATACCGATCTCGTGAAAATTCGTCGCCTCTGTCGAAAGTTTTTTGTGAGACATACATACATACATACATACATACATACATACATACATACATGCATTTAAAAAGACAGGTGAGATTTATATTATAGATTAGACTTATTTGCCTATCTTTAATGTCAAATAGTAGATACGTATTTGTTATGACCCTTGGCTACATTAAAAGGTAAGAGACCCGAAAGGAATGATAAAGCGAAAGAGACCAAGGAGGGACTGACATGGGAGGTAGCAGAAATCTTAAAACAGTTAAATATACGCACATTATGCCTCATGTATGTGTGGATGATACCAGATGTGTAAGTACGTAAGTGTATATGTTTACAACTCTATCTGTACTCGTATGTATGGGCATATATGTTTTGTTTTTGTTTGCGTGCTGTTCGTTTGTGGCACAATTTGGAATAGCACTTTCAAACGTACACATCATAATTTCATCCATTTTATTTTGCTTTTTGTTTTCATCTTGAATATATTTTGACGTTCGTTGAATAAAACTAATTTTTGTTGGGGGGGTGTTTTTTTTTTGTTTATTTTAACTTTTCTTTTGTTTTTCTGATTATTTATGTTTATTTTAATCATGGTTTTAAATATTTAAGTTGACAGGGGTCTGCATGTGTAATTTTCCTTAGTTTTTCATTTATGGCTTTCGTCCGGTCCGTAACCTGTCATTATAACACGATCTAGCCCGCAGGGTCGAATGAGTTGCTGACTCTTGACCTACTACATAGAAACCTTGCTGGCAAACCAATTCAAGCGTTGGCTGCTAGAGACCATAGTTTCTGGATAGACAACACAAGAAACATGCTTAGCCACAGCTCATAGACATAGTCTCACGAACTCGCTGACACACATTCAGAGAAAACATTTTCTAGCTGTTTTAAGAGCTTTACTGGCTCTTCTAGACGACGTTTCAACAAACGTGTATTATAGTCATCAGCATAAAAGGCGAAAAGAAAAGGAAAATAAATATACAACACATTACTTTTACCAAACGCAAGAAAATCTATTTTTCTCTCGACCTGCAGTTTTGAATCCAGACAACTGCACTTATAGGGGCGGTTAGAATCTTTAAAACGATCTCTCGGTTGAAATGTACGAGAAAGCGAGTGGATATCTAGTATCAGGCAGATGCTCCACACTCAGGAGAAAATAATAAGAAAATTAAAAATATAATAGTAACGCTGTGTGTATGAATCAATGGTAATGTTGTTGTTTTTGTTATATATATATTATTATATTATTAGATTAAAACCAGCAGAAACCGCTATTTACGAAGAAAGCTTGTAAAAAAAGATGATATTCTTGTTGTTATAAAGAAATAACTCAATAATTTTCTGTTTGAAATTTCCTGATATTTTCTTCTCGTCTTTTCTATCTCTTTTTTTTTTCTGCGGGTTTTTTTCCTCGCGTTATCACTCCTGCTATTCGATGGCTTCTTCGTGATTCTCGGATATCTCTCGAGATATCAAACTTAGCCCTTTGGCAGCCATGTCAAATTGAAATCCTTGGCACGTATACGCTTGTGTGCGGCACATTCGTTTCCGACGAAAAAAAAAAAAAAATTGTTTCCCTTTCTAGTTTAAAAAAGAAAGCAAAGGTGTTGTGGGAATCGTGGAAAACTCACCCGTTATCGAATTAATTTATAGTTATCGCTTTCGTTTTTTTATTGAAAAAAAAAAAAAAAAAGACACCAGAAAATCTGAGCGTGTGAATATGAATTTTACAGATATAGGTGTACAAAATATGAACGTCCGTTTTTATTGCGCGTACAGAAAAAAAAAAACAGGGTATAAATGTGAGGAAGCTCTACTATTATATAAAAGGGCCTTTCATGTATGTAAGTTCGTTCCCTACGGACTCGAAAACGGCTGGGCCGATGTTTATGAAATGTCACACGAAAATACTTTATGTGCTTGTCAGTGTTCTTAGATAGGTTTTGTATCAGAATGTCTTCGATAAGTATCGGTAATAATCGGTAATCGATAATCGAAATAATCCGATGAAAGAACAGGCGATTTTGACCAATGTTAATATCTTACACAGGCTAACACCAAGCGCATTTGAGAAGTTTTATCACAACAGAAGCCGGAAGGCTCGCCATGTAAAATCGACAGTAGGTTCTTTGATATAACAGGGGCGCGTTCGAAATAAATGTTTCTGTTTAAAGCACAATTGAAGCATGTTACTTGACTTTTGCATTTGAAACTTTAGTTCAAGCTATTACATATGAAAATAATTTTATAAAATAAACACTAGGTTCTCTACAGTGCAATGTAGACCACAATGTATTGTGGACTAAATCACTGTGGGGAGGCATGTGAAGCTTCTCCTGGTGTACCGCGATGGGTCTCCAACTGGAGCAAGAAATCAAGCGATTTGATTGAAAAAAAAAATGGGCGATTTTACTGGTTTAGATAACAATAAAAGTATGGGAGTGTGAAACATTCGTTAATCATCATTTAATCCCGGGTAACGACGGGTCACCCTGCTAGTGCGTAATAAATGCTGTTTTAAATGTTTGCGTTATGTAGGCGAGAGGATGTAGCTGAAAACACTATCAATAATTCCCCCCACTCTTTATCTGTGCCTAAACCTAAACGTAGATTCCATGAACGAAGCTTCTTTCTTAGAACTGCACGGCCGTGGAATTGTCTTCCGTTTTCCTGCTTTCCGGCTGACCACAATATGGTTATCTTCAAGTCTAACGTAAACAAGTTCTTGATGAGACGTTCCATATAAGTTAACAAATTTACCGAATTGATTACTATATTGTCCAATTTCTACTGTACACTCTTTAACTCTTATCCTCGAGTTGCCTCTTGGCCTTAATAATATGGTGATGCCTGTGTAAAAAAAAAAATCTTTTTCGACAGTTAACGTCAGCGATCGAGAGACAAACGTAGAATAGATGCGAGAATGTATTAAATTGTTTGAACCGTACCTTGACTGATGAATGAACGAAACAGAAAGGCGCTAAAATACTGTTTCAATCGTTAGCGCCATAGTCTCATCAATAAACAAAATGCCTTCACCTCGGGAATTTTTCCATCGGCATATTTCAGAAATGCTCTGTTTCGTGTTGATTGCGATATTGCTGTGCAGTTCTAGGAAATCCATCCTCCCAGCCGTTGTTTTCTCTCTTTGAGAAAGAGTTAGTTTATTACTAAACGCCTTCCTCTTCCCCTTCCCGAGGAATGCTTACTGGGCTGTTCAGAAATTTTCAAAAAGTCCAAGCGCTCTTTTTCGGGGGCACTGATTCTTCAATTACGCTTACCAACCCTTATATCACGTCTCACCGTGGGAGAGAGAGAGAGATAAATACCTATAAATCCAAGACTGCTTAAAAATCTTTTTCAACCGTTAGCGTGATTAACGGATTTACAGAATATAAATGCGGAAAATGCATTAACAGTAGCATGACAGACTGACAGATGAACAGAGCATATATATATATATATATATATATATATATATATATATATATATATATATATATATATATATATATATATATACTAGTATTTCATCCCGACGTTTACCGGGTGTTTGGAGGGGTATGTTTAGCAAAAAAGATAAATAAATAAATAAATAAATAAAGCAGTCAATTTTTTTAAAATTTCACCCCTATTATGACCCCTTAACATTTACTGTTTCGGGCTCAAATCAAGTTATTGAGTTAGATCCATGTCCAGGGGACCTATACCTAAAATTTCAAGTGTTTAGACCCCAAATTGTCGGAGGAGTTTGCTAAAGTTCTCAAAGGTCAAATCGTTGAACTTTGACACCTTATCAGCCAAATTTCTGGCGGAAAACCGATCACATCGATTTTCCCAAATCTCAGTACCCGATATATCAAATTTTGAGTCTGTAGACATAAAATTGACAGAGTTATTGCATACGGAAATGTACACACACACACAGACTCTAGACATACAGACACGTTCACTTTTATAGATATACTCGCATTTACGTCCGGCGTTGCCCGGTTGTTTGAAGGGGTATGTTGAAAAAAAAAACAACAAAAAAAGCAGTCAATTTTTAAAAAATTTTACCCCTATTATGACCCCTTAACATTTGTTCTTTGGGGCTCAAATTAAGTTATTAAGTTAGATCCATGTCCAAGGAACCTACATCTAAAATTTCAAGTGCGTAGACCCCAAATTGTCGGGGGAGTTTGGTAGAGTTCTCAAAGGTCAAATCATTGAACTTTGACCACTTAATCGCCAAATTTCTGGCCGAAAACCGATCACTTCGATTTTCCCAAATCTCAGTACCCTGTATATCAAATTTCGAGTCTGTAGACATAAAATTGACAGAGTTATTCCATAGGGAAATGTACACACACACACACACACACTCACAGACACACAGACACGTTCACGTTTATAGATATACTAGCATGGGTGCTCGGCGTTGCCCGGGTATTTGGAGGTTTATGTTGAGCAAAAAAAAAAAAAAAAGAAAGAAAAAAAAGCGGTCAATTTTTTAAACTTTGACCCCGTATTATGACCCCTTAAAATTTATTATTTTGGACTCAAATTAAGTTATTAAGTTAGATCCACGTCCAATGAAGCTATATCTAAAATTTCAAGTGTTTAGACCCAAAATTTTCGGAGGACATTGGTAGAGTTCTCAAAGGTCAAATCGGTAAACTTTGACCCCTTAATCGACAAATTTCTGGTCGAAACCCGATCACATAGATTTTTCCAAATCTCCGTACCCTGTATATAAAATTTTGAGTCTGTAGACTAAAAATTGACAGAGTTATTGTGTAGAGAAATGTACACACACAGACACATAGACCCACACACAGACAAACACTTTCACTTTTATAGATATACTAGCATGGGTGCCTGGCGTTGCTCGGGTGTTTGAAGGTGTATGCTGAACAAAAAAATAAAAACAAAAAAAACGGTCAATTTTTTTAATTTTGACCCCTATTAAAACCCCTTAACATTTATTGTTTTGGGCTCTAATTAAGTTATTAAGTTAGATCCCTGTCCAAGGAACCTATACCTAAAATTTCAAGTGTTTAGACCGAAAATTGTCGGAAGAGTTTGGTAGAGTTATTAAAGGTCAAATCGTTGAACTTTGACCCCTTAATCGCCAAATATCTGGCCGAAAACCGATCACCGATTTTCCCAAATCTCAGTACCCGATATATCAAATTTCGTGTCTGTAGACTAAAAATTGACAGAGTTATTGCGTAGGGAAATGTACACACACAGACACACTGACGCACAGATAAACAGACAGACAGACACTTTCACTTTTATAAATAAATAGATAGATAGATAGATAGATATATGTTAGAATTTAAGACCGGCTTTGCTCGGGCCCTATGAACTGTGCATATGTATAAATATATTAAAATTTTGACACATGTCCAGGTAACCTAAATCTAAAATTTAAAGGTTTTGACCCAAAATTGGCGGAGGAGTTTGATAGAGTCTGCAAAGGTAAACTCTTTCAAATTTTACCTCTTGGCAGCCAACTTTTCGCCCCAAAACTGATTAAAAAGCTTGCTGCCTGCCTGATTACCTTTTATGTAATATTTAAAAAGTTTAGACCCAAAATTGACTGAATAATTTACTAGAGACCACAAAGGTAAAATCTTTTGAACTTCAACGCCTTGGATGTTAAATTTTTGGACAAAAACCGTTTAAAAAGCTTGCCCTATGTCTGAATACACTTTATGTAAAATTTCCAATATTTAGACCAAAAATTGGCCGAGTAATTTGGTAAAAACCATAGGGGTCAATTGTTTTAAACTTTGACCCCAATTTTGACTCCTTACATTTATTGTTTTGACTTCAAATCCAATTAAAAGTTTGATCCATGTCCAAGTTACCTATATTTAAAATTTCAAGTGTTTAGACCCAAAATTGTCGGAGGAGTTTGGTAGAGTTTTTAAAGGTCAAATTGTTGAATTTTGACTCCTGGACAGCGAAATTTCTGGTCGAAACCCGATTAAAACGATTTTCCCAAATCTCGATACTCCTCATATCAAATCTCGAGTCTGTAGACTGAAAATTGACAGATTAGTTTGCTAGGGAAATGTACGCACACAGACAAGATAGATAGATAGATAGAGAGAGAGAGCGAGAGAGAGAGAGAGAGAAAGAGAGAGAGAGAGAGAGAGAGAGAGCAGCAACAAATAGGTTTATAAGAATAGTGGTTGATGGGCAGAAATCAGAAGCTCTTAGTAATAATGCTGGAGTCTCTCAGGGGTCCATCCTGGGCCCAACTCTCTTCCTGATCTATATTAATGATCTTCCAAATCACATTCTTACATCATTCGTTGACATCTATGCTGATGACACTACTATCTATGGTAGCACATCTAAGACAGTAAACGACCAAGTTCTCTCTGATTCTCTCTCCTCTGATCTTGAGCAAGTGGTACAATGGGGAAAGAGGTGGCTTGTTACTTTTAATGCATCTAAAACCAAGCTTTTATCTTTACATCATCAACGCTCTGATCCCCATCTGGCATCAATTGAAATGGATGGCTCCCGTTTTGGGGAGCCGTCATGTTTTGACAAGCTTCTGGGCTTGACCTTTACTTTTGATCTTAGATGGAACACATACATTAAATTCGTTGCCAAGGCCCCTGGAAAAATGGTGGGATCCTTCTATCGATCCAGTAGATATCTCACTGCTGATGCAATTCTCTATCTATATAAGAGCCAGGTACGTCAAAAGATGGAGTACTGTTGCCACATCTGGGCAGGAGCTGCTAGAAAGGACTTATTCTGCCTTGATAGAGTTCAAAATAGACTTCGTAACCTTGTGGGGGATGTCCTTTTCTGTTCCCTGCAACCTCTTTCTCACAGAAGAGATGTTGCTAGTTTGTCTCTGCTTTATCGTTATTTTCATTTTCTATGCCCCCCCCCTTGCCAAACTTTCACAAGAAACACCCATCTAGCAGAAAACACTATCACTAGTTTCACCCACCTTTTTATCTGTGCCTAAAACTAAGTGTAGATTCCACGAGCAAAGCTTCTTTCTTAGAACTGCACGCCTATGGAATTGTCTTCCGCTTTTCTGCTTTCCAGCTAACTACAATATGGTTATCTTCAAGTCTAACGTAAACAAGTTTTTGATGAGCCGTTCCATATAAGTTAACAAATTTACTGAATCTCCATTACTAACGGTTACTATATTGTCCAATTTCTACTGTACACTTTTTAACCCTTATCCTCGAGTTGCCTTTTGGCTTTGATAAGTGGTGATGTCTATGTAAAAAAAATCAAGTTATGTGTTCATCCAAGTTTCGTCTAAGTCTTGCAATAAAGACGAAACGTTGATGAACACATCACTTGATTCGTTCCTTTTTTATCTATCTCATCGAAATACTATTTCCATTATTCTCATCACACACACACACACACACACACACACACACACACACACACACACACACACACACACACACACACACATAACAGACCAACGGACCGATTTTCTTTAGCAATATGTGTAAACAATAGGATTAGAATAAATTTCTACTTCAAGTTAAAGTGAATAGAGCGGAATCTTTCAAGTAGAAAGCTAGTTAAAGCTACGCGTTACGTCAAGAAGAAAAGAAGACGCTAATCTGACGTGGTGAATGTACAGTGATCTTATTCTTTTGACTAAATCGACAGTGAGAGAGAGAGAAAGTAGAAGAGGAAGAGAGAAAGACAGAGAGAGAGAAAGAGAAAGAGAGAGAGAGAGAGAGAGAGAGAGAGAGAGAGAGAGAGAGAGAGAGTGTAATTGAATTTTGGGTAGCAGCTTTCGCATGGTGTTATTTCATAAGCATGCTGGTATACTCTAAGAAGCACATAAAAGATTAAAGAAATTTACCCTCAAGATCGCCATGGGCATGGATTATGTGCCTATATTAAGGGTGGCTTCTCATGTGGAAGGGCATCTTCAAAGAAGATTCTAAGTTGCTCTAACACTCGTCTAACTACAACCATTATAACAATTGCACATTTGTTACGCTGTGCCTAAAACTAAACGAAAATGACACTATCAAAGTTTCCTTCCTAGGACTGTTCGTCCGTGGAGCACAATACTACGAACTACTTCCCAGCTGACTACAATATGATCGCTTTCAAGTTCAAAGTAAACAAGTTCTCGTTGAGCCGTCCTCTTAAATAAGCAAATTCTACCCAATTTACACTACTCCCGATCATCATGGTGATGTTTCCATGACCTCCTGACATTCATTGACCCTTTTCCTCGAGTGGCCTTCGGGCCTTCATAAGTGACAATTCTCTCAAGGGCATTTGCTATGTTTCTTTAATTTTTTTTAATTTACGAGCGGTTATTGAAAGTAAGAAGGAGAAGAAAGAGAAGGAGAAGGAGAAGTACAAGAAAGAGAAGGAGAAGAATAAGAAAGAAAAGGAGAAAAAAGAAAAACAAAGAAAAAAGAAGAAAATAGTAAGAAGAAAAGTATAAGAAAAATAAAAAGAAGTAAAAGTAGAAAAGTAGTAGTAATAGGAGGAGGAGAAAGAAGAAGGTGGAAACTTCGGCTGCCACATCACCACTGTAACTACAGAAATACGAGCGGCTGGTTTCCTGTACTATGCAGATCAAAGAACACCCGGATTACGTTACATTATGAGCAGATGAACAGCGCATCTTAGAGATGTGCGTCTACATACCTGGGAATGTTATTTAAAAATTAAACTTGAAAAACCAAACAAAATGCAAAATATGGATTGATTATGACGATATATTTTTAATATATACTTTTAGCATCCAGTATCAAACCGCATTTTCTTGAGTCGACATTGCGTGATTTCAATGGCAAAGATCACCACAGCAAGCCTGGAAACCACGCAGAGAAAAAAAAGCTGTTTTTTTTTCTTTTTTTTTTACACAGTGATCACCACTTACCAAGGCCCGGAAGCCACTCAGGGATAAGGGTTATTGCAAGTACATTACGTTAGTGTGGAGATTTTCTGAAGTGTTTACTTAAGGGGGCGGTTCATTAGGAATTTGTTAACATTGGACTTGAAGACATCCAAGTTGTAGTCCGGAGGGAAGCAGGCAGACGGAACAGAGTTCCACAGGCGTGCAGTTCTAAGAAAGAAGCTTTGTTCATGGAATCCGCGTTTTGATTTAGGCACAGATATAGAGTGGGGGAAATTTTTCACAGTGGATTCAGCTAGACGGGTGTTTTTCGTGAAAGATTGGCGAGGGGGGACCAGAGATTGGAGTTCAGACGAGCACCTACCATGGAAATAACGATAAAACAAGGACAGGCTCGCAACTTCTCTTCTGTGGGAGAGAGGTTGCAGGGTAGAGAAAAGGGCATCCCCCACTAAGCCACGAAGTCTATTTTGTACTCTGTCAAGGCAGGATAGGCTGTTTTTAGCAGCTCCTGCCCAGATATGGTAGCAGTACTGTTTGCACAACAAAAACTAAAGAGACTGAAATCTTTTTAGTATCGAATATGTTTGAACTGCGGAAAGAATTATGAATGTTATTAAACAATTCTATAGGCGCCTCTTTTTAGTAGTAACCTATACTCAAAGACATGTAATTAAACATGTATGATTAAAAACATGATTTACTTAAATGCATTGCTCGTTTTTTTTTGTGTTTTTTTTTAACTAGCTGAAATCATATAGAAGCTTCCTCAGCCATGTCAACCCTCAAACAACATCTCAGGAAGAGACCAAATTAAAAGCTGTAGACAGCTAGAGAATGACTCCCCTCCTGCTGATATGGGAATCTCGCCGTCTGAGGCTCTCCCTCCCTGTTCAAAAGTACTTTGGCTCCATTGAAAAACACTCAATCCCCTGAGGATAGGAATGAGATGTTTCAAAGTTCTCGTGACCTGATGAAGGTACAAAACTGACCCAACCATTTTAAATGTGGAAAGGATGACCATGCTACTCTACTGCTCAACCGGTGCAGCTTGGAAGATAATGCAGAATACAGCAATAATGTAAAAGACGGCATTAAAAAAGCGGAAAACTATTGCATGACCACATGTTTGAAAGCCACGCAAAGAAGAAAACTTAAGGTCACATATACGTACTTCCACACGTTTGGTCTCTTTGGTATTGGAATAGCATTACTGCTCAAAATAGAACTTCTGACAATTGGATGACGTTGAAATATGTTCGCGTATTACGCACCGATTTATAGAAAGCTCTCAGCCATTTCTTTGTTACTTACAGTCATAGGCTGGCATTTAAACCGACAGATACTTCTGTAATTTCCCTTCGGTAATGACTCAACTTCCTCATATAAGAATTTCTCCAAAAGGGAAAATTGACGGTAGAAAATGAGCAAGACCAAGGAAAAAAGAAAAGGAAAAAAGAAAAAGGAAAAAAAGAGAATGTAAGCTAAGTGTATGAAAATGTTGATTCGAGATGACGAAGTAAGATGAAGAAGAAAAGATGAAGGGTGAAGACATTATTGGAACAAAGTTGCGCCCTTAAATCATTGTTATAAAATAGATGGAGGGAAGAATAGTTTCAAAAGATAGGAAGATGTTATCGCATGGGATTCAATTAAGCACGTGATACAAAAGAAATTGGCGCCATTGATGTCAGATTAAATGTCGAACACTTTTCATGGGTTAAATTGTGAAAAGGAAAATTTGTAAGAATTTAGGAAGATAAGCAAAACGCTAGGATAGACATTTGTTTGCTTCTTTTGTTTTATGGCATATCAACACCTGCCGCATTATTTAATGTCTAATCCAGTCATTTTGATAAAAGTGTTTATGCTTCAAGTTCTAGACATCTTTAAGTATTTATTCATGGAGTTTGGTTTGGTTCTTTTGTTTTACGACATATAAACCCTTTGACGAGTTATTTAATGCCGACTCGAGCAATTTTGTTATAAACTTCAATTTCTGTATATCTTTAAATATATTAAAAATAATATATATATATATATATATATATATATATATGAAATATATATATATGCCATATATATATATTTATATATAAAATATATAAAATATATATATGATATATATATGAAATATATATATATATATGAAATATATATATATGAAATATATATATATATATATGAAATATATATATATGAAATATATATATGAAATATATATATATGAAATATATATATATATTTATATATAATATATATATATATATATGAAATATATACATATATGAAATATATATATATCTATATATGAAATATATATATATATATATATGAAATATATATATATCAAATATATATATATATATATATATATATATATGAAATATATATATATATATATAAATAAATAAAAGTGAACGTGTATATATACATAAAATATATGTAAAAATTCATAGTATCTCCCGACAAACCTGACAAGTAGCTAAATCCCACCCCTATACAAAAGAGATCTCTAGGTGTAAGAAAGCTTCTACTCCAATAGTTTCTTCCTCAGAACTGCTAGACTTTGGAACTCCCTTCCGGGATTATGCTTTTCCAACTGTACTGACATGCAGAAGTTCAAATGTAATGTGAACACACATCTTGCTGCTCATCTCCTTTCATAATATCCCTGCAACTTATGTCCCCGATAGTAGCCTCCTACTTCAAAATGGCACTGTGCCTTATTTGGGGTGAAAATTGAATAAAAAAAAACGTTGGTGGCGGCGTCATGATGTAGCAATGGGTTATAAAGTTAACATGGTCTAATCTCGAAGCCTTTAAATGTATTCAGAGGATTCACTGAACACTGAAACCACGCATACCTCGTCAAATTTAACCAGATCATTTGTAGTGCTAAATTTAACCAGATCATTTATAGTGCTAAATTTAACCAGATCATTTGTAGTGCTAAATTTAACCAGATCATTTGTAGTGCTAAATTTAACCAGATCATTTGTAGTGCTAAATTTAATCAGATCATTTGTAGTGCTAAATTTAACCAGATCATTTGTAGTGCTAAATTTAACCAGATCATTTGTAGTGCTAAATTTAGCCAGATCATTTGTAGTGCTGGTAAAACACGGATGGGATTTTTAATATGACCCTTCGTCATAGATCGTAGCCTCTTCACAATTACTGAGAGACGTTCGATTGGAAGATACTAGCCGAGGCGTCCAGTCCGGGGAATGTCTATGATGTTATCCAAGCAATTTTTAATAAGCCAAAGTGCCCCTTCTATCGCTGTCTTGATGCTCCTCACTTTTCGACCTTGTGTCACATCTTCCTGCGATGAGAAGGAAGTAAAAAATAAATTATGGTCCGAGCTATGTGCCCGATATAGAACAGAAAATATATTTGTTGAGGAACATAAGGAGTTCAAATATATGTTAGCGAAAACGCTGATATACTTTATGTATAAATAATATATAAACAGCTGTATGTCTGTCCGTCTTTCTGTCTGATTGTCTCCATATTTTTAAACTCTATCACTTCCGAAACTAAAAGCCGCAGAGCGGTGCTAAGGGCCTCAACCGATTGGATTTTTACGGGCCGTTGTTTTATGGGGTTTTAGCTGGTAAAAAATGGATCTGTAGCCGGAGGTTAAACATGGGTCAAAATTAAAATAAAAAAAAACAGTTTGTTCATTACTCTTAGTTTATTTTTAATTTTTAATTTTTCATCGGTTTATATACGAGCCACGTTCGTAGAGTGATAAAATCAGCAACTTTGAATGCTACAGTTTCGGTTTCGATTCCAGCTGATGGCACCTAAACACTTTTTTTAACTTTTTAAATCACGAGTCTATAAAAATATATACGAAATCTGGATAAATTAAAATATCATATTTAAGAATATATATATATATATATATATATATATATATATATATATATATATATATATATATATATATATATATCGTTTTACTAAATTAGTGGCTTTAATAATATTTAACAGTTTGTGTATACCAATCCGTTTTGTTTAGAAGCTCAATGCATATTAAGTACAACAGAGCATATATAAAATAACAGTATAGTTACATTCTAATGAACGTTCTTTTCAGCATTATATTGTCATGCGTTTTTTCTACCTACGCAAAGAATTTCTCATTTCTCTGAAGAGTATATGCACGAAAAGAGACGATATTGACATAATAACTGTTTGTTTCTTCATAACGAAACGTATCTTTAAAAAAATGTACCGAAATTTTAACTTGTATGAGGAGCTGTTTTGCATGAAAAATAAATATTTGAATCTTGGAATGTAACTATACCATTATTCTTTACATATATATATATATATATATATATATATATATATATATATATATATATATATATATATAATATAAAGCTGAATGTCTGTGTCTGTGTGTGTCTGGTCACGAATAGGCTCCTATATGGTTGACTATTTTAAAAAAAACTGATTACATATAATGATAGAAGATCTATCGAGACACAGGAATGGCTATGTTTGATCTGGCAGGACGGTGGTTCATTAAAATTGTTGGTTCTGTGTTCGCGCCTGGTTCACAAAATATGGAAATAAAAAAGTTAAAAATTAAAAAAAAACATTTACAAGTGTTTTTGATATAGATGTACATAAGAATACTTTGATAAGTATGTTTTAACTTGAATAGGGATGGTATAATAAAATTGTGGGGTCTGCATTCGCGCCTGGCCTCCATAGAATGGAAATAGGCACACACTTTAATAAAGACTTTTCATATCTTTCTGCGTAAGTATAATTTGATAATTATGTTTCAGTTTGAAGAAATATGGTATAATAAAATTATGGGGTGTTCATTCGCACCTGACCTCCATAGAATGGAAATATGTCACAAAGTTTACCAAGGTTTTTTAATATAGATCCACAAAATATTGTGATAAGTGTTTCAGTGTGAACAGGTATGATATAATAAATTATGGGTTTTATCTATTTTATTTTACTTTCATCATATTTTGCTTTGGTTTTGATAGCCCCAAATTCGAAGCTATTTCTTTACAACCCTTCCTTTTCATAACCTATCATACTTTTATAAATCCGAGTCCATTTTATGTAGGCTGTTTTTGAACCCAGTCAACGTCGGGTACTTTTGCTAGTATATATATATATATATATATATATATATCTGTTTAAATATTCTTTATTTACTTATATTTTCTTTTTATATTATATTTAAGAAGCTCAATGTAATTACAGAGCATGCAATGAATGAATTACAAAAGTCTATATTCTAAATTTCATGATGTTGACCATCTTAAAATTTATTCCTTTAATTCAGTTGGCACTTACACTGCTTTACAGTATCTGTTTAATAGCAGAAAATCAATCTGTTAATTATTATATCGATCAGTGAATTTATTTTGCCCTTAACTCATCAGAAGAAATAGCAACAATCAATCCACCAAAAAGAAATAAAATGCATTTGGACATGATAAAAAAATCCGGAAACTGGAAGAGAAGCTGCAAATACCTTATTTTTTTGTTCAAATTCAAAATGGCGTAATGAAACAAAGATATAAGGTATTTGCAGCTTCTTTTCCAATTATCACACTTTTTAATCATTTCCAAACACATTTTATTATTGATTACCTAATTGCTTAAATTTGGAAATTGATTATCGAATTGCCTAAATTTGGCCTATCTATTCAGACCGTCAAGGGTAGCATGGGTCTTATCTGTTATTTAGAAGTAAAATATAAAGGGGAGAGAAAAAAGGTTATATTTTAGCGGAACTAACCTATGTTACCTTCTAATAGACGATTCCAATCTCAATAAATACCGGAGGGCTAAGTCATAAAGTGTCATTCGACACCCGGTACTTGTACTGGGCTATTCACTGAAGGGTGGTGTCTGCTTAGATGCTGCAATAAAATTAATTGTCCTTGGTCAATGGAGGAGGAAACCTTTCTATACTAAGGCAATTTTATTTTTGCCCCTTTTGAGGGGAGTTGGTCATCTCCCACATTAAACCGACCTTGTGTCACATTTTGTGTCGTGGGAAACAAATAAATAACCAGTCGACACCCGGTACTTGTACTGGGCTGAAGTGTGGTGTTTGCACAACTGCTGCACTCAAATTAATTGTCCTTAGTCAATGAATGGGGGGAACCCTTCTACATTAAGGTAATTTTATTTTTGCAGAATCTCCTTTTGAGGGGAGCTGGTTATCACCCACATTAAACCGACTTTGTGCCACATTTTGTTTCGTGGGAAACAAATAAATAACCAGTCGATACCCGGTACTCGTACTGGACTGGTGGCTGAAGTGTGGTGTCTGCTTAGATGCTGCACTTAAATTAGTTCTCCTTAGTCAATGGAGGGGGAAACCCTTCTATACTAAAGCAATTTTATTTTTGCAGAATGCTCCTTTTTGAGGGGAGTTAGTTATCCCTCACATTAAAAATGACCTGGTGTCACATTTTGTTTCGTATGAAACAAACAAATAACCAATCGACATCCGGTTACGCTCATAATTCGATCGACGAGCCTTCTTTAACTTTTGTTCAAGCAAAGGATTTTTTTCCTTTTTGTTATTGCTGCTTGTTTTTGTTATTTGTGGTTTGTCCATTAGGGCACTATTAACTGTTTTTTTTTCTCTTTTCCTTTGGAGATAGTCTAGTACTCGGCAAGCCTTAATAGCCGGCAGGTTCAAGGAGACTCACATACATTTTTAGTTTTTTTTCCGTGTCTCTGAAACGGCGGATCCCTGTCCGGGTACTAGGCCGTCAAATAGATGGAGCTGGCCGCTGCTTCTTCAACCTTGGGGGATTCCCCGGGTTGAGTGTCTGATGCAACGGTTGCCACATCCAGTGGCACCCCATTGCTGAGGACCGCCGTTTTGCCCTAATGTTCGAGTCCGTTGTGTTTGTTGCAGGGGTTGCCACATCCGTTGGCGCTCCAGTTGCGTCATTCGTGTCCATTGCGGGGTTGCCAGTTAAGGCGTCCGTGTACGTTGCGGGGATTGCCACACCCGGTAATGCCCCAGTGAAGCAGTCTCACGATATTGTGTTCCACAGACGAACAGTTCTAGGAAAGAAACTCTGCTCATAGAATTTTCGCATAGTTTTAGGCATAAATAGAAGGTGAAGGAAATTGTTGATGGTTGTTGTAGCTAGGCGATTGTTGCAGAGGTTTTACAGAGGATGACATAAATTGAAGCTCAGTCGAGCACATACAATAAAAGGAACGAAAGAGGAAATAGGGGGAGCTTCTGCCTAGATGTTGCAACAGTACTTCATCTTAGAACGTATTTGATTCTTGTATAGGTGAAGGATTGCGCCGGAAGTCAGATTTTTCTGGAGCGATAGAATGATCCAACCATTTTCAGTTATATCGCAACGGATCTGGTGATTAGTATTTGGAATAACCGCTATTCGAACTCTTAACTCGCCACCGAAATTGCCACGTACGACGATTAAGAGACATTTGGAAATTAAATTTCAGCTCTAGATTGAATTATATTTACGTGTCTTTCTTTGCTTGTGATTGGTATACCCAAGTGTATCGTCACAGTATTTCATCGTGGACCTTGTGATGAGGTTTTCGCAATATTCACCTGAAGGCAAACATGTAGAAGAAACGATGGTCTTTGGTAGAAGAGCTTCTGTAACGAACTATTTCGTATTTCATGAATGCCAACTCGAAGCAAATTCCGCATCGGTTAGTAGATCGAATTATCTCCGACATCTACAAGTTTCGTTGTGTTCACATTTCTATTGTTACGTCCTCGTATCTCTAATGAAAGCTCTGTCCGTAAGATTAAAGGTTTTATGAATAGGATTTTTTTTTACATAAGAATTGATAATTTGAATTACTTTCATTGATAATTTGTATAATTGAGTTCTGTTTTTATCTTTTACGTGTATATATCTCTACAATTATTGAAATGCAACTTTGTCTGTGTGTGTGTGTGAGTTCGATTCTTATAGACTCCGAAACGGTTGAACAGATTTTCTTCAAAAGTGACAGAACTTTATTAGTGTATAATCTGGAAGTGATCTTAGTTAAGTTTTGTCTCAGTATACCCCCGATAATTACCGATAATCGATAATAGAAACCGCTATTTTAATTTATATATCATCGGTAAAGCCATTTTTTTCATGTTGTTGCTAAGCAACAATAATAGAACAACGGGCTGTGAAAATTCTACTGTTGATAGCGTGTTTTGTTTTTGTTTTTGTTTTGCTTTTTGCATGACGTGGTCTGTAAGTTCAAACTCCGCACGTAAATTTCTTTTTTTTTTTTATAAGATTGGAAAATTTACGTTTTTTTTTTTTTTTTTTTTTTGTATGACGTGATCTGTAGGTTCAAATCCCGCACGTAAATTTCTTAATGTTTTTTTTTTCGACTTCACGGATTTCGATGACAATAAAAATATAAGAGTGTGAAATATTCGCTGATCATCATTCAGTCCAGGGCAACGTCGGGTCTCCCTGCTAGTATATATATATATACATATATGTATAATGGTTGTAGGTTCAATCACAGGGTGCTAGTTTAACCACACTGATAAGCAAAACGGTCTGTATGTGGATGGCTATTTTAAGTCCTCCTCCTACAACACTCTTGTAAAATTATTTCATACATTGCTTAATTTGCGTTATGCGAATACCTCTGGTTGTTTGCAAATAAACAAGCAGATCGAGCACTGTAAAAGCGATGGGCAAGTGTCTATATAAATGGGCTTGTAATGAGGTCATTTACGGACACCGATTTCATGAGCCGGAGGTTAGAACTGCCAACTATTAACTAGATGGTTGTAGATTCAATCTTTGGCTGGGGGTGGGCACTAGAGTAGCCGTACTGATGAGCTGTGATACAGCGAAACAGTCTATATGTGGCTGACACACACACACACACACACACACACACACTCTCTCTCTCTCTATATATATATATATCTCTATCTCTCTCTCTCTCTCTCTCTCTCTCTCTATATATATATATATATATATATATATATATATATATATATATATAAATTGAAGAAATTAGCGCTCGTGTATTTTCTATGTTTTCAATGGCGAATTTACAGGGAAGGCACGAGAGATAAGTAGGTTTTTCATACAGAATTGGTCGCACAACTCTTTCACAATAAATGCGATATGATTCAGTAAATTAATAATTTCTATTCTTACTTGTGATTATTTTTCTTCTGAATCAGTTTTCGTAATTTTTGGAATGTATACTAATTTCGACGTGACACGTAAGTATGTGATAGAGTTTTTATCTGAAAATGCATTTATTCGAAAACCTGGTATACTGCATAAGTGCGCATAAAACATAAACTGACGGACAAAAGTTTCATTAAAGATACGTGGTTGCGACAACAGAAACAGAAACACCTCGAAGCTTGATTTTGCAAAAATATTATATGCATGCTCGGTTATGAAGACCGATAATCATGAAGTTTTATTGAATCAATTAATATTGATTTCAATTTTGTGTGTATAGGAGCATCAACGAAATTTTGATATATTAAAATTTTGGTTAGAAAATATTAATACGATTAAACTACCCATTAAAGTTAGCTGAAATATAGACTAACAAACAGAAAACGTTCTCAACTGGCTGTTGAAGAATAGCTAACTAATGTCTACCTGCTTCCCACCTGACTACAACCTGGATGTCTTCAAGTCCAACGTAAACAAATTCCTAATGAACCGCCCCCTTAAGTGAACACTTCATTAAATCTCCACACTAACGTACTGTACTTGCAATAACCCTTATCCCTGAGTGGCTTCCGGGCCTTGATAAGTGGTGACCACCGCGTAAAAAAAATGAACATTCAAGATAAAATAGAAATATATACACTACCTAACCTACAGGTTTTTGTTGTTGAAAGATCATAAACCTGACTTCAACAATAAACCTAGCATTAGATTAATTGCACTGATTTAGGGGTAATATTAGTCATTGGACAGGATTATACCGACTTTAAAATATAAAATTCAATACAACCTTTGGATATCTTCTGGTGAGGTTATGGATTGGTTCTTAAATACACGAACAGTAAATTCATTATGTTTGTTATTGATTTCTATTATCCTTCTATAATTTCTGAACTATTTGAGAAAGCACTAACATCAGCGGAAATTGGAATAGATGTAACTAGATTAGAAATAAAAATGACAAAATTAACGAAAAACTTTTTAATAAGATACGATAATGTATTATGGACAATAAAGTACAGAGGAAACCTGACGGGCTCTGTGATATAACGGACTTAGTATGTTTGTGTATATTAGGAATAAAATAGAATTAATCAGAATATAAGTTGTGAGCAAACTAAGTGAGAAATTGAACCTAGACTGATATAAAGAGAATAATATTAAATCTACAGGTTTAAATTAAGCAAAGAAGATTAATAAATAAATACGTAAAAATATTAAAGTAACAATACATAGGAATTTCGATAAAATTATGAATCCACAAATATGGGAAAATCGTGTTATGTCCATATATACCGAACGATACGGAATAGTAAAGAATAAAAATAATTTATATTAACAATAACTTATATTAAAAAAGACTTGAAAAGATAGATTTAATATTTCAATTATTTGCATAACCAGTATGGGATAAAGATATTTTTTTTTATTAATATTATTTAAATAAACCTTTTGATTTTATTATTTTTTTTCTTAAAAAATAACATGTGAAGGCAAAAAAATCAACAAATATATTGTAAGATGTAAATAAAATTTATACGAAACTGAGGCGAATTAAGATACAAATAGGCGGACATATAAATAGAGACAAAAATTCGAAGGCGTACATTAGCGTTTGGGAAATAAATCAATATAATATATAAATTACAGAGTATGAAATAATTATAATAAAAAAAAACATTAAAAGATTAAATGAATATAAATTGGAAAGTATTGAAATATCATATGAAATTAAAAAATACGAAAGTGGGACACTTACTTAATTCAAAGGCAACAGGTGAGTCCCTTAAAACAGAGATTATGAGTATATTCATATCTAAAACAAACGAATTTTAATGTCTGTTTAAATTTGTCCAAATAGGTATGAAATAACTGTAACAAATAAGGAAATACACCTTATGATGTTCTCATTTTATATTTTTTGTCTTGTATATCAATAAATAATAATAATAATATATATATATATATATATATATATATATATATATATATAAATGCATCCATTTTAAATGTGGAAATTGATGAATCGCACAGGTAAGAAATTCATTTTTATAGTATGAAAAGGTTAGTAATTGCAATTAAGAATAGGAAATTGGATCAAATGTTTGTAACATGTCTTCTTCCTAAGATTAAGGGTGGTGGTTTTTGATCAACACTGCTGGGGAGCCATGATGTAATATACTGTTTTGTTTTTAAATCCCCGAAACAGTGTTTCATGGTAAACAACTGATGATCCCTTGAAAAATAAATTATTGGTATTATAGTAAATTCGAGAGCGAGTTGATGCAGTGCTTGCAGGTGATTAAATGACTTACTGACTAGATGGTTTTCTAACGAATGATAAAAAATATTTCTTTTGTATAGTTTTAAAGGTTAAAAACTTCAAAGACTATATATATATATATATATATATATATATATATATATACAGGGTGACCCCCCCCCAAAAAAAACGGGCCCAAACTATAATTAGGCCCCGTTTCTTAGTGTTTTGTCCGAATGAAATGAAACTTTGGTCATAACATCACATCAAAAACTATTGTCTTTAGCCTTTTTTCTCCGTTCTACAGCATTTGAACACATTGTGTATTATTCTTTCCAGCGTTTTTTTTTTTTGGGGGGGGGTCACCCTGTATATATATTAACCTTAGAAAACGAACCTTCAGATTTTGCTAGCTTTCGTACAACTCGCCCAACAGATTATTCGGTCTTTTCCTGAGTTTAAATCGATTTTTTGTTCAAGTTTCGTAATTATTTTTTTTACTAGCTTCTTTTTTCTTGCTTTCTAGTCCGCTGCTATTGTAGTAATCGTCAACGGTATAAAATGGGTAGAATTTGACAGCTCAACAATAAATTGCTTACATTAGACTTGAAAGCTATCACACTGTAGTCGGCCGCGAAGCAGGCCAACGGAGCAGTGTTCCACAGGCCGGCAATTCTATGAAAAAAATAGCAACGGTGTTCGTAGAATCTGCGTTTAGATTTAGGCACAAATAGAGAGTGGAGGACACCGGTTGGTTGTGGTTGTAGCTAGTCGAGTGGTTTTGTGAAAGTATGGCAAGAAAAAATGAAGTATTCCTGGTTTAGGACAAAAAAATTAAAGAAATAAAAAAAAGAAAAAAAAAAAGAATTCGTCTTTGCAAGCCAATAACCGCCGGGTTCGAGATCACCACTGTCACCAACATTCGTCTGTCTGTCTCGATGCCGACCTAACCTGCCAACTCCTTTTATACATGTCTCCCGCGTTATTTCGTGTGATTTCGTGTGACTTCCACTAGAGCACACCTTTTAAAACTGTGTGCGCCATCTTGATTTCTCTCTCTCTTTCGCCCAACCTCGCCCGACACACATGCGGTAAGATTTTTTTTTTTTTATCTTTTTCCCCCTTTCTTTTTTCTCCTTTCCTTTTGCTAACTTTAAACAACAGGAAACCATAGATTAGAACTCATCCGAGCAATTCCGATTAAAAATAACGATAGAATAGACAGCCTCGCAACGGAAAGCCGTTGCAGGAAAAAAAAAAGTGCGCCACTACTAGGTTTCGAAGCCAATTTTGGACTCTATCAAGGCAGGATAGAGTGCGTCGAGCAGCTCCTATCCGGATGACTACTTCATTTTAGAACTTACTTGACTCTTATACAAATAGAGGTTGCATCGGCAGTGAGATATGTACTGTAGCGGTAGAATGATCCAACCATTTTCCCCAGCGATCTTGGCAATTAATTTGATGTACGTGTTCTATTTCAGATCAGGAGTGAAGATTAGTCCTAGAAGCTTGCAAAGGCGTTTGTTTGTTTACCTTCTTTCCTGCTCCGGTTCGTTTCGAAACGCTTTTTTTTACATGAAATGTTAAATCAAAGAATTTTCAGTCAATGGGCATCTTTCGAAACCTCAAAAAGTAACACCTATAAGTGAATGTAGTAAGTCAGTGTGAACTTAGAAGTAGTTCCTATGACCCTATCAAGAAAATTAGTTAGCTATTCTTCCACAGCCAGTTGAACGAAAGGAACCCAAGAACGTCTTTGCCGCACGCCACTTTAACCTTTGCGCCGGGGTGGCAAGGCTAAGGAACTCAGTGACTCACATAGTAGCTTCAACTCTCTCTCTCTCTCCCTCACACACACATATATATGATTACTTCATTTAATCACATAAATTAATATATGAAGATATAATTTATGCGTAAAATTTTCAGTATTTAGTTCAATATACAGATATAGCTAGGTATTAAGTTATGAAAATATATATGGCAATTAAGCTACACAGATTTTTCCGCGTTTCATTCTCGCAAGAATTCAGGCTTATGTATATTCCTGACGAATTCTCATGAGAATTAAATGCGGAATATTTTGTGTAGCTTAATTGCCATATATATTTTCATAACTTTCTCTCTCTCTCTCTCTCTCTCTCTCTCTCTCTCTATATATATATATATATATATATATATATATATATATATATATATATATATATATATATATACCAACTAACTATACCAGGCCACTGTTACAGATGTCCCAGTTTGGTTACATGGAAAAATACACAAAAAGAGAAAATGCATATTTCTAATAAACTACAGATACACAATATTTTTGGTTGTTTCATTTTCTGCACATATATGGAGATTGTTTGGTTTACCGACTCTAGAACACACAACATATTTCCCATGTTAAAAGCACTTTTTTATGAGGACTTTTTTTTATGAGGATTACAAACACCAATCGAATTTGGAATTGAAATCTTGTAAATTGAAATTGCATATCTGTTGTAATCTAAGGAATGCGTGGAATGAGGACATCTTCACCTTTAAAATACCCTGTCAAGATTGTTGCTTCTATGATGTTGTTCATTATTTCTTTGATGCAAGTCGCGTGCTATTGCAAAACTTGAGCTGGGCGATATTTCGCAACATGATAATTAGCATGCCAATTTTCAGTTGCTATACCTGCAGCGGCATCCTTGGAAAATATAGTGAATTAAAAATTCTATTGAATAATTAACTGCTACGTCTGCTGCCATAACAGTGAATGTTAAACAGCATGAAATTTTAGTGTCTTATTGATAATAAATCGATGAAAAAAATAAAACTGTGAACCAACAAAATTCAGGTTATAGAACTGGAGTCCAGGTATAAACCACTTCCAGATAATCATCTGTAAACCTGTAAAAATTGAATGTTAAACAAATTTCTTTAATAAACAAACAATAAAAGTAAATATTGAAAAAAAATCTACTTTTTAATGATGAGTTTTAACTAAAATGGAAAATATACAAGTTGGAACGATAAAATTGTAACCATAGAAAAGATATGATTCCATTGAAAAAACCGGTTTTTATTTTTTATTTTTTTTTTGCAGACCATCTATTAGTTGGCCAGTTGTGTAGAAATCTAAAGAGCGATAGAAGCCTTCTATCATGTCTGAAAGTGACACAATGTTCAACGAGCAAGATCGGAGATGCGCCGCTGCACAACTCATGCTCTCTACCGATCCAAGTTATGACGACAGGGCCACTGCCAGCATCCTAAAAATGTAAATCCATACGGTGCAACGCTTGAGAGCGCAGCTCAACGAAATTTCCGGTCACGGTTATGATCTTTTGTATGGTTGCAAGTGAGAGTCACATCATGCCACCTCACATCTTCGAAGTCGGCTTGAAAGTCAACATCGAAGTGTACCTTGATGTGCTGAAGAATGTGGTGATCCCTTCGTACAATGGTGTGGCCGCTGGCAGACTATGGTGTGGCCCACAAGTCCAAAGAGACCCAGGCTTGGTTTCAGAAGGAGTGCTACGACTTTGCACCCTTCTCTCACTGCCCCCTCTCCTCCCCCGACCTGAACTCGCTAGACTACTTCGTTTGGTCGAGACGTCGAGAACATCAACTATATGATCTCACACAACACCAAAATCAGCTGATCGCCGCCATCCGCCGAGTATTTGCCGAGCTCCCGTTGGTGCTTGTGGAAAAGGTATACTCCCAGTTCCCGACCCGTATTGAGGCGGCGATTGAGGCTGAAGGCGGCTGGATTGAATAGATGTCAGCTCTACTACCTAATCAAGTTACATGAATTGATTTTTTTCGATAAAAGTTTTGAAATAAAGCTGTCGAGTTGTTTTCTTTAGGGGAAAAAAAGTTATTGTTCCACCCTGTCGGGAATTGATTATGACCATGTATAACAAATAATCACACCTCTAAAAATATTAAATTTAAAAAAAAAAAAAATGCCGATTTTTTTACATGAAAGTGAAGTGTCTTATCGATTATAATTCGCTAAAGAAAAAGAAAGAAAACTTTTTAAAGACTGTCTGTCGTTTAAGGCCACCAAAAGAGAAATGTTAAAAAAGGGGGAAAAAATGAGTAAACCAACAAAATATAGGAGACATCGATAATGACAAAAACATTTTAAAAAAAACTGTTAAAAGAGAACTATATTCATTTGCTATCAAACCAACGAAAAATGTGTGCGTGTCAATGTGTGTATTTTCTTGGATTAAATATAAAACGTACACAAAACGTTAGACTATATGCCTGTCGCGTTCATTATCTCTCGGTTATTCTCGAGAAAAAATCGACTTCGCAAGAAATATTTCTTAAATCTTGTTTTTATATTAAGAATATGATAACACGCTCGTATTCGATAATATTGAAATATATATTATTAAAGTAGTTATATGTCGATGTGGTTCTTAGCAATACATAAAGACGACCCAAATGACCTATATATATATATATATATATATATATATATATATATATATATATATATATATATATAGACGGCAAAAAGATAGTCCGGGCTTGTAATTTTTTTTCAAAAACTGCAAATACCTCATTTGATTGGCCTCTTATTCTTCTATAATTTTACCTGTTCATATTTGACTTTTACTTGAAATATTCTAGTGTTCACGTCAATTTAATTCATGCTTTCAAATTCATCAGTGCAGGTGCCCCGGATCAAAGGATTCGAACCCCGCCACGAAGCCATTTTGGACTCCATTAGCGAGGAATGTCACCCCTTTACCACTTTCAACCATCATGAAAATTAAGGGAAATTTAACATTTATAAAGCCAAATACAGGTATAACGTTATCAATAACACGACCTAAAGTGATCGGACGACGATATATCGCGATCTCGCACAAGACCAGCCAATCGCCTTTTATTTCCTAGATAGTGCTCAACTTTTAAGAACTTACTTCTTAAAGGGACAAAATGACTATAAATAATAATTTTTTTATACCTACAGACACTAGCATGTTATGCTTTAGCAATCATCAGAACAGGAAGTGATATATATATATATATATATATATATATATATATATATATATATATATATATATATATATCAAGACATCAAGGAATAGATGGATAGCAACAAATAGTGTATTTCATCGTTAGTTACAATTGTTTCAAAACCATTCGGACAAATTCAAACCCTATATCGTTTGAAAATTTTAACAAGAACAGGCTTCCATTATATGTATTGAATAAAAACACTTTAACAATGATGAAAGGCTTTTCTTGTGAAAATTTTCAAATGATATGGGGTTTCAATTTGTCCGAATTTGAATATATAAATCCCCGAAACAGTGTTTCATCGTAAACAAATGATGATCACTTTAAAAACATTGGTGCTATTGTTTATATAAGTAAAATTATTCAGCGTTATGGAAGATTAATTGACTTACTGACAAAATAATGTTCCTACGAAGGATAATTTTTTTATAGCTTTAAAGGTTTTCAAAATCTTCCACAGACTATATATATATATATATATATATATATATATATATATATATATATATATATATATATATTCCATTAAAATTCTCTTTACCTGTCTCTCCTGTGGTTAGTGAAGATAATTTCGTTCGTTGTTCGTGGTTCCTTCCATGGCTGCTATCTTTATTTCGTTACAGCTTGAATTTCCAGGGATTCTTTCAAAATAGGGGTCGAATTAAAAAAAAATGACCTATGCGATTTCTACCAAATTACTCAGACAATTTCTGGTCTAAACATTTGAAATTTTACTTAAAGAGTATTCAGAGATAGGGCAAGCTTTTTAATCGATTTGGGTCGAAAATTTTTAGTTACCAATATATACATGTATGTATGTCTGCCTAAAACTTTCGACAGAGCCGCCATGGATCTTTACAAAATCAGTATTGTTTTGTAAGTACGACCTTTCAGGCGACAAATATCGAAAAATTGGCTAAAAACATTAATATCTTCATCTTAAACTTGCCACTTTTCTACAGGGGGGTCGCTATTTTCGCCTATATTTTTTAAAGTCATCCTCTCCTTTCGATTGACTAGCCTTACTTTTTTTTTAAAATGTCGTTTCCGGTTTGGAGGTGGTCGTAACAGCATGGACGTCAGCTTTTTCTTCGTTGTTTTTCTCCTTTGCAGTACGGGTTCGAGCTTGCCTTCCTACTACCACTTTTTTATTTTTTTGCGCAACATACACATCCAAACACCCAGGCAACGCCGGGCTGATATACTAATATATATATATATATATATATATATATATATATATATATATATATATATATATAGTCTTAGAAGTTTTTTAACCTTTAAAATGATAAAAAAAAACCTATTTAATTTTTATTTTTTATCATTCGTTAGAAAACTAGTAAGTCACTAAGTCATTTAATAACCTGCAATCAATACATCAACTTGCTCTCTCTCTCATATATATATATATATATATATATATATATATATATATATATATATATATATATATAAATGTACTTTGTTGTGATTGATAGTGTAAAGGTTATCTGCCAATAAGACTTGCAATCAAGACATTGGTGACTACAATTAATCTTTCATCAATTGGAAGTCTCTTTCTCTTGAGCTGTTGTCTATATACTCCTGATTAAGTTTGTTTCCATCCTTGTTTTCTTGTGTCTATCTCGATGTCTGTATTTTCTTATTTTCTTTCTTGCAATCTGTGTTACTAGTCCGTCATATACCTCGGCAGTATTTTCCAGTGTGACACCCCCAAAGTTTTCAGCAAGTTTTGTGATTGAGGTTGTACGAGCCTTTTTCAAGTCTCACACAAAACACATTCATATTTCAAGCTGTCATATACATACGCGCACACAAACATACGCGCCCACGTCCACACATGTACACTTATTCACGTTCGCGTACATACACTCACATTCACGTATATATACACACACACTTACGTACACACATGTACTCACACACGCGAACACGATCACGCACATGGACGACGTCACTTCCGCTTTCTAAGGAAATACACATGCGCAAAATACACTCTGGAAACGAGTATAAAAACAAGGCGATAAGCTGTTTCTAATCCTCTTTGGAACCAACTCTCAACTAGAGAGGTTGGGCGAACAAGCCGCGCGCCGTTTCGGCGCGCACGCGCACCTCACGCCCACTTCCTACTATGTATGGAGCACGAGCTAAAGGCTTTCTCACCCTTTCTCTTTCTATCTACTACTGGCCACTAAGAACACCTTCGCGTAGCTGCCTACTAACTGATGACAACTCTGATACCCTCTCCTTTGTCTACACGCTGGACTACCATTCTCCATTTTCCTACAACATTTATTTCTCTTCCCACGCGCGGACATGTTATGACTAAAATGTTCATTTCTTTCAACAGCAAATAAACGACATTTATCTAATCCATTAATTGTGTCTTTGTTTCCTTCAATTCCCATTCGTTTCATTATTATTTTGTAACGGGATTGGGGTATTTATATATCCTAGTCCCCTACAAGGTTTGTTGAGATAAGTGCTCGTAATAGTCCCTCACTATTTCCATTGTCATATTTTTTTTAGCTTTTGTACTACGTACTGCTAGTATGGTGGTTCGATATGCATCTGTGCGTTTTTTCCAGTTTTCTTTTCATTTTACTTTTGTTAAATTTCCCAGAAATCAAGGGGAACCAATCGTGGTAGCTAACACTTGATCTCTATATAAGATACATAGATACTCGCGTAGTCCATTAAAGTTTCTTTTTATCTCTCAAAATTGCAAAAAATGTTGAGAACAAAATTTTCTACTCCTCAATTGACAATTTAAATATATATATATATATATATATATATATATATATATATATATATATATATATATATATATATATATATATATATATATATATATATCTTTCTTATAGTCTCTTATTCTTACTGGATTCCAGCACAAGAATTCATCTAGTCTGGTTGAGTATTCAGCTTTATGCTGTAACTTGAGGTAACATTAATTGGAGGAGAGTCTCTATTCCTCGAAAACCCCCGTGTAGGTTAGCCATCCTGAGTAGATCTTATTTGGACCGCAAAATACCGCGTTATTTGGAATATTTAATCTGGGTTTGCTTGCAGAGGGAAAGTATCCCGACAAACCTTTATAGAGAGAGGTTTTACACGTTGCAACCTTAATGACCCCACGCGGTGACGGATCACTGAGTTTAATAGGACCCAAAGTTCCTCCAACCGGACAATTCCCGTTAATGATCGTCTCTACGGACAAAATGATGGCTCGTTCACGTTGCGTTGAAGCTGCGCCTCTGGTGTCTAAAAGTCGCTCGTTCACGTTGTTAGTTGCTGTTGCATCTCTGCTGCCTAAAATATCGCTTGTTCACGCTGTTGGTTGCTGGACTTTGCTGTTAAAATGCTTACTGTAGAAGAAACTTCGTAAAACGAACATTCAGAAAGAAAGGAAAAGGTTAACAAGTCTGTCTGTTCCAAGGTATATGTATTGTGCAGATTGTATAGATAGTTAACGATGAGTTTGAAATAATTTTTACGAATTTTGTTCACAAAAGAATAAAAAAAATAAACAATAAGAAACAAAAGAAAAACTAATTATGTGTTTCTTTCCTTTTTTTTTCTCTCATTCAATCGGTCACGGTATGACCAACTTGTAGCAGTAATTGTTGAAACTTTTAGTGAGAGGTGAGTTTTCTTCTCTCTCGCTAATTCTCCCAGTGGGTTGGGGTTAAAATACTTCGATTTAATTCTCTCTCCTGGGGACGACAAATAAGGACTTTCTCTTTGCATAAGCCTGAGTTATGTTCGGCGTTTCTAGCTTTTCAATGAACTTTTGGTCAGATTTACGTGTTTGGGGCTATTAGTCGGCTCTTCATCCAACTAGTCTGCTTCTCGCTCTGTTCTGCTCTCGTCTATTCATCTCTCGTTTCAAGGGACTTTCTGTCAGAATTGCGGCTTTTGGTTTATTGGCTTTGTTTTTCTAGAAGGAATGAATATATGGTCGGCTCTTCACCCAACTCGTCTGCTCCTTACTCTGATATATTCTCTACTCTTCTTTCCAGAGTTATCTACAGACAAAAATCACTCATGCAGTCCTTTCTATATCAAGGTAGGTAGTTGGGGGCTGCAAGATGTAACCCTATCGATAACCAATCAAATCTAGCCACGTATTTCCCTGTTAAGAGCTTTTGTCCAATGCTAATTACTCATTTCTTGCATTTGCCTTAGGTCAAAATAATTATTCTTGATTCCCATACGCAACGACTCCGTCAGGCACAATTTTAATTGGAAACCTCCATTTGATCCTATCCGTGCGCTTAATTGAAGACAAAACAATTATATTATCCCATAGATTCTATGGGAACCCAACCTATCATAGTTTATTAATCTATATATAAAAAAAATTAACAATAGAAAACTAGTTATAGCCCGTTAACTTAATATAAGCTTTTAAGCCAGATTCATGGCCGAATAGGATTAAAAACCCACTAATCCTTCGTTCTCTCATGCTACATAAACATTCGCTTCTCATTAATCTGCGTCTTTCACCTTAAAATATGACACTAAATCTCTCATCAACCTGTAACAGAGCGCATATGAGCGCGTGGGAAAATAGCAGCGGGAGCTGTAAGATAACAGCCATAAAAAGCACATATGCAAATTAGGAAGTGTGCGCGAGTTGGCACAACTAAAAAAAGAAAAAGGGAGACCACGTGGTCGGGCAGAAACAAAGTCGACGCAGAAGGAGATGGACGTGTAAAGTGAAGGCGAGCGTGGGCTGGCTGTGGCCAGCGTGCAGTCGGAAGAAAGAGCGCAGTCGAAAAGATGGACGTATAAGAAATGGCTGTCTACAGCCGGCATGTAGTGGAGCAGAAGCGAGAGACTTTTAAGTTTGTGTCGAAAATGAGGAATAAAGAAAAATAGTAATTAATGACTTGAGTTAAAAAATGAAAGAAAATCTGAATCGTATTTATTTTGTTTGTTTGTTTGTTTGTTTGTTCTTTTCCGACGGTGCGGATCGGCGTGGAGGTCCGAGAAAGGTTTGAACTATAACGAACACGGTCGAAGCGTAACGACTACGATACAAACCTGCTGTTTCTACGCTGAAATAAAGAAACACATCATTAATTAACTCATGCAATTGTTAAAAAATCTGTGTGTGCTATATCAACTAGTCTCAAGTAAACAGTCAATATATTCATTAAAACGGACAAAACTCTTACAATTGTAAAAATAACCTCTATTTGATTATTCCCCTTGTTCATTTTCCTTCTTTTTTTTCAATTTATTTTTCATGTTTTCTTTTTTTTTTTTGTCTGTTCCATTTTCCCTTTTTTCCTTTTTTCCTTTATTTTCTTTTCTATTCGTGGCTCAGATATTTTTTTACTAATTATTCTTTTGATCTCTTACTAGTATCATAACCTTGATCATAACCTCAATATCATCTTCTGTTTTTATTTCTAGAAAAAAATACGACGCTTCACCTCAAATAAAAAAAAATGCTGGTAATTTTAATTTACTTTAGTTCTTTCTTTCCTACTAGTTCCTCACAAATATTCAATTTATTGTTTTAGCGCTTCTTGCTGATGTTCGATTTGAGTTGGCTTCGAATTTCCCACCGCCGTGCTTTCCGATGACACCAGGCATGACCCGCTGGTCAACCCTTCAACTGTCGGTTTGCTTGCATTCACCTCTTGGGGTTTATTACAATGGGAACTAAATGTCACAGTACCAACACATCTAACATACTTAGTTAAAAAGATAAAGAACTGTTCAGTCATTTCACCAAAGACACATCCTTTCATTCTCTCTGTCCCACAGACCACCACCATCATCGATACCACAAGCAACACTATTCCTGGCACTGTTATACTCCCAATAAGCACTGGGTTGTTGGGACGACGGTTAGGGTTCTTCTCTACCAACTGCCTTAGTCGAGTCTGTAATTCTTCCAATTTTATAGTTTCTACCATTTTTGTAAAGCAGGCAATTTTCGTTTCGATTTCGCAGAAAAGTTCCTTACTATAAGACCCTGAAGGGCGGAGAGATTACTCAAGTCGGCGTTCATTAGATCGATAGGGGTTTCTCACATCCTAATGCATTATAATATTTTCATAGCTCTCCCTCCAGATCCACCGGCAATTAGAAACAAAATAGTAATTCCGCTGTATACTTATGAGTACTTCCTTCAACTCCACAGAGTTTATTACACTGGAAACTAAATGTCCCAGAGCCAACGCATCTAACCGAATCCTTATATACTCGGTTAAAATGATAAGGGACTGTTCCGTCTGGTGTAGTCGCTTTAACATATTTAATAATGGAAAATATCTCCCTAAAATATCTCTTCCCTGATTGTTTCTAGTTTCTAACTCTGCGTTTTTGCCATATTTATCACTTCTTGAAACACTCGTAAATGATTAATCATCCAGTCTATGCCATTGTCGGCATCGGCAGCCCCGTAACTCTCGCCATATCTGTCCCTCAGTCTTCATTTAGAATGAGTGATTTTTCTGACAAAGGGAGAAGAAGCATCTCTATTCTAGGTCGGCAGGATTTTTGCGTGAGCAGTCACCCAAGATGGAAATTTTCTCTTTCTATTTTTATCCTTGTAGCTATGTCACTAATAAGGGTGCAGGACTTTTACTGTGCTGACGCTATCTGGCTTGGACTAACCACTAAAGAGGCCATTCTATCAGCAGGTGCAAAGTACTGTGCTGACGCTATCCGCCTTGGAATAACCACTATCAGCAGGTGCAAAGTACTGGGGCTGCTGTATTGTCATTTCGTGAATGTATTCTGGACCATGCAGTAGCTTCTGATGGGATTTCTCGATGCCATATTTGTGGGTAATTGTTACGGCTTTATCTTATCATGATCCACAAAAATATTTCTTCACTCCTTTTTCTCGCTTACTTTTCCTCCCTGCCTAGCTCTAACCAACTTTGTCGACCTATTCCACAAATCCCCAAATCAACCATGAAATGTCTCCAGAAAGAATACAAGATTAAACCCAGAACTACAACTCCCAACGTAGACTTCCACTACCATGTCTCATTCTCCAACACCAACATCAGGGGTCTACGTTCCAACCTTTCAGAGGTTAAAATCTAATTACAGGAGACCAAACCAGACCTATTCTTCCTAAGCGAAACTGACATTGGACCGACTTTTTCCCTAGATAAGTAAGTAATTAAAGGATATTCTAATGTAACGTCCAAATCGGACCCAAGATCGCCATGGACATGGAATACGTGCCTACATTAGAGATGGCTTTCCATGTGGTAGGAACATCTCCAGCGAAGACCCAAAATTTCCCTATATGTGCTTTCGTTGCATTTATTCACACAACCCTGTTTATATTTGCCCTCTACCTCCCCCACGACAGTTACTATCCTTAAGAGAATATATGAGAAAATTGGCCACATCCTGCCTACTCATCCTTCGGCTAACATTCACATCTGTTGAAACTTCAATGTTCACAATGTGGAATGGTTAGCCCTCTCAAACAGGACTGATGATCAGGGAAGATTCTGCTACGATTTCTCCATTGCTTATGACCTAACTCAGATTGTTCACGAACCAACCTGTATATCCGACACTGACAGTCAGTATGCATGTCTCCTAGATCTTTTTCTCTTAATTTGCCCTGAGCTATGTTCGTCGTTCATTCTGTCTCCACTGGCATCTTCCTACAGCTCGGTTGTCTTCGTTAAGATAGAAACAAAATGTAATAAGTCCTCTGACATAACTTTCCAAAAAATTAAAAATATATTGTAAAAAAATAGGTTAGGTTAAAAAATAGGTTAGTTGAGAAATCTTTGTTGTCAAAAGTGTGTTTGGAAAAACGTGTGCTTAGCCACGTGAATTGGTCACGTTGGGAAACACACTTCTGACGTCATAGCAAAAGGAAGACTATTAATATAGGAGCTAGATTTACTCAGATCAGGGCAGTAGTTGAGTCAGAACAGTTGAGACTGCTAGTCAGCAGAGATCAAGTACTATAGACATTAGCTGGATGAATATCCCCAGAGACATTACTCAATCCAAAACGTATTACTTTAAAATTAAAAAGGCCCACTTAAGAGAAAAAAAAAGCAGTCTTCTTGTCATCTCTCTCATCAAGGCTTACCTGCCAATACCCGGATCGCAGATCCAATGTACAGAAAAACCTTGGCTTTCATAACAAGGCCAGAATGTCATGAATTTGAGGCAGAGATACCGTCAGGGGCTTAGTAATGGCATTGATCTTCTTTAAATCCATGCAAAAGCGGTGTCTCCCGTCCTTTTTCTCCACGATTACCATTGGAAAACTCCAAGGCGAATTTGACGGTTCGACTATGCCCGTTTCCAACATCCCCGCCAGCATCCTCGAGTATCTTTCTCTTGTGGATCCGTGTTGATAAGAGCTGACTCCTAGTATCTATTTTCATTCTTACTTCTCTCCGGGACTACCTTTCTATTCTTCCCAATCTCTTACTTGTTGGGTTTTATTAACAAAGCAAGGACACCCTACTTTACTCCTCTGTCTAAGTCTGATAGTCTTGCTAGCTCAATCGATGAGCAATAAGTTCACGCTCACTACTCCGTTAACTATCATATCGCTCACAATCACTTCGGGTTCTTCAACCTCTGCTTCATCCTCAGGGACAATCTGATATTGACAGACTTTCACCCTTCTTTATTTCTTCAAATTTTTCCACCACCACGATGCTGGGGCCAACAACAGATTTTCTCTGCCTGATCCATTTTTTGCTGCCAGACCCTTTTTCGAGATCTTGGCCTACCATTGCGTGATCACCTACCCACTCTTTCCCTTGGGAAACTGCTTTCTTCGCAGTGCATTCTCTTCTAAAGTAGCCCAGTTTCCTACACCACCAAAAACTGCCGTTCCAACAGCAGCCGGCGAAGTGACTCGACTCACCACATGTACAGCACTTAATAGGTCTTGATTTAAGAAGGGTCGCCGTGCCTCTTACTTCTTCAGTGACGCTGTATCGTTTCCCTGAACCTTACCACCGGGTGAGCTGCGGGGACCATATGATTTACTTTTTTCAGTATCTCCTATCCGCAGCGTCTGTGCACCACCTGGTCTGGTGGCCAAACCGATCGCACTTTTGACAGTTCGGTTCTAAATCCCAGGGTTTCCCTCTCCATTGAGTCGGACAATTCCTCACCCGATGTCAAAAATGTCAAGTGAAATAGACCAGTCCCAGCCGACACAGGACTGGTTTATAGAATCCACATTAGAGGTCTCATGCCTCTTTTTCTTTTCTTTGAGTCCTCTTCCAGTTCCTCCTTACTATGGGGCGTCACTTTAGAGCCCACGTTGGGTGTTGATACCCTGATCTTCCGCCCTTCACCAGCGATAGCACCTCGCTCCAGGGACCCCCCTCACACAGTTCCACACCCTGTACTCACTTCGTCAAAGTCCAGGGCCTTCCTTACTTTAATAGGATTACTTTTTAAGTCATCTGCCCGAATGTCGTGGTCAGCGAGTGTCTCACCCAATGCATTCGCCGATAGCACATGACAACCTAGGAAAAAAAAAACCCTGTACAACCAATCCTGCAATTCGTTCTCCTAGCTCTACAGTTTTTTCTCTCACTGTTTGTCTTGACCGGAACAACTTCCTTATTGCGTCAATCCGCTCACGAGAGTATTATTTGACGAAACGCTGAAATTTATGCTGACCTCCATCAAGTCGGAGTCTTCCTGGTACTTTCTTTCCATAAACCAGGAGACCAGTCCCTTTGCAATCTCATAGGCAAGCAGGATCATTTCTGGGTCTTGTAGCCCATATGCCACCTGTTATTTTTGTATGGATGCAGCCAATTGTTCCCCAATAACATAAAAAGACTTCATTATCCTGTAGACACCATGCCTTCGTCTATTCGCTCTGTTGTATTTGGTGCCTTTGATCCAGGATTTGACTCTAGGAATTCCCACGTCATAATCGGTTGCAGAGTTCGTGCGAGAGAATTGGGTAAGTGGCCCTTTTCTAGATGAATCTTTTTGGGTTGTCGTTTTTTTTTTTTTTTAGTGGTATTTGTCACGCTTGGTTAGTGGTTGTTGAAGTGTATGTGAAAAAATGTCAAAAGTGACTGGGACGTCAAAAGAACTGAGACGGGACAAGTATGAGAAATCTTTGGTTACGAACCCCATTATGAGTTTCTTAGGAGACCGTACCCATTACGACTGCCCCAGTCAGTCAAAAAGTCTTTGTTGTCCTGAGTCACGGGCATTATAATGATATGACAAGTCTTGAACACGGCCAGTCTCAGAGTCTTTTAGATATATAACCGAGGTCAGGTACACGTTGTAAGCCTAATGACCTCGCGCGGTCACAGATCACTGAGTCTAATAACATCCAAAGTTTAACTAACCGGACAATTATATTGAAGGGATCCAGTTTCTTTTTAATTAACAAACCAGTTAATTAAGATCCACCTTCAAAAAACCTTATATATATATATATATATATATATATATATATATATATATATATAGAGTTATGAAAATATATATGGCAATTAAGCTACACAGAATATTCCACGTTTCATTCTTGTGAGAAGAGAATTCGTCAGGTATGTTCATAACTTACTACCTAGCTCTACCTAAATATTTAGCACTGTTGAAGTAAATACTGAAATTTACGAATAAAATTATATTTTCGTATATTAATTTACGTGATTAAATGAAGTAGTCATATATATATATTTATACATTAATATATACATACATATATATATGTGTGTATATATATATATACATATATGCATATATACATATGTAATATATATATATATATATATATATATATATATATATATATATATATATATATATATATATTTGTGTGTTAATTTTAACCAAAATTTGCTTATTAAATTCCGGTAATGTTGATATACCAATTCAACCAGAGTCAATATTAATTGATCGAGTGAATTAAGCTCAGCGATTACCATATATATATATGTGTGTGTGTGTGTGTGTGTCTGTGTATGTACATTTCCCTAACTAATAACTCTGTCACTATTCAGTCTACAGACTCGAGATTTGATATTAGGAGTATTGAGATTTGGTAAAAATCTTTTTAATCGATTTTCGGCCAGAAATTTGGCTGTTAAGAGGTCAAAGTTCAACGATTTGACCTTTGAAACTTTACCAAACTCCTCCGCCAATTTTGGATCTAAACACTTGAAAATTTAAATGTAGGTTACTTGGACATGTGTACAACTTTTTATTTTGATTTGATAACAAAATAATAAATGTTAAGGAGTCAAAATTGGGGTCACAATTTCAAAAATTTACGTCTGCGGTTTATACGAAATTACTCAGACAACCTTTACTCTAAACATTTGAAATCTTACATAAAGTGTATTCAAATTAGAACAGTACATAGGGCCCAAGCAAATCCGGGCTGAACTGCTAGTATATATATGATATAAAGCTGAACGTCTGTGTGTGTGTGTGTATGTGTGTGTGTGTGTGTGTGTCTGGTCACGAATAGGCTCCTATATGGTTGACTATTTTAAAAAACTGATTACATATAATGATAGAAGATGTATCGAGACACAGGAATGGGTATGTTTGATCTGACAAAACGATGGTTCATTAAAATTGTGGGGTCTTTTTTTTTACACAGTGATCACCACTTATCAAGCCCCGGAAGCCACTCAGGGATAAGGATTATTGCAAGTACATTACGTTAGTGTGGAGATTTGATGAAGTGTTTACTTAAGGGGGCGGTTCATTAGGAATTTGTTAACGTTGGACTTGAAGACATCCAAGTTGTAGTTCGGTGGGAAGCAAGCAGACGGAACAGAGTTCCACAGGCGTGCAGTTCTAAAAAAGAAGCTTTGTTCATGGAATCCACGTTTTGATTTAGGCACAGATATAGAGTGGGGGAAATTTTTCACAGTGAATTCAGCTAGACGGGTGTTTTTCGTGAAAGATTGGCGAGGGGGGGCAGAGATTGGAGTTCAGACGAGCACCTGCCATCGAAATAACGATAAAACAAGGATAGGCTCGCAACGTCTCTTCTGTGGGAGAGAGGTTGCAGGGTAGAGAAAAGGGCATCCCCCACTAAGCCACGAAGTCTATTTTGTACTCTGTCAAGGCAGGATAGGCTCCTTCCCAGATATGGCAACAGTATTCCGTCCTTAGGCGTACTTGGCTTTTATATAGATAGAGAATTGCATCAGTAGTGAGATATCTTCTGGAGCGGTAGAAGGATCCCACCATCTTTCCAGCGACCTTGGCAACAGACTTGATGTACGTGTTCCATTTAAGA
Organism: Euprymna scolopes; assembly: GCF_053919585.1. NCBI lineage: Eukaryota > Metazoa > Mollusca > Cephalopoda > Sepiida > Sepiolidae > Euprymna > Euprymna scolopes. The sequence continues at coordinate 39,612,057 of NC_136491.1, read as the reverse complement.
TCAGGAGTAAAGGTCAAACCCAGAAGCTTGTCAAAACACGGGGCCTCACCCAGACGAGAGCCATCCATCACAATTGATGCCAGATGGGGATCAGAGCGTTGATGATGTAAGGATAGGAGTTTGGTTTTGGATACATTAAAGGTAACCAGCCACGTCTTCCCCCACTGAACCACGCGCTCAAGATCAGAGGGAGAGAATCAGAGAGAACTTTGTCATTTACAGCCTTTGATGTGTTGCCGTAGATGGTCGTGTCATCAGCAAAGATGTCAACGAATGATTTAAGTATGTGTTTAGGGAGGTCATTGATGTAGATCAGGAAGAGAGCTGGGCCCAGGATTTACCCCTCAGGGACTCCAGCATTTATATTGCAGGCCTCCGATTTTTGCCCATCTACCACTACTCTTATGAGCCTATCGGAGAGAAATGATTTAATGATAAAAAATAAAAAAAATAAAAAATAACGTTTACAAGTGTTTTTGATATAGATGTACATAAGAATACTTTGATAAGTATGTTTTAACTTAAATAGTTATGGTATGATAAAATTGTGGGGTTTGCGTTCGCGCCTGGCCCCCATAGAATTGAAAGAGGCACACATTTTAATAAAGACTTTTCATATCTATCTGCGTAAGTATACATTGATAATTATGTTTCAGTTTGAAAAATATGGTATAATAAAATTGTTGGGTGTTCGTTCACGCCTGACCTCCATAGAATGGCAATATGTCACAAAGTTTAACAAGGTTTTTTAATATAGATCCACAGAATATTGTGATAAGTGTTTCAGTGTGAACAGGTATGGTATAACAAATTATGGCGTTTATCTATTTTATTTTTACTTTCATCATATTTTGCTTTGGTTTGGATACCCCCAAATTCGAAGCTATATCTTTACAACCCTTCCTTTTAATAACCTATCATACTTTAATAAATCAGAGTCCATTTTCTGTAGGCTGTTTTTGCACACAGTCAACGACGAGTACTTTTGCTAGTATATATATATATATATATATATATATATATATATATATATATATATATATTATAATTTCACAATAACCAAGACAACATTATATCACATGTTTTATTATACGATGTATTTCTTTGTTTAAGCTTGTCCAAATGATTATAAAACATTGTAACACTAAAGAAATGCATCGTATGATAAAATACAAGTTGTGATTTATTGTTGTCTTGGTTATCTTGGTTATTGCGAAATTGTAATATATATCGTCTGAACTCCAATCTCTCGTCCCCCCTCGCCAATCTTTCACGAAAAACACCCGTCTAGCTGAATCCACTGTGAAAAATTTCCCCCACTCTATATCTGTGCCTAAATCAAAACGCGGATTCCATGAACAAAGCTTCTTTCTTAGAACTGCACGCCTGTAGAACTCTGTTCCGTCTGCCTGCTTCCCTCCGGACTACAACTTGGATGTCTTCAAGTCCAATGTTAACAAATTTCTAATGAACCGCCCCCTTAAGTAAACACTTCATCAAATCTCCACACTAACGTAATGTACTTGCAATAACCCTTATCCCTGAGTGGCTTCCGGGCCTTGATAAGTGGTGATCACTGTGTAAAAAAAAAAATAAAATAAAAAATAAACATATATATACACACATATATATATATACATCTATATATACATACGTGTATATATATATATATATATATATATATATATATATATATATATATATATATATATATATATATCCATCTCTCTTAAGTGACTTCTAATTCATCTGTATCCCAAAATCTCTATAATTAATCAAAATCAGCCTAGGGCACGAAACGCATGTGAGATTAATGGAAATGGGTGTCTTCTCATCTTTTTAAGATCCATTTTCCAAAAGAAAAAAATCCTTGAAGCATTATAAAACTCAACTGGAAATGTTTCGCAGACAAATGAATCTGAGTGTGCGTTTTCCGTAAGTAATGTAACATTACTGACATCAATTAGATGAGCAAGAACATCAATTAAAACAACTTTTTTTTTTTTGCATAACGAATGTAGATAAGTAGAATTGTGTCGACATTATCGTCGCTATTTCTTTGTATTCTCGTTGACTTCAAATGTCGCATTCAAAGACACTGAGCATGTCGTTGTATTTTCGTTCCTTTGATTAAGTCGATGAATAGTATCAAAAAAAAGTTTATGAAAAAAGAGCCTCGCCCACTTTCTGATTGCTTAAAACGCTATCACCTCCACACATGCGCGGGCACACACACACACACACACACACACACACACACACACACACAGAGTATTCCTACATTTCTCCGCACTGAATTAACTTTTAGGCTGATCAAACTATATCTAATTCGACTTCGGGATAATAACGTAAGTCAACAATCGAAAAAAAAACAAACTGAATTTTAATTAAAAACCAGTGCTATCTACTTAACTGTCATGTCGAAATAAGTAACATAATGAAAAATTACGAAAAATTATTACGTAGAAAATGAATTAATAATGAAAATATGCTTTCGAATAAAAATTGCAAATATTATTTAAACAATAAATAAGGGAAGATAACTCAAGTTTATCTTACTATTATACATCTTTTGAGAACATCTTCGTTTTAATTAAAGAACTTTAAACCATGAGTTACTTCCTTTGTTTAATTTACATTTCAAAAATGATAATGGCGGACCAATGGGTCGTGAAATCGTTAAAGTACATGTATGTAATAATTCCAACATGGCAATTAGGTAGATAAGATTGGTGTTTAGATGAAATTGATATGAAAATTAAGCAAATAATATTAGTTTTACTGCCAATTCAATTTTTCGATTTTCGTTATTATTCTAAACAAGCACCTCTAATTCTGTTTTGAATATTGATCCCATACACCAAACACGAACAAACGGATATTCCGAATCATTCTTTATCAGACATTCCAGACACTAGCAAACTGAATTTATCTCCATCCCACGGCGGGAAGATGTGAAGCAAGGGTCGGAAACTGGAGATTGAAAAAGCCAGCACACCCACTATGGAGCACTGCGACCTACAAAAAAAAAAAAAATGACTGGGCAAAGCCATTTGTAAGAGGCCTCAGGCGATTAGCAATAGATTAATTCCGTTCTCAAAGAGAGAAGACAAAGTCTGGTAGAATGGACTTCTTTGAACTGCACAGAGCCAATAATATACCGCAATTAACAAAGTTCCGTATCCCATGATAATTCCCTGTTGTTACCAAAATTTTTGGGTTATAATCACGAAAATTTTTAATATTAACTGGAAATGAATAATTCTTACATACATAAGTTGCGATTAAGTTAGCTAGTGTGAATCATTAGATCGGTAAAATAGAATTGTTCCTAGGGTTGAATGAAAGATGGGTGACAAAGCAATGCAAAGGTCAAATGTCGTAGACAAAATAGTCGAACAATATAAGAATATGACGAATGAGTCATAACTAAGGTTTTCAATGAATCTTTTCGCTGGTAGAAAACTGGTGATCTCTGTAAATGTTATCGACGCCTCTGTCCGTCTGCGTCACTCATTTCTTAAATTAGCAAGTTAAGTTTAAAAAGTAAATAATTCTCCTGAAGTCCATTTACTTCAAATAAAACCTTTGAAAAACTCAGCGAACGTCTCCCTTGTGTCTCTTTTAAATATTGAAAGTCTTATTCATCTTAGTAAACAGACGATCGAAAGCCAGTGATCATGAAACAGTGACTATGAAAGAAACGACGATAAAAGATCAACGAATAAATACCCCAGGCATGCATGTATAAAAACGTTTATTTGGTTTATTGACCGCACATTACTGAAAACATTACATTACTCACTCGTATTTCTCACACCAGCAGTTTCTAATGATTTTTCTCTGGTAACAATTGGTGGATTTCTTTGGAGTTGTAGCGGTAGCAAGTCTCCGTAGATATTTCAATCCTTTCTTATTTATTTATTATAATCAAGTTGATGGTCTCTGATACCAGTAATTCATCTTTATTACATACCATGCTTTACCAATCGATGTCTGGATTGTGGTGTATCCTTTGCTGTTTATCTTCATAGATCGCTCACGGTTACATTTGGTGATACTAAGGTATGTTTGTTATGGATAATTCAAGAAGGGGTAGATTCATTCCGTTTGATATTTTAAAGGAGTTCGACAGAGTGTGACATCCTGGTTTTCTACATAAATATCGAGGTTATGGTATTGGTGGTGAGGCTTTTGGTGGTACTAAGGATCTTTGCAATATTTTATAGTAGCTTCTACATCCTTGTAGATAGATGCCCGCCATTGTTCTGTAGATGAATAAAGAGGTTATAGTCGCATGCTCTTCTTGACCAAAAATGAGTACACGAAATATGCCGAGATTATAATTCCAACCAAAGTAAATTTATTTAAAGCATAGATACAAGTAGAGAGTCGTACAGTTCATAGCAATGATGATAAGGAACGTGTTTGTCTCAAAAGTCTTTGATGAGAGTTCGAATGGCGGTTGCCAAAACTGGAGAGTGTTTTTCGTCACGTCTGCATGCTGTGAAGCCCAGAGAGAGAGAGAGAGAGAGAGAGAGAGAGAGAGAGAGAGAGAGAGAGAGAGAGAGAGAGAGAGAGAGAGAGAGAGAGATGACACAACCCGGAAGTGAGAGTAGGTTATATCGCACCTTTTGTGGCAAGGAATGATATTACCAGAGTTAAAGGGCGGAAATCGTGTTTACCTTAAAGTCATCAGGTGTTGTCCGTGTGTTCGCTTGCGTGAGAAACTCGGAAATAGGGCTGAGACCAGCAGAGAATGATTTCGAGAGAATGGAAGAAAATTAAAGAGTTTAAAAACAACAGGAATTGAATCAGAACCAGAAGTCTCAGACTGGTCAATATCAGGGAGAATTACAGAATCAACTGATTTGTTCGCGAAAGAAAATCAGGAAAAACAGCACCAGGATCACCAAGAGAAGAATTGTGAACAAAAATGAAATACCACGAAGACCATTAAAATGTACAGAACTAAGTATCATGTACAGATGCTATTTTATAAATTCTTTTATGGAATATCCACAGATGAACTTACTGCTCTTGTACCCCTCTCCCCACCTCCAAATACTCCCGAACTAATCTTACTAGCAGCAAAATCGAACTTCTTTTCTATAGATATCGCATGATTTCTTACTCTGTTAGCTTCTTTTCTCAAATCGTTTTCCTTTTGAATACTCCCACTTGCTCTATGCTGCCACGATCAAATAAAGACGCAGATGTTTAAATGTAATGCTGCCGAATTTTCCATTTCACTGCCACGATAAAGTCACCTGCTTTACGCTTCAGATGGGGTAAACTAAAGTAAAAAGTGCAGCGAATGGGAGACGTTTAAATACCTACACATATATATATATATACATGCATACACATATATACAAACGCATACACAAAAATATGCATACATACATACATACACACGTAGGCACATAAATACACATATAGATATATTCATACATATACATACACATACATATGCATACATATACATACACATACATATACTACACATGCATGCGTATGCATACACATACATACACATGCATATGCATATGCATACACATACATATGCATACATGTACATACACATGCATACATATCCATACACATACATAGACATACACTACATATGCATGCATATACATACACCTATATACACATGCATACACAGTGAATACTGTAGAATCACGCTTATACACCGGTTAACCGTTAGATCACCGAAGTTAAGCAACGTTGAATCTGGTCAGTACAAAAATGAGTGACCATTTTGGGAATACCATGTGCTGTATGTGCTCTCCGCTTATCTCTGCTTTATTTCCAGTCATCCTGGACATCTCGTTGCCACTGAGATCAGACAGTGCCGATTCGGGAAAGGTGTGGTTGGTCATTGCCCAACACAAGCTTCACAATGACACATGCAAGCAGGGGGTATCCATTGTCTCTCGAATCTGAACCCAGGGCAATTTTATTTGATATTTACGTATACTTGCATAACTATACACGCACATGCGTACACATGCACGTACATATGTGCATGCATGCAGTAACATCCGTATGGTACGATATTCAAACAATAACCGCACTAAAACATTATTGCTTGTACGTTGAACTCATCTTTTAAATAGATCGATCGTATTTATGCGATTGCATTTTAATTTGTCGATCGATCCTCAATTTGTGTTGATCTTCAACGTCTTTAAAAAGATCAGTTCTAAAGAAAAGCATCGAATCAGCTCTTGCGGGGTTTCAAACACAAATATCACACACACGGAAGGGTAATACATTTTCTTTCATGAAATAATAATAATAATAATAATAATAATAATAATAATAATAATAATAATAATAATATATAGGCCTTCAGAATTCATTTAATGCATTGATTAAATTTTATCTTTGATCTTAGCAAAGAGACATCAACTTATATGTAATATAAATATTCATTACAGTTCAATCAATTTACAATCCCTCGAAATGTAGGCTTTATTCTTGGAGCGGCAAAAGTGATGAGGAGACGACATAGGCAGGTATTATTGATGATAGGTTAAACGATCCGCACACACAAACACACACACACATATATATATATATATAATTATTTTTTACTATAATAATTAAATACCTACAGACACTAGTGTTCCATCCTTTCGGGAATCTTAAGTGCAGGGTGTCACGATTAACACCAGTCGAACGATTCGAACTCGGCAACACGAGACATCTCTGGCTCGATTAGCAAAGACCGGATCCATTCAGCTACCATTAACCGCGTGAAATAACGTTGAATTTAAATATTTTAATGTTTTAAATGTTCTTTACGTCAGTCAGACAGTGATCTAATCGTTATACGATGATCTATGCATAAGAGCTAAATTGACCGACTTTAATTCAACTGAAAGTTGCTCAACGATAAGAAACGAATTTCTTAAAGGGGCTGTCATAAATATTTTTTACTATAATAATTAAATACCTACAGACACTAGTGTTTCATCCTTTCAGGAATCTTCAGTGCAGGGTGTCACGATTAACACCAGTCGAACGATTCGAACTCGTCAACACGAGACATCTCTGGCTCGATTAGCAAAGACCGTATCTATTCGACTATCATTAACCGCGTGAAGTAACATCGAATTTAAACATTTTAATTTTTTAAATGTTCTTTACGTCAATCAATATATATATATATATATATATATATATATATATATATATGTTTTATTTTTTTATTACCGTTTTATTTGTTTGGTTACATATGTTTCGGATGTTGAACCATGTTTACGATCCAACAGCCTCGTCAGACCTTACAGAAATGGTTGTTATTATTTGAAAGAAGTGTTTTAAAAGAAATACAAGAAAAAAGGTGGGGGGTAGGAGATAATAAGGGGGAGGGGGACGGGTATCGACAATATTTCAGTTTTTAAGGTTAAAATACATTAGTTTGTATTGTGTTTGGGGGGTTACAGATTAAGGTAGGCGTGGGTGGAGATATATGGACATAAGGAGGGGAGGTGGGGAGAGGATGGTAGAGAAAAAAGAGAGGGGGGTAACGCTGGGAGGGGGGAGTTTCAATTTTTAGGTTTTAAATTTTGACTGCTTTTTGCTTGTTCAGCCATGTATATGAAGTAGATGGGAAAGAGAGGGGGAGAGAGAAATAGAGGGAGAAAGAGAGAGAGAGAGAGAGAGAGGGAGAGGGTTTTTATAGATATCATGTGTTTGACAAGTACAAGGTTCCATTTAAGATTTTCGTAGTCGCTATAAGTTGATTTGTTCATTTCAGTTGACAATGAGTTGTTTTTAGGTAGTTAAGAATTACGTATATATACACATACATACATACATTTCTACACATCCATATACAGACACATACGAACATACACATACATATATAAACAATTATATGCAGACATACCTGCATCTATCTGAAGACATACGCACACATACACACAAGTCCTATACACATATACATACTCACATATATACATAGACACATAAACACACATATATATACACACACACTTACATATTTGCATATACGTGGAGATATAGATCTCCAGTAAGAATCAGATGTACATATATATACATACATTAGTACATACATACATACACACACATATGTACTCACATACACGTATAAACAATTGTATAAATATACATATTTATAAAAATATAAACCTACAGACATACATAGGCATATATATATATAAATATATATATACATATATACATAGGCAAGTGTAAATAAAGTAAAGTTAGGATAAATAAATAATAATAAATAAATAAATAAGTAAATAGATGGGTGTAGTAAATAATGCGAGGTCAGGTAGACGCATCGTTAAGTTCCTATATATATGGGGCGGGGTCCTATCATGGTGCTTTGGGTAGTGGTTATGTTTAACCTTATTTTTAGTGTTAAATGCATTGTGGATACAGGCATATACATACACACAAATATATGCATATACACTCAGATATAGCCATACCTGTATGCATACGTTCAGGCATGCATACCCATAGATACACACATATATACAGACATTAACACCCAGATGTACGCAAACGAATACATGTGCAACTAGATATAGATATACCAATATATATTCATGCATATACACACGGCCCATGAGCACATACATCTATACACGCGCACTTACATATACATATACATAACCCACGCAAAGATATATATACAGACCCAACCATGCCCGATGAAGATACATGTACGGATCTCCAGTAAGGGTAGATGTACATACACATACATACACATGTGCATACACACACATGTACCCGTATACACGTATATGCAATTATATAAATATACATATTCATAAAAGTATAAATATACACACATATATAGACATATATATATATATATATACATATATATATGCATAGAGATGTGTATATTTATACTAAGTAAGTAAAATAAAGTTAGGATAGATAAACAAATAAACAAGTAAATGATAAAAAAAATGCGGGTGTAGTAAATAATGCGTCGTCCTCCTCCCTAATTAGGATATACATGCGATTGGGGATTACTTGTGAATTTTATACTCTCATGATATGTCCTCCTTCGAAGAGAGCTGATTACCCACATCTACGCTTCGGTACGGTACGGTACACGCAGATACATACGTAAATCGATTTCTTTTACTGTGATATTTAAAGGATGAATAAATTTGCATAGAAATTGCTAAAATATTAACGGTCAACTATAAATCTTCAAACAAATAAAATATTTCTTTAGAGTATTATGTTTGTTTTATTTCTCTGTTTGTGATTAACACTACTGATGCGCAAACGCTGTTACGTGAGCTAGAAAAGTCTGTAAATGACGTTGGTCTTTACGTTAATGAGGTAAGATAAAGTTTACGACTTTCAATGCGAAAGGGGAGATCAACGCTCTGGATGTAATAACACTGAAAGAAGTCACTGCGTTTCCGTACCTAGGCAGAAACATAGGTTCCACAGAGAGAGAGAGAGAGAGAGAGAGAAAGAGAGAGAGAGAGAGAGAGAGAGAGAGAGAGAGAGAGAGAGAGAGATCGAAATCCGCCCCTCTAAAGCATGGGCTGCATTGGATAAGTTGCGGTCAGTATAGACTACAAGATTAACTTATAAACTGAAAAGGTAGTTCTTCAGAGCATTGGTGCAGTTTGTTGGGGACAGGACGGTCTGCAGTGTGATAGACGATCCCGTCCCCATGTATATAATGTTGGATGTATTTAATGGTAGAGGAATTGAAAAGACAAAAGGTCGCATAATGAAGACGAAAATATACCGTTATATATCAACGAAACAAATGCAATCTATTTGCATAAATATATACAGGAAAGAGTGATAGAAAGAATAAGAGTTCAGCGAAAGATGAGTAACGTTACTTGCGGTTGACTGCCTAGTCAGGACGTGGCGGTGGCTCATGGCCCCACCGGAGCGGTGTTTGTCACATCTTGACTGGTCGAGCGTTCAGCGGAAAAGAGGGTGTAATATGAGAAACAGGAAGTGACGTAGCTAGGTCGCTCTTCTGAGTTAAAGGGCGACAATCGAGTAAGATTGAGAGTTTTCAGCTCCAACAAGTCTGTCCTTGTTTACGGTGCTAAGCACTCAATAACAGATTGGAAAGAAAGGTAGACACAATGTACATCTGTATGCTACGAACAGTATTAAATACATCTTGGCAAGATTATCCCACGAAGCAGCAACTTTATGGCGACCTACTGGCCATATCTACTGCCATCAGGGAGCGACGTCTACGATTTGCAGGTTACTGTGAGAGGAGCAAGCAAGAACTGATGAGAAATGTGTTGTGGACTCCACGGCACGGACGCACAAGCATAGGACGATCTAGATTCACGTACATCCAGAAAATTGCACATGATGCCAACTGTGATACTAAGAATCTGAAACAGCTTATGGAAGGCAGAGAAGTCTGGAGAGAGAGAGAGAGAGTTACTTTGGTCTTGGCAAAGAGCCCGACCTAATTGAGAGATTTGAGTATTATACGAGGCGAACATTTATTTAATTATTGGTTCATATATTTATGTGAATACCTGCAATTCTAACGTCAGTAATTTTACAACCGAATTTAACCAAGTACTTTATTCACTACGCCACGGGTTCTTGCAGACACTTCTAGTATGAGTTTTGGGAGCCTTTAACCTGCTTTAACTTGGATGTAAGTGGCTACTATGTGGGATCATGTCTAAGAAAGATGAACAAGATGTTGTGTACAATCTGTACACTTGAAGAAGGTAGGAGGTTACATCGGCCGAAATGTTGTGAAAATACTCAAGATGAGAACAATGGACTGAAGAATTCAAATAGCTAATCCTCATCTTAGAATTCTAGAAACGTAATATTGTTTTTGTTTTACTAACGATTGATACGAGAAACGCTAGTAATTAAGAAATACAAAATCGTATGAGACGTAATTAGTTTAATTCATATGGAACGATGTAGAAAGGAAAAAAAACTGGCTGCAAGAAAATCTCTCTTCAATGGTCTTGGTTGTTTGGTTTTACGGCATATCAACCTTTTTAGGTTATTTAATGCGGAATCCAGTTATTTTGGAATAGTATTCATGTTGTGTAGCAGGGGTTTCATATTTAAAGACGACGCGGAGTTCATATTGGGGCACCTATATAACGATGATGAGGGAGACATTTATACAGTTCTTATATTTCTTGGGGACTTCGTATTAACAGTTCTTATAACACCGATATTAGAATGATTATGACATTAGTATATATGACATCATGACGACGACTGTGACCATTCTTGGAGTCTCATATTAATTACGGACTGGGTGATATATGAAGCAAGTTCTTAACACAGAGGAGGGGGAGATGCATAATCTTTGAAGGGTTACACAATGTTCATTATAAGATGATAAACACAATTACCTTTCGTTCGTGATGAAGGATGACACAAGACAAGTTACAATATAATGATGACTTCTTTATTCATCTGATCGGCCGGTCGGTGACGTCATGAATTCAACTGGTATGGTTACAATGGTTTACTCCTCTCCCCTCGCCTCCAAGAGACTTTGACTCCAACTCATCAACTTACCAACTGACTGCCAACTAACTGCCCAACTCTCTGACTCTGAACTCTCTGCCTAACTAACTAACTTTCAGATCCTATATTGAGAATCTCCCTTTGTCTATGACGTCAGAAGTGTGTTTTCAAACGTGACGAATTTTACGTGAGTTTTCGTATGTTTGTCCAATACACTCTTGGCAAACAAAAGAATCCTCAATTCTAATCTAAGCTATTTTTAAACAAAATAATTTAATTTGCATTGTTCATTCTTTTAGCTGACATTTTTAATATTCCAGCGTCTAAACAGATGGACAATCAACTCTTTTTCCGATATAAACAATATTTAACTATTCTTATAGAATTTAACACTCGACTAAATTTCTAACATTCGATTTCTTATCCTAATCTCATTTTCACTTATCTAATATTCTTCTTATTTACATGAAAAGGGGACATGTTGCATCCAGTTATTTTGTAGAAGGTTTGTGTATCTTCAATCGCTACTTTGTAGTGTTTGGTTTGATCGTTTTATAGTGGATTTTATCGTTTTTGTTCCCTGCCCTGCAGAACATGAATGAGTTCTGCAATGGTAGAGGGAAGGTGTTACAGTATCAATGTTTGGTACATTTCAAGTCAGGAAACAAGTCAGGAAGTGGGGGGAGATAGAAAGAGAAAGGGAAAAGGGGGGAAAAGGTGGGTTGTTATTTTTGTTTTTAGTTTTGTAGACCATAATTAAGTTTTGAAAAAGGAAAGAGAAAAACAAAAAAACATCAATGTTAGGTGCATTTCATCTCAGGAAGTCAATATCTTAAAACAATATGATTTGGTAGCACCAGGGTCTTAGTTGGGGTTACTTGACACTAAGAGGAGGAAAAACTTGTTTAATTCCAGTGTAGCGCTATCGAGATTTATTAAATTAAACACTTTCTACTAAAAACTTAAGCGGTAAAGAGCTACACATGTGTCCATTATAGTGTCATATTATATGTTTGATGTATTTGCTTTATACCAGCTTCTAATTAAGTTGTAACCATCTTGATTTACTGTTTAACTGTTTAATGCTTTCACATTGGTCATTTTGGTGCCGAGGATGGGATCTGATACCGTCTCAGAAACGATCGTATATCACACAGATGATTGTGAAAGGTTAAAGGGGGTAGAAACTTATAAACCTATAAAGTTATAAACCTATTAACGTATAAACCTATAAACTTATAAACCTATAAACTTATAAACCTATAAACTTATAAACCTATTAACTGTCCAGCGTATCTTACTAGTTACATTTCCCGTGTGTTTATACCTTTAATTAGATTTCTACTATATAGTGTAGTTTCGGGAAGTTTTCTTGTTCTTCTAAGGTATTCCTTTCCAGTTTTCTCTTTAGTTCCTGTTGCTTTGATGGTGTCTCCTTCTATTTGTAGCTATCATGTTCATCTAGTGCCCTTATCTCCGTTTGATTAGGTAGTACCATACCTTCTGTTGTTTCCAGCCTTCCCCTTCTCATGATCAGCAGTGCACATTTTTCCATACCGAATTCCAGTCGGATGAACTGGCTGAAGATTCAGGTTGGGTTTATTAGCGTCTCTAGTTCCTTTTTGGTTTGTGCAAACAATTTCAGATCATCCATATACATTATATGGTTAATTCTTTCATCTGCTTTAGTAAACTTGCATCCTGTTTTGCATTTTCTTATTATCTTGTTCAGGGGCGTCATTGCTATGATGAACAGTAGTGGTCAAAGGGAATTACATTGGAGGATATCTCTTTGTATTTTAATCTCAGTTATGTATCGTTCATCAGCTGTCATATCAAGTCCCCATATTCTCATTGCATTTTCTATGAAATTGATAATCTTGCCTGATATTTTGTACATTCTCAGTCATTCTATTATCCATACTTGTGGGGTCCTTTCTTGTGATGGATCCATGTCATGACTATATTCTTATTTCTACTTTTTTACCTCCTTCAGGATCTTTCTGGCATTCTTTCCCATTCCTCGGGGAGTAGTCCGCAATTATGAAGGGAATGATAAATTTGTTCCTTCAGTTGTGTAGTTATTATTTTCCACATTGTAGGTAAACATGTTATTGGCCTGTATTTACTGGGGCTGTTTCCTTTTTCCAAGTCTTTTTTTTTTTGTACCAGTGTGCTTCTACCTTTGGTCATCCATTCTGGCACTTCCGCTTTGTAAATACATCTTTTCAGGTTCTGAACTGGTCATTCATCTAGTGTTGTGAATTTTTATATTATTATTATTATTATTATTATTATTATTATTATTATTATTATTGGCTCACAAAGAACTTTCACGCAGGTCATCAGAGAACTCTTCTCGAAAACAGCCTGTAGTGTTCTCTTGACGCTGAGTGACAACAAGTCCTCCCAAATTTCCAGTACTCTCCACCCCTTTCGTTTGTATTTGCAAATAAATTTGCATTATCGCAACAGCTGCTTGACATTGATTTCTCGTTGGCAGTAGCTATTGGTCTTCACTGGAATTTGAGTGGCAAAGTCTCAGTTCTCTTTGCACTTATCCAGTGGAGGTCTGGTTAGCGCTCTCTCCTCGGTCTTTCCTTCCTACTTGACTTTACTTGGCTGCTTGGTCTCATTTTTTGTGTGTTGGGGGTGCCGGGGGGCAGTGATGTGGTAATGGAGGATGGGGGTGGGGTAAGAGAACTTATAGATATGCGACTTCAATGTCCTTGCTTCCATGTAGCGCTTCATGTATTGCCTCTGCAGTGGTTTGTATGGCCCGCGTTTGTTGCTCATGTGTGTTAGTTTCCACATTCAAGGGTATTTCTTAATGTTTCAGTTGTTTTCATTATTGTTGTTCGTTGTATTTTTCCAGTCATTCCTTTGATTCCAATTTCTCAGATTCATTTTTCAAAGTTTTACGGGATTGTTCCTAGTGCTCCTACTATTATAGGTATTATTTTGATTTTCTTCATCTTCCATATCTCCTTCAGCTCTCTTGCTAGCTCTGTTTAATTTCTACGTTTCTCCTTTGATATTCACCCTGTGGTCGGCTGGGACTGCAAAGTCTACGATTTGACAGAACTTTTCTTTCTTGTTAATTATTACGACATCCGATCTTCTTGCTTGGATGAGTTTATCAGTTTGTATGTCCATGTCCCATAGGATTTTGTTGTTGTTGTTGTTGTTATTATTATCATCATCATTATTATTATTATTATTATTATTATTATTATTATTATTATTATTATTATTATTTTTATTATTTTGTTTTTGTCTTTTTCTTCTTCTTCTACTTATTATTATTGCTTTCATTGTTATTGTTGTTGTTCTCCTTTTTCTGCGTTTTCTTCTTCTGTTTCTTCTTTTTCTTCTTCTTTCCTTCTTATTATTGTTATCATTGTTGTTCTTATTTTCGTTTTCTTCATCTTCTTCATCGTCTTATTATTGTTATCATTGTTGTTGTTGTTGTTGTTGTTGTTGTTCTTCTTCTTCTTCTTCTTCTTCTTCTTCTTCGTCTTCTTTCTTTTTCTTTGTTCGTTATAATATATCTTGTGGATATCAGTTTCTTGTTTCATTGTAATGTTATTCTGTTCAACTGAAATATATTGATCGAGCTCCTCCATCTTTTGGAGACAAACTAACGAATGGTTCAATGATTCGATGACAAATTGTCTGACCGAAATCATATAGAAATAGGAAATACAACTGATAGAAAAATAGGAAATAGTGTTAATAGTAGCAAGAAAAAGAGATGTGATCTAGGCTGACCCCTAGGAACAAGAATAATGGTAAAACATGGAATTTAACAGAATGGTGAATAGAACGTGGAACATGAAGAAACGTATCTTAAAAAAAAATTAAGGGGTTATAACATATCAAGGCTTGGAAGCTACTCGAGAATAAACGTGTGTATTGTAGTCATTGGGACAGTAGCGTAGGAATCATTTATGGTGGAAATTTTGTATAATCAATTTATTTGCGGTTCAATAATAACTTCTTTACATTAGACTTGAAGATGACAATAATGTAGTCATGTGGAAAGCTGACCACCGAAGCAGAGTTCCACAGGCAAGAAGTTCTAGGAAAGAAGCTTTGTTCATAGAATCCACGTTTAGGTTTTGGCACCGATAGTGTGGGGGAATTTATTGATAGTGATTTTGGCTATATATATATATATATATACATATAAAAATAAAAGTTACAATAAGTTTACTAAGGTAATCAAAATGGTAAACTTAAAATATATTATAAATATTAAAGAGTTAATATTTACAAGTAAAATAAACTCAGCCAGATATAAAAAGCTCAATAAAACCGAAAAGGAAATAGAGCTTATAATATGAACAAATGATTAATAAAATATGTTAAAAAACATCTTGATAAAGAGTTAAAAACATATTTAATTTTAAAAAAAGAAGCACAAGATAAGTGGATAGTCCTTAATCTGCGGAGTTTCGAAGAAATACTCTCCTTCTCATCAGAGGGCAGGAATTAGCAAAATGCAGGATCGGATTTTGCATATAAAAGTATTTAATGAAACTACAAGTAAGTCAAAGATCTTACTTGGTTAAAAAAAGGGTGAGGTAAGGGGAACAAGAGGCAAAAGAAAAATAATAAAAAGATTTCACATGAATGGATAGTCCGGTGAAGGGTAAAAATCCAATTTTTGAGATCCAGCAACAAGCAAGAGCAAAATTATATATATATGTCAGGTCATGTCATATGCTACTGGCACCATGTAACCCAGTACTACCTGCCTCATGGTAGGGATACCGGCGACTAAACTGGTTCCTCCACCAGACTTGTTTGGTGAGGAGGGTGGCTAGTCTCCCTGAAGGATAAAAAGCAAGACCTTCCAAAGGGCGAATGAACCCTTCTTCGGGGTCAACGGCCAACTACCACCATGTGTGTTTGTGTGTATGTATGTGTGTGTTGGGGTGGAGAGGGCTCCCGTAAGCCGTGGTGAAGGCAAGTTTTCTAGGAGAAGCAAAATCCGATTTAAAAAACCATAAAGCGGGAGACCAGTACCCGCATTAAGCTGGTCTGCAGTTTAACTTGTTGCTGGCTATCTTGCTTTTGCTTGTTGCTGGATCTCAACATTTTGAACCGAGAGAGAGACTTAGATGTCTTACAAAGCTAAGACTCTGTAACATCATCTGTGTATAGATATTCCCTCAGGCATTTGTCTATTAAAATAGTCCTGTGGCGATGGAAGTAATTTTTGTGCTCCTGGACTGAGGGAGTGGCACTCGTCTGACAAGACGTTGCAATCATCATATATATATATATATATATATATATATTTATATATATATATATAATATATATATATATATATATATATATATATATAGAGAGAGAGAGAGAGAGAGAGCGAGAGAGATATACTCGTAGCCAATTGAATATTGAAATGCTTATATCTTTGTTTCTATGGGACGAAACTACATGAAAATCTGCAGGCTTTTTTCAAGATTATAATACGATTCTATGGTTAAAATTTTATGATAATTTGTAAAAAAGAATCTATATTTTCAAACTAATAAAATATGCCCAATTTCCTACATTCGTATATATAGTGTCCTAGCAGGCCAGCTTTAATTTGCTGCTTTTGTTGTCTCCCCTGTGGTCTTGCGAGAGAGAGAGAGAGAGAGAGAGAGAGAGAGAGAGAGAGAGAGAGAGAGAGAGAGAGAGAGAGGGCGGGTTTAAATAATGTAATAATAATAATAATAATAATAATAATAATAATAATAATAATAATAACTAGTGCAACCTGTGGAAATTCCACAGGGGACTCCTTCATATGTAATACATTGATGTTAACATTCTGTACGAGGGGCGTGCAATAAGTAATGCCCCTGACCCACTTCCCATAGCAGGAGAGCAACGAAACTTGACACAGTTATTAGTCTTTCACTACATAGGCACCACCCAGAGTTATGCATTTCTCCTATCGTTTGATGCAGCTCTGGAGACCGTTTTTGTAGAACACCCCAGGTTTGTCCTCCAACCACGACATGACTTCAGAAATCAAGACTGCATCATCTGGGAAAGGCTTTCCTTTCAAAAACAACTTCATGACTGAGAAGAGGTGAAAGTCAGAGAGTACAAGGTCAGGAGTTTCTGATCTGGCGACATGCGAGTTGTGGACTAGAGCGTTGTCCTGCAGGAGGAGGGTACCTTTTCTGATCTTGCCCCGCCTCTTGATTTTGATAGCTTCCCTTAATTTCCTCCAAATTGTAATTGTAATTGTGGTACCCTTTGCCAGGAAATCTGTCATCACTACTTCGTCCTGGTCCCAGAAGACTGTGAGCATGACCTTGCCAGCGGAGGGCTGCACCCTTGCCTTCTTTGGAGGTGGTTAGTCCAAGTGCTTCCACTGCATTGACTGGGCTTTGGTTTCTGAATCATAGTGATGGACCCAGGTTTCATTCTGTGTAATCAGTCTTTTGAAAAACTGTGCCTCATCTTCTTGGCACATCTCCAAATTCATCCTCGAGCACTCGACGCGTTCTCGCTTCTGGAATGGTGTGAGCAACCTGTGAATCCATCTGGCAGACACCTTATGCATATGCAAATTGTCATGAATGATAGTTTCCACAGACCCTGTACTAATCTTGACATCTTGGGCTATTTGGCGAATAATAATGCGCCGATCTTCCAAAATGGCAGCCTCAACTTGAGGGACAGATGCCTCATCAATGGCAGAAGGGGGGAGAATAGGTCTGGGAGCTGTTTCCACAGACTTCCGGCCATGTTTGAATTCACGATGCCAGCGCTTTACAAGGTCATATGATGGGGCATTATCACCATAAGTTTCTTTTATTTCATCAAAAGTCTCTTGTGGTGTGAGTCCTTTCAAATACACAAACCGGATCACTGCTCGAC
>NC_136491.1:39573661-39586161 GCF_053919585.1 Euprymna scolopes | reverse complement strand
ATCTTTAGTTTGGCGACTTTTATTTTTTTAAAAGGCCCGGCCCTAAAGGAAACTATTAAATAATAATCAGAATTATTTGGAATGTTGTACAGAAAAAAATAAAAATAAAAAATAAAGTGAAATCTGTATAATGTTCGTATTCGTGACGAAACAAAAATATCATATTCCAAAAATTATGTAAATTGGTCAAGCAAAAGAAAATCATTTTTAAGCGATTAATGTTAATTCATTATTACAACGTAGATATCACAAGTTTGAATTATTGTTTAATTATCCTCCTTTGTTTATTGATTTTATTTTTTGAATGGCGGGCAAAACAGTCTCTCTTCGGTTTGTTATAAAATTAAATTTTCTTTTTTGAAAATAAAACTATGGCTACGATCAGCATACAGAATTTTCTTTATTTTTGTTTTTATTAAAATGAGGAAATTCCGGACAAGAACTAATATTTTCAATTATGTTCAAAACCTGAGATTAGGAGAACGACCACTTGCATTTTTTTTTTAAATAAACAAATATTGATTTATTTAAAGTTTCAAATTTTCGGCTCATGACAAAGCCTTCATCAGGATTAAAAAAGAATACATTTTTTTTCTTTTTTTCTCTTACGTGCCACGGTGTCATTTGGCACAGTTTATTTGTCGAAGATGGCGATTGTGTATTGTCCAGTCCAGTGGGTAAGCGCCCGTTAATGCGCGAATGTGTAGCAATTAGAAGTAATCCACTTTTTAGAAGCACGAAGAAAATGAGATTCAAAACACGAGGTTAGGAGCTTCTAAAAAAAAAAAAAAAAAAAAATTGTACGTGGTCGTTCTCCCAACCTCATGCTTTGGATTTTATTTTCCCCTTTTGCCATTTTGTGCTTCTAAAAAGTGAATTACTTCTAATTACTGTTAAATTATTTTTTATTATCTATATATGTTTCGCCCTTACAGACTCGTTAGTGTGTAGATAACTGTTCCACCGCTCGCACCGTTCGAACTCCATACATCCATTCTATGACTAATGTTTAACAGTATAACAAAATAAATTATGATTTTTAAAGTCTTCGAATAATTAATATTAAAAATAAGAATTCATAATTTGCGTTGTATCCTGTCTTGTTTGTCTTCACTCTCAAAGCATTTGTCATTTTTGATATTGAGCGAATTCCCATCTGCGCTCGACTAGTGACATATCAGCCTTTCTATTTTATAAAATTTCTTTTTAATAATTCATGTCGACTTGTTTATTCGTATTTTGTTTTTCGAACAATTTCATACTTGAAGTATAAGAAAAATAGGAAAATGACCCTCCCCACCCCCACGACTGGTAAGAGATTTTCCCCACCTTTAAAATATCATCTTTTAAAACGGATAAATCAAGCGGACATACATTCACGAAACAGACACGCAATAAATCATTTTTCTTTCTCTATTTTTGTCGTGTACATGATAATAACGAATATATCTTCCGTGAACGAATACGAGGCGCCATTAAAAAATATATATATATATATATATATATATATATATATATATATATATATATATATATATATATATATATTGGGAGAGTTTGATCAGGGGAGGTACAGGAAATTTCACGTGAATTGACGACTTGCAATCAATGAGTATCCAAACGATTTCAGGACTTATCAAGTCAGTCACAGGTCTCGTAGAAAATTTCTGAGTCAGCCCTCCCCCCAAATATCCCCAAGTCTAAAAACAGGTAATACGAATAAAAAGGAGCGTTGAAGTGTTTGCTTGACTTAGGGAGACGATAAAAAAGCTGCGTATAAATATAAAAAAAGATGGACGATACTAAACCGTACAACTGCAAAAGAAGGTTACATTTTGGTTGGAGTTTTTAAAAGTTATCTCCCCTCTCCCCTTCAATTATTAATGTGTGTAGGGAGGGGGGTAAAGTAAAGAATAAGCGAAGTAATAACCTTGTTTAAAAAAAAAACGATGTTAAACTTCTTTAAAAAAAATCGGAAAAACCAAAACCAAAGAAAAATAAAACAGCGAACAAACGTAAAAAAAAAAAAAAAATCGGGAAAACAAAAAGCAAAAATAAAGGGGAAAAATGATGAGCGTGGCCGGAAAAACCAAAACGAAAAAACACAGCGAAAAGCGAAAAAAAAAATGGCATAAATAACCCTTCGACTCAGTTAAGTCCATGGTGCGTTTCACCCAGTAGAAAGCATAGAACGAAGAGGAACGTTAAAATTCCATTCCAGTTTTTTTAAGCAACTACAAAACAAAATTAAGCGAAAAAAATGGCATCACCCAGTAGAAAGCATAGAACGAAAAGGAATAGGTGTTCCTTCGTAACTGTCCTTTGTGAACAATCTCGGAAACGGTGTAAGTGGTGGCGGGGGAAGGACGAATTAATTAGAGAGAAATGATTATACTACTTCTATTGATTTTAACCGACTGTGGCAGTAAACTCTCAGCAGAAAAATATAGGAATTTACGATTATCGAGGAAGTGGAGAGGTAATATGCCTATAACACACTTGCGATATTGTGCTGCAGTTTTTGCATATTACATTTGCACGTAATGTCTTGACTTTTAATCCTAATAAGGTCAAAATTATAGGGAAAAATGAGTTCATTTTATGTATATACGGATAACGTGTCCCGTAAACATCCCGTAAGAAATTGTCAATAAGTTTTACGAAGAAGAAGAAGAAAGAAAGAAAGAAAGAAGGCAAAAAGAAAAACAAAGAATAGGAAACTATTAAAAAAACTTTTTACGTACCAACGATGAAGAAATAACAGTGAAGAAAACGAAAAATACGAAAATGGCGAAAAAGACGGCAAAAAATACGAAAAAAACAAACGAAGAAGACGTCATAGAATACACAAATAACTAGGAAGAAGAAGAAGACGAAAAAGAAGAAGAAGAAATGAATGAATGAATGAATGAAAGAATGAATGAATGAAAGAAATTATAGAAATGTCTTGAACATCCCATAAGAAATTGTGTTTAAATTTTGCGTAGAAGAAAAAGAAAAAAGACGGAGAGTAGAAGATGACCAATAGCACGTCCTTTAAATATGCTGTAAGAGATTCTGTGAGATAAATAATCTGCTAATCAATGTCGTATGGCTGTTTCAATGACGCCATTTTGTTTTGCTTTTTATATATATATATATGACTTGGGTGCTAATAACTAGAATCGAAACATACAACTCTTCACCCTCATTCCTTAGTCTATGACCCACAAACATACTTATATATATATATATATATATATATATATATATATATATATATATATATATATATATATATATATACAGTGATGATCATATTTATTGGCACGGTAAAATAAAAGTTAAATTTTGTCTAATAAATTCTAAAAAAGGGATTAAATTAAAGAAAATAACAAAGTATATTATGTATTTTTAACTGGCCTTTCCGATGCGGCAATCGGATTTTAGAAAAAATAAATAACAAAGGAACAACAAACATAATTGCAAAAAAAACTTGTTCAAAATTATTGGCACGGCTTTGTTTTTCTTTTAGTATCAGTATAATATCAATCAATTTCCGGTTTACGTGCTTTCTGAACTTTTTTATAGCCATATTATGCTTGTTTAACGCTAATTCAGTGAATAATTTTTTTCAGATAATTTTTAGATAGCGATTTATTTAAACTATTATAAATGACTAAATTATAATTTTCAATCGCCATGGTTAAAACTAAGGAACACAGCGAAGACGTCAGGAAGCTTGTTGTAGCATGCCATACCAATGGGGAGGGCTATGATAAGATTTCAAAGAAGCTAAACCTTCCCAAATCCACTGTTAGAGCCATAATAAACAAGTTCAAATCGCAAGGCCACGTTATGAGTTTAGAGGGTAGAGGGAGAAAAAGGATTCTTTCCCCAAGAGATGAACGGAAAATTGTCCGACAAGTAAAACAAAACCCAAGGATCTCTGTTGGGGAGATTGTTGATGAACAGAGCACCTCTGGAGTGAATGTATCTCGACATACAGTTGGTAGAGTTTTGAAGAGAGCTGGTTTAAAAGCATGTCGTCCGAGAAAGACTCCCTTATTGAAGCCTATGCACCTGAAAGCAAGGCTAGCCTTTGCAAAACGTCATATTGATAAAGATGTTGCATTCTGGAAACGTGTTCTATGGACTGACGAAACGAAAATAGAGTTATTTGGCCATAATAAAGTGTCTTATATTTACAGAAAATCTGGCGAAGCTTTCCTGCCTAAGAACACCATACCCACAGTGAAGCACGGTGGAGGCAGTTTGATGTTTTGGGGATCCTTTGCTGCCTCTGGACCAGGGCGACTTGTTAAGGTCACAGGTAGCATAAAAAAGGAAGATTATGTTAAAATATTGGATGAAAACCTGAAAGACTCTGCTAAAGAGCTCTCACTTGGTCGTCGTTGGTGGTTCATGCAAGATAATGACCCAAAGCATTCGGCTAAACTGACTAAGAAATGGCTTGAGGACAATCATATTAATGTTTTGGAGTGGCCATCACAAAGCCCAGACCTTAATCCAATTGAAAATTTATGGAGAACATTAAAATTGAGGGTAATGCAAAGAAAGCCTAAGAATCTTATTCAATTGGAGGATTATTGTCAGGAAGAGTGGGCTAAAATTACTACTGAAGAGTGCAACAACTTGGTTGTAAACTATGAAAAGCGACTGAGGAAGGTAATCAAGGCCAAAGGCTATACAATTGATTATTAAATAAATCGTGCCAATAATTTTGAACAAGGGTTTTTTGCAATTATGTTTGTTGTTCCTTTGTTATTTTTTTTTTCTAAAATCCGATTGCTGCATCGGAAAGGCCAGTTAAAAATACATAATATACTTTGTTATTTTCTTTAATTTAATCCCTTTTTTAGAATTTATTAGACAAAATTTAACTTTTATTTTACTGTGCCAATAAATATGATCATCGCTGTATATATATATATGTATATATATATGTATATATATATGTATATATATATGTATATATATGTATAAATATATATATATATATATATATATATATATATATAGACTCATCTAACAATAATTTCGACACAGCTGTATACAAAAAAAAAAACAACTAGTACAAAATCCGGCCTCTTGAACTTTAAGAGTGAGTGCCCCCAGCGTTATAAAATTGCCATAATCGAAAATCTTTTAAACCGTGCTAAGATGATTTCTTCTACAAAAAAAGCACTACTAATAGAAATTAAAAATATCAAACAGGTTCTTATAAATAATTACTTTCCGAATTATATTGTTGATCCACAAATTAAACTATTGTTACAGTCCCCTAAAAACCTTAACAGCAATACTAGTCAATCTTCTAACACTAACCCTATAGACATATTTTATAAAAACCAAATTACACCAAATTTTAGAGTGGAAGAAATAATAATTAAAAGCATCATACATAGACATACAGCACCTCTAGAGAACAATTCTAAGATTAGATTTATTATATACTATAAGAAGTATCGAACCCAGAACCTCATCGTTAAAAATAACTTCTCGCCGGCGACAAAAATGTTGGAGCAAACCAATATTGTGTACAAATTTCAATGCCCCTTACGAGAGTGTAACTCCGAAAATAAAAACGCATATATTGGACATAAAAAACAACATTGTCCCGTCGATTAACGATGCATTTGAACAGTACTAGTTCAATATACCAGCATTTAATAAATCAACATAGCTGTCCCCCCTCTAATCTTAGAAAGGTCCTCGTGGACAACACAAGGATTTTGAAACGAGAAAGTAATTGTAAAAAATTAAAAATACTTGAGGCACTATATATAAAAACCCAGCACCCATCTATAAATAGCATTCATTTTGAAAGTAGCAATAATGTGCTGAAATGTTTAGCATAACCAGTATACGACTGGTTTTACTAACATTGCTTTTTATCATCCTAATTTTTAATCGAGTTCTTTATCACTCGTAAATGTATATTTTAATCGACTTTTCATTGACTCTTTTTATCATTCGTAACTATGTATTTCACTTCTATTTTTAATATTTTATCTCCACCTGATGATGATTCAAGAAAGAATCGAAAGCGCTCGTGTGAACCATGGAACATTTGTAAATACCTTCCATCTTGAAGTTTAAAAAATCTTACGAAATATCTAAAAAATGAAAAAAAGAATCATTAAGCAAGGTATCTCTGTTGTTTTTAATAATGTTTGCCTGAATATATATATATATATATATATGACTGTTATATATATATATATATATATATATGACTGCTATCTATCTATCTATCTATATCTATATATATATATATCTATATATATATATATATATATATATATATATATATATATATATATATATATATATAGGACAATAAGAGTACGAAATGAAGACACAAAACTATATATTGGTAGATACAGAATGGATAATTTATTAAATAATGGAGTGTTTGTATGTGTGCTTGTAGGTATTAAAAATGATTATAGTACATATATATATATATATATATATATATATATATATATATATATATATAACCATTCAAACACGGTAGTGTTAGGATATATAGCTGAGTTGCAGTTTTAGTCATTTAGAACTGTTTTAAATCTTGGTTAATATGGTTAAGTGGCAGTTTTAGTAATTTAAAAATTTAGAACTGTTTTAAATCTTCACCGCTCACTCATTTTTCAACCAATTTCAAACAATTATTACAGTTTATAGATCACATTCTCAACTATTTTAGGAAACATTTTTTCAATTTTCGTTCAGTAAAACAAAAGTTATGATGAATTTTCTGGTGTTCAAAGTCGTAAAAAATATAAGGTGAGCGAGGTTTTTTATGACTGATTTCCATAGCAACCACGTCGCTTCTGCGCCTACTGTTGCTACTAATTCACTAATAAAAGCACGAAAGGGAGATAATTGGAGATTTTATTGAAAGCAGACGAGTGTCATACATTGTGAGTATATATGTGTTCATGGGGGCAAAAATAAGACTGAAATTATACAAAGAACAAGTGAATTTGTTGGAAGCCTGAAAACACTATGGATTACAATAGAAAAATTCGAGCATGAAAAGTAATATTGATAAGCTTGAACATGGAAAAGTAAAGGACTATTGTTAAAACTGGAAAAGAAAAGGACAAGATATTCTAGTAAAATATATAATAAATGTATAACTTAGATTACTGCAGCATTAAGAATTATTTTTTAAAATTTAATTTATGATATTATATAATCAATACCTATAGTCCAGACCTTACTCCCTGTTACTTTTGGTTATTCCTTAAGCTCAAGGAAAATCTTAGAAGCAATTGAGGAGATGAAAAAGGCTATGACAGAGGTCATCGATACACGAACACAAGAGGACTTTCATGGGGTCTTCAAAAAGTTGTTGGAATGGTATAACAGGTGCATTACAGTCAGAGGAGATTACTTCGATGAGTATTAGATTTTCATATGTACTATCAAATAAACGTATTAAAAAACTTTGGAAACGTATTAAAGGCATCTCATAACTACTACTACTACTACTAAGCGTTTTAACACAGGCCATCAAAGATTTTTCTTTGAGAACAAGCTGTGGTATTCCCTGGAGTCTCTTCACCTCTTTCGATAACATTTGCAAACGAATTTGCATTATCGCAACAGCCGCTTACCATTGATTTTTTGCCAGAACCCGCCATTGGTCTCCACTGGAGTTTGAGTGACAATAAGCCTCCCCAAGGTACCAATTCGCTTGGCATTTGTCCAGCGAAGTTCTGGTCAGCGCTCTCTCCTCAGTCTTTCCATCCTCTTTGAGCCTTCTCGACAATTTGGCATCATTCTTAGGGTAATGGAAAAGGAGATGGAGACCTTATAGATATGCAGCTCTTAGGTAATGGGAAAGAAGATTTTTTTTTACACAGTGATCACCACTTATCGAGGCCCGGAAGCCACTCAGGGATAAGAATTATTGCAAGTACATTACGTTAGTGTGGAGATTTGATGAAGTGTTTACTTAAGGGGGCGGTTCATTAGGAAATTGTTAACATTGGACTTGAAGACATCCAAGTTGTAGTCCGGTGGGAAGCAGGCAGACGGAACAGAGTTCCACAGGCGTGCAGTTCTAAGAAAGAAGCTTTGTTCATGGAATCCGCGTTTTGATTTAGGCACAGATATAGAGTGAGGGAAATGTTTCACAGTGGATTCAGCTATACGGGTGTTTTCCGTGAAAGATTGGCAAGGGGGGACCAGAGATTGGAGTTCAGATGAACACCTGCCATGGAAATAACGATAAAACAAGGATAGGCTCGCAACGTCTCTTCTGTGGGAGAGAGGTTGCAGGGTAGAGAAAAGGGCATCGCCCACTAAGCCACGAAGTCTATTTTGTACTCTGTCAAGACAGGATAGGCTGTTTTTAGCAACTCCTGCCCAGATATGGCAACAGTATTCCATCCTTATAGATATGCAGCTCCAATGTTCTTGGTTCCATGTAACGTTTCGTGTTTTGCCTCTACATAGCTCGTCTGGCCCGGGCATGCGGCTCAAGTATTAGTCTCCACATTCCAGCGTTTTTCTTAATATTTCAGCTGTTTATATTATTGTTATTCGTTCATTCTTTCCAGCTATTCTTCTGATCATCATCATCATCATTATTATTATTATTATTATTATTATTATTATTATTATTATTATTATTATTAACCAACCATCTACTGTTTATAGATGATTTGAAAATATTCGGTAGAAATGAAAAGGAAATGGAGAGACTGGTAGGACTTGTGGGGACATACTCAGAAGACATTGGGATGGAATTTGGGATTAGTAAATGCGCGGTGCTGGTCATGAAAAAAGGAGCAAACGTTCATTCGAATGGAATAGTGCTGCCAAATGGAGAAATCATAGAAGATACAGGGTATAAGTATTTGGAAGTGTTGGGGGGGGGGGTTGTATGCATAATGAACAGAGAAATAAATGAGAAAGTCAGGAAGGAGTATCTTAAAAGAGTGAAACTAATTGCAAAGTTGAAACTGTATAGAGGAAACCTACTGAAAGCAGTAAATTCATTGTTAAATGTGCTTTTATGCCCTCTATTTTATGACATGGCATATATATATATATATATATATATATATATATATATATATATATCCAGGATACATACATACACACACACGCACACACACACACACACACACACACACACACACACACACACACACACACACACACATATATATATATATATATATATATATATATATATACCTGGATTTTACTTACGTGCTATTCTTCAGAAGCCCCAAAATTGTATGCAGAAATATTTAAAATATCAACACTGGCATTCATACAGTTTGGAGGAGAATATGAGTTTCCTAAAAATTATTCAATGCCATCTTATATACGAATAGAGCTAAGAAAAGTATGGATAATTTACTTAATTGCCATGTGATAAAATAGAGGTGAATAGTGAGTAATCATGAAATGTCATTTAAAAATTCTTCGAGAAAATAAGATAAAAGTTAAAAGGACGAAAAAAGATGGAGGACAAAAGTTTCAATTAAAAATATGAAGACTCTCTTCAGGTCCAATTTTCTTTTCAGCTCGTCTTGCAAACTATAAAATTTGGCAGTTTTCGCCCTTATTATCACGCCCAATCTATTTACCTGAATGACTATATCGGTTTTACATCCATGTCCAGAAATATTTTATAATTTTTCTCTATAATCTTCTGTTTGCATGTGTGTTATTTTTCTACACTTTCTAATTCCAGATGTTTGCATAATTCATAATGAACTTTTCTTACCACCCAGTTGGGAATATTTTATTTTTATTCCGGTATGTTAGTTTGGTATATTCGCTTATTCTGTATTTTACCGTTACCTCTTTCTTTCTACCTTGTTTTTTTCTGAACGCGTTTGTTGTATTTGGGGTTGTAAGTAGTGATTTTGTTTCTCGATTTAAGTGTCCTTTTCATATCCATCACAATGTATTTTTGTAAGTCTTCTCATGAATCGCCGATGTATCTGCTTTTTTTTTCGTTTATCTTATTTCATCTTTTGCTTTGCAGTTTCATTGCGTCTTGAATTGTTTCGTTTGGTAGTGATTTTTACAGAGGGCATTAGCTTTTCTCTACCTTGAATTATGTAGCTTTTCGAGATTGTTTAACCTGAACCATTAAAAAAAAGTATTAAACCTATAAATCCTATTCCCTCTTCTCTCCTTTTGTATATAGTGTGTTATTATTACTCCTTAGTTGTAATGAATTATGATGGTCAATAGTTTTCTACATTTTTGGTGCGTGTGTCCGAGTTCTTTTGTTCAGCCTATGAAGGGTCCAGAATAGTTTTCTAAGTATACTGCTTAGGTATTCATTCCTTTTATTATCTTTCTACAATATAATTTGGATCATAAGAGATTTCTATTTCTCAACGATTTCCTTCTAATATTCATAATCATTTCTGCTGATTTAATGGCGTTCGTTTTCGAAACGTGGAGAAACGAGTTACTTTCAATAAGTTTCGAGAATTTTTTCGTATCGTCACTTTTATTGATAATGCATACACAAAACTCTACTCCCCTTACAAGTAATCTTCTCCGGCTGCAATGCACGTGTTACACCGTTCCAATAACTTCTAGAAGGCCGAATGGATGTCCTATTGGGTGAGCATGCCAATGACCTTCATCACAGCATCTTTTATCTCCTCAATCGTCTCATAACGACAGACTCTAAGATTTTCATTGAGCTTAGGGAATCGCCAAAAGTAACAGGGAGCAAGGTCTGGGCTAAAGGGAGGTTGAGGAACTGTCTTGAGGTCTATCTTGGTCAAATAGTTTGTGATAAGGATGGTTAGTTGGTTGTTTGTTTTTGTTTTACAGCATATCAACCCTTTTCAGGCTGTTTAATGTCGAATCCAGTGATTTTGAAGAAATTTTTTTGATAGAATATATTTTTTTTCAAGTCGGTTTCTATTTAACCCATAGTTGAGACCCTAACAGGGACTACCACTCCGGGTCAGAGTGGACCTGGGAGCAATGGCAATTAAAGAGTGGCGCCACACTCCCCAAAGCCCGCAAGTTTGGGCCTCACTATCGTATATAGTTTAAGGTCACATCCAGCACTGACAAGGATGGAGCACCCTTGATACAAACCGTGCAAATCTTCCTCGTGAATAATTGTGTGGACCGTTCCCACACTGACGTCAAACTGTGCACTTATTGTTTCTATAGACCCACGATGGTCCTTATCTATGAAATTCTTTATTTATTCAATCAACTCTGGTGTTCAAACTTCTTTAAACCTCATACAACTCTGATCATCTTTCACGAAATCCCCGCCTTCCTTGAATCTTTTATGCCACTCAAAAACTCCGCGCCTTCCTTGAATCTCTTATGTCACTCATGCAAGATCGTCTTAAAGTAGTCCGAAGCATTCCATACGTTTCTGTGGCATTTGTTTCAAGTTTAAAACAGAATTATATTGCATATCATTCTTCAAAGTGTCCTCACCAGCTGTAAAAATCAGATTTTAGTAGGGTGTATTCTAATTCCTGCTTTGCCTGTTTATTTGATCTCGAAATCATAAATATTGGTCAGTCATCTTATATGATGCCTAGCAATAGCACAATGAATGTTCAAGAGTCAACGACAATATAAATGCCTGCACAAAAAATATTTGGAAACTTATTTAAAGCAAGTATTATGTTTCTCAAATGCCTTAAATTTTTTCTAGATTGAGCAGTTCCACGTCCTCAATTGTCTGGACATAATTATCATCATTATTATTATTATTATTATTATTATTATTATTATTATTATTATTATTATTATTATTATTATTATTATTATTATATAAATATAAATTTACATGTCCGACGTTCATTCAGTATCCAAAAAACATCATCATCGCACACATTAATTATTGAGAAACGAATTATCTCCCCTTATATTCGTTCTTTATCAGTTCAAAATCATTAAAACAATTTCCTCTCCAAACATTTTCAAAACAAAACAAAACAAAACAAAAAACAAAAAAATACAAAACAAAACATGACCGTCTTAACATCATTTGCAGTGAAAATAGAGTATTCCAAATCACTATTATAATGCTTAAACCCCTTAGGATAAAAATGAAATATTCCAAAAGTTCCAATAAACATTTTTTTAAGATAGATAAGTTAGTTATCTCCAGACATTGTTTCGTCGGTGCAGATCACCAACACCACCGGAACTGCCACCAAAACCGCCATCACAACCACCGCCACCACAAAATTCACATAATATACATTTAACGCATTTCGGATGAAAACATTATTACGTACTTACGTATTATGTTGAAATTAGTTGAAATTCTCATGCATTTCAGGTTATAAAATTATTACTTACTTAAATGTCATGTTAAAATAAATAAAATGATAGGATGCTGGTTTAGATTATGGATTTTTAAACAAACGCATTTCAGGTGAAAACATTATTACATACTAACGTATCATGTTGAAATTAGTATAAATTCTAATAATCATTGGAAATAAATCAATAAAAAAATATTT
>NC_136491.1:39548661-39568661 GCF_053919585.1 Euprymna scolopes | reverse complement strand
CATTAATATCGTTAAACAATTCCGTTTAAAACCGAAATTATGCCACCCAAACGAAGTAGAAACGAAAGTGAGGAAGAAAGAATGGAAAGATTGGAAGCTAATAGACTAAGAGTTGCTGCAATTCGCTCCAATGAAAACAATTCAGATAGAGAAAGACGTCTAGAACTTAACAGGATACGTCAAAGAGAAAGGAGAGAAAGGCTGTCAGATTTGGAAAGAGAAACCCAACGTGAAGCTGACAGAACTAGACATGATGTAAGGCGGTTAAATTCATCACAAGATGAAATTCAAGAAAGGCAAAGATATGCACTGGAAAGAGAAGCAATATTACGATCGAATAAATTATATGAGGTAAGTAGACGTACACAAGGTCAGTTGAGAGTGGCTCAACGACATCAGAATGAATCGGAAACCCAACGAAGCTTTCGCCTATACCAAGGGCAACAACGAGAGGCTGCATGGAGAGAGAGTATGACTTTGCCCCAGCAATTGACAGAAAACGAGGCAGCTAGACAACGAATGACTGCTTTGAGACACCATGAAATAGAACACTGCAATAGAAAAGGATTGCTCTACAACAAAAATGACTCTCTCACTACAGCTGATATAGGAAAAATGGACAAAGTATGTCAACATTGCTCAGCTGTAAAATTTAAAGGAGAAACCCCTGGTTGTTGTTGTTCTTCTGGCAAAGTTGTGCTTGATAGCTTTCCACCACTGCCTCAGTTGCTTCAAGATTTGCTCTCCGGCAATGGTCCCATCTCTAAAGATTTTCTGCAAAATCTACGCTGTTATAACAATTGTTTTGCAATGACATCATTTGGTCACAAAATTGCGGCAGTACATGGGTGGAATCCTTCTTTTAGAATTCGAGGCCAGGTTTGCCACCAGATTGGGAGTCTTTTACGACCTGAAGATGAAACAGCAAAGTTTATTCAAGTCTACTTCTTGGATAGTCTGGAAGAGGAACTACATAATCGGGGACGTGACAGTAGACTCAATAGAGACATTCTCCAAAGTCTGACTGAATTTTTACATGAGAACAACAGCTTTATTTGTCAGCTGAAAACAACAAAGGAGAGGATTGAAGAAGAACACTTGGTAGAACATAAAGTTGTCATAAGGGAAGACCGAAGGCCGCAAGAAGAGCATCCACGGCGATTCAATGCTCCAACAACAACATATGAGATTGGAATATTAATGGAGAATGAACCAACAGCTAACCGGGATATTGTCTTGCGTTTTAGAAATGATACATTAAAATGCCGCATGCACACATCCTCACCTGGCAGTCCCCAGAGGACAAACTTCTACCAGAAAAAATGGATCTCTGCATATCTGCAGAGATCCCTGACAAAGAGGAAGATCCTGATCTTCATGCTAAAGTGATGGCACATATGGTGCATGGACCTTGTGGTCCATTTAATCCAAATTGTCCATGTATGATTGACAACAAATGTTCCAAAAAATACCCAAAATAATTTCTTCAGTGTACCGAGCAAGGCCAAGACTCTTACCCCAAGTACAGGCGAAGAAAACCAGAAGATGGAGGCCAGACTGGTACAATAAGGATGAAGAGAAATGGTCGGTATGTTAATCAAGAAATAACAAACCAGTGGATTGTTCCGTACAACAAGGTCCTCCTTCAGCAGTTCAACGCTCACATTAACGTAGAAATTTGCAGCTCGATCCAAAGCATCTAATATTTCCTCAAATACGTGAATAAAGGATGTGATCAAGCAGTGTTTGAACTACAAAGAACTGATGGAGCAGCTAACCAACAAGGCCAAGTACAAAGTCACATTGTGGATGAGATCCAGCAGTTCCAGAATGCAAGGTATGTCGGCAGTTCAGAGGCGGCCTGGAGGATATTGGAACATCCCATCCATGAACATTTCCCCCCAATTGTACAACTTTCTGTTCATCTTGAAAATGGGCAGCGTGTCATGTTCTCAGCTGATACTGCTCTGGAACGAGCCCAAGGTCCACCGCCTGCCACAACTTTGACAGCATTTTTTCAACTCTGCCATGAGGATGACTTTGCAAGGGGTCTCAAATACGTAGAAGTCCCTGAGTTTTACACTTGGAACAAATCGACAAAGAAATGGATGAGAAGAATGCGTGGGGTACAAGTTGAAGGTACTGAAAATGATGATGTATGGAAGGCACCATGCATTGGGAGAATCTACACGATTAGTCCAAAAGCAGGGGAGTGTTATTTCTTACGCCTGTTGCTCAATGAGGTTGCTGGTCCAACTTCATTTCAAAATTTGCGAGCATACAATGGTCAGGTGTTTGAAACGTACAGAGCAGCGTGCCTTGCTCGAGGCCTTCTAGAAAATGACCATCACTTGCATCAAGCAGTAGGAGAGGCAAGTGCCACTCAATCACCTTCAAATTTGCGAAGCCTATTTGTGATAATTTTAACAGCCTGTGAGCCAAGAAATCCTCTTGAGATCTGGATGGCTTTTCGTGATGTAATATCTGAAGACATTCTTCACAGATACAGGCAAGAAGTTAACAATCCAGAAGCAGATTTTAATGAGGACATCTACAATAAAACTCTTTGTCTAATTGAAGAAAAAGTTCTCCTTATGTGCGGTCAACCATTGGCAAGCTATGGATTACCTGCACCAACGCAAGGGAGAGATGAAAGACTCGCGAGAGAGTATCAACGTGAAGTTACTTATAATCTTGAAGAACTTTCCCTACAAGCAGAAAATATGCAAGAAAAACTGACCGATTCTCAAAGAGAAGTTTACAATTCATTCATGGCAATGTTGGAAGCACAAGGTGAAATGAACAAAAACATGATGTTTCTTGATGCTCCAGGTGGTACGGGCAAGACTTTTGTAATCAATTTGATCCTTGCAAAGATTAGATCCATGAGGAAGATTGTGCTTGCAACAGCATTCAGTGGCATTGCTGCTACTCTACTACAAGGTGGCCGCACTCTTCACAGCACTTTTAAAGTACCCTTGGATACTCATCGAATGGATCAGCCAGTTTGCAAAATTACTGGTAACTCAGCCTTGGCAAATGTAATTAGAGACACCTCTGCAATCATTGTAGACGAAGCCCCAATGACGCACAAGAGTGCTTATGAAGCAATTGACCGAACACTGCAAGACATCACAGGAAACAAGAATCCCATGGGTGGCATTCCAACCTTATTTTGCGGTGATTTCCGTCAAATCCTCCCAGTGGTTAAAAATGGCACAAGGGCTAACATTGTCAATGCAAGTTTGAAACAATCCTATCTCTGGAGGCACGTTATAGTGAAGAGACTGACTACTAATATGAGAGCCTATATCTCTGATAACACAGCTGCAGCAGACTTCTCAAAATTGCTTCTCCAAATCGGTAATGGTCAGTTTCCTATCACTTCTTCACCTGACACAATTAAGATTCCAACTGCGCTTGGTAAATGTGTCGGTAATCAGAAGCAACTGAAAGACAAAGTGTACCCAGACCTGCAAAACAATGGAAAATCACCGGATTGGCTTGCTGAGAGGGCTATTATTTCGCCATTAAACAGCAATGTGAATCATTTGAACAATTCAATAATGGATGAATTTCCAGGAGACACAAAGCAATACAAGTCAGTTGATTCGGCTACTAATGAATATGAAGCTGTTCACTACCCTGTGGAGTTTTTAAACTCTTTGGAGATATCTGGAATGCCTCCACACATTTTAAATCTCAAAATTGGATCGCCAATCATGATTCTTCGATCTTTGGAACAGCCAAAAACAACAAACGGAACCAGATGTGTTATCACCAGATTGCACACCAATGTACTTGAGGCCACCATTTCCTGTGGTCCCTACAAAGGCGAAACCGTTCTACTGCCAAGGATCCCCTTAGTTCCATCGGACTCAGAACTTCCATTTAAATTCCGGAGACTCCAATTTCCTGTGAAGGTGTGTTTTGCAATGAGCATAAACAAAAGTCAAGGTCAGACATTTAACACCATTGGCGTAGACTTGACATCAGACTGCTTCAGTCACGGTATGTTCTACGTCTCCATCAGCCGGACAGGAAGTTCAGAAAAACTCTACATTCTGGCTCCAAATCAAAGCAGCAGAAATGTAGTTTACCCCGAGGCTCTTCAGTGAAAAGTTCGCGAAATGGATATGAGGAAAAACTGACATGATCTGATTGTGGTAAGTTTTTAGTATTGAATGTGCAAGATAAAATTTAAGCAAGAGTTGAAAATTACTTCAATGAAAAATTTACTATGTAACATCAAGTAACCTTCCTTTTTGATGAAAATGTTTTGTGAAGTTCCTGATTGAATTTCAGTCACTACAAGAGGTAGTTAAAATGTTAATCACCTTATGCAATCGTTGCTCTTACAACATCAACTTACTGGAAAGGTGCCCACAGATTTTGGTACCCGAGTGCGCAACAAAGCTCCGTGCGAAGCACGGGTATCTTTGCTAGTATATATATATATTAATGAAAACAAAGGGATGTAGTGTTTACCTGATATACACAATGGTAAACCTCAAACTAATATAAAATCATAGTATTTATATATAGAAAATATAATCCCAACTGAATTAAAAAAAGCTCAATAAACAATAGAGAGTAGAGCTTATTATAAGAGAAATAATATTGAAACTGTAAATTGAACTTTACAATCAAAATTTATTGTTCGACTGAATACTCGAAAAAACAATTTACAAAGTCCTTATTTCGCGGAGTTTCAAAGAATGCTATTCTTATTATTCTTCTTCTATTGCTACAAATATAATTTGCTGATTTCATTATGTCCTCTGATGAGCATAATAATAAGAATATCATTCTTTGAAACTCCGCGAAATAAGGACTTTGTAAATTGTTTTTTGGTGTATTCAGTCCAACAATAAATTTTGATTGTAAAGTACAACTTACAGTTTTAATTTTATTTCTCTTATATATATATATATATATATATATATATATATATATATATATATATATATATATATATATATTGTGTGTTCATTTAGATAACATTTTTAATTGAAGCTAGACTGAAAAGCTGCTTAAACAGCTCGCGGTATCAACTAAGCGTTTGAGCCAGGAACCAGTACTGAACGCACTGCACTATATGGTTTAAGAAATTTCGTGTCGCGACGAGAGTCTTGAAGATGATGTGTACTACGTCGGTCATCGAATGTTTACAGAGATCAATTAAGAGTCTTAGTTGAAGCCAATCCACACACAACTGTTTGGGAACTTGCTTCTTAATTAGACTTACGACGATTTCAAACCACTTTAGAGAGATTGGAAAGACAAAAGGACTTGATAAATGGGTGCCTCAAGAATTGAATGGCAACCAAAAGAAACGCCGTTATAAAATGCCATCTTCCCTTCTTTTACGCAACAAGAACGACCCGTATCTTTACTGGGCTTTTGACTTTCAATGAAAGTGGATTCTTTACGACAATCAGAAACGCTCAGCTCAGTTGTTAGACACCGGAACAGCTCCACCACACTCCCCGAAGCACTAAAAGAAAGCTCATGCTGAATGTTTGGTGGTCGGAAACTGGTCTCATCCATTACGGGTTTTTGAATGCAGGCGAAACCATTACGGCGGAAAAGTACTGTCAACAAATGGATAGAAATGCATCAGAAACCTCCTCCTCCTCCTCCTCCTCCTCCTCAACAAACAACAACAACAACAACAACAACAACAACAACAACAACAAGCATTAATCAACAGAAACGACCCAATTCTCCTCCATGACAATGCCCGACCGTACGTTGCTAAATCAACCCTGCAGAAATTGAACTAATTGGGCTACGAAACTCCACCTCATCCGCCATACTTACTCGACTGCCACCTTTTCAAGCATCTCGAAAACTTTCTGCTCGAGAAATGCTTAAAAAACCTAAAGTGATATTAAAAGTGCCTTCAACAACTTCATCGCCACCAGAACGCAATATTTTTTACATGGCTGGCATAAATACACGTGTTTTGCGTTGGCAAACGTGTGTTGATTCTGATGGTGCCTATTTTGATCGATAACATTTTGTTTGAGCCGAGATATGTTCATCTGAATTTAAATGTTAAAAACCGCAAGAACTTTCTTGTCAACCTGATATATGCTTACCTGGAACCGTTAAGATTCAACGCGCCACGCTAGACGTGATGAGACAACAACAACTATGGAAGGCAGTAATTGCTGGAGATACAGTTAAAAAAACCCAGCATTCCTATCCCGTCGTGGTTAATCACCTGAGAAAGACAAGAGGATGAGTTGGCCGAAACGTGCTGAAGCAACAACAGCAACCATGAAGATGAGGATAACAGTTCGCAAATAAATAAATACACAAATCACTCATCTCAAAGAATTCCAATAAAAAAAAAACTAACATATAAAATATTTCGTTACTTAATGTGATACTTCGTTATCTTATTGAACTTTTTGACTTCCAAGAAGAGTTAGGTTAGAAAACAAGCATTCATTTTGGATTGTCTTAATGATAACTCGAAAACTATTTTTTTTTTTTAAAGTGCACTAAATTCACACACGCGCAAACTGTTCAAGGATTTATATTTTTGTATACTACACGAGTACATACTACAGCAAGTAATTAGGAGTATGGACTGTACCTTTATTTTCTTATCCTACATACATTACACAAACACATGGATTCAATACATTGAATTTAATTAAACTGAGGACAGATTTAGCGTTGTTATTAGTTGTCTCCCTTGAGTTCAGAAACTGCCGAGCATGCGCATTGATATATCGGCGATGGAAAACAAACGCAGTTTTTATTATGTTACTGGCTGAACTCACGACTACATGTTTAA
This sequence comes from Euprymna scolopes, assembly GCF_053919585.1. Classification (NCBI taxonomy): domain Eukaryota; kingdom Metazoa; phylum Mollusca; class Cephalopoda; order Sepiida; family Sepiolidae; genus Euprymna; species Euprymna scolopes. The sequence goes on along the minus strand of NC_136491.1, from coordinate 39,561,850 downwards.
TTTGTTTCTTTTTTTTTTGCCTTTTGCTTGTCATCAATTAGGGATATTTCATCAATGAGAGATATTTCATCAATTAGAGATATTTCATCAACCAAGGTTTTTTTTTCATACCAGTCAGAGGTATTTTATCAACTAGAAGTATTTTTATCAACTGAAGGTATTTTTATCAACAAGTAAAATTCTCCTTTTCGCTAAAGACACATTGCTTCCGCATTTATCTTCTGACCCTAAGTTTGACTAAAGAGTTATGTTCAAAGAAAGATGCATCTAAATAATAACTCATGCGGACAAAATTATGCTGACGTAACCGTCACCAAATATTAAACCTAATCAGTCCATAATCGATTAATCTATATATTAATACTGTAGTACCTTTAACGTAAGTACGGTCATGTGTCACGGTTTCCAGGTTATAAAGTATTCGATCTCGGGAATCCTATTTATTAAAAATAAGGATAGACGGCAATAACATACTACGAATATTAAATTAGTATATAGATAGGCTAATTCAATGTTCGAAGTATATTATAACCTTATATCCCCCTTTATAATAAATAGGATCTCCCGATTAACAAAGATGCAATATAAAAAATAAAATAAAATTTAAAAAAAAATGATGTCGCTTTTGGGCCCCAGTGAAACTAAAATATACCTTCTTGGTCTTTTGGCTAGGATCCAAAGGTAGTATCTGTTCTGTTTAAAATATTTTTTGATAATATCGTTGAGTTTCCAATCGCGCCGGGCGTCCATACAATATAAATATGTCACAAACTCCTATAAGGATATTTGAGATAAACCGTAATAACTAGATATCCTCTGACACTACATATCCGAGATTACTTAGATAAATAATTTTACAGTTTTAATAAAAAGGGCTACAGTAACATCGCGAGGTCTCCATTAACGGTGGACATTCACAGAATACGCAGCATCAATATATTACCCATGAAAGATGCCGCTGTGGAATTTCCACAGGTCCCGCTAATATCAACTAATGTTCTTATTGATCTTAGTTTTATTTGACGCTGATCAATTGTGCCCACAAGTGGTTTAATATTTGAAGTCTGTGTCTGCAATAAATTATTAAAAGAAGCAGAAAAATAGAAATGTTATTCGTACAAAAAAGAAAGGAGCTACAAGATGACCCACATAAAATATCACCCTTGGAATCATCAATAAAAATATGCAACCCTTTCTGCAATCCAATCATATTTGATATAAGTAAACTTCAGCCTATTTCTGACTTCTTCGATAAATACGCGCCATGAATGTCTATCAGTCTTTGATTATTAATGATATACGAGGGCACTTTAGTGATAGTCTCATCAGTAAAAGGTTTGATCCTGACTGGACTTCACAGTCCAATTCTAGAGATGATATCCACATAACCCTAGAGATGTTTTATCTGTGGTGTTATATCAAAGATAATGTCCGTTAAAATAATTCTCAGACTATTCCTGGAGTGAAGGGGGTCATTATGGTATGATTAAAGAAAATTGGTAGGCTCTATTTATAGATACTGGCGTTAGAAACTGACCAATCAAAGTGAACCACGCTCTGCTTGCAACCAATCAGAAACCAGAATCACTCATATTGGATATTTTAGAATTCAAACACGTAATTTTCCGTATCCACACGAGAAGGAATTTTGCTCTTCGTTTGCAAACTTTTATAGTTCAAGACCAAAACAGATTAACTACCCACTGAAAATTATATTTTTCATCTGAAAACTTATACAGATTAGCTAACCACTGAAATAATATATTTCATCTCAGCACTTATACAGATTGGTTTACCACCGGAAATTCTATTTTTCATCTCAGGACTTATACAGATTAGCTAACCACTGAAAACTCTATTTTTAATCTCAAAACTTATACAGATTAACAAACCACTGAAATTCTATTTTTCATCTCAGGACTTATACGGATTAACTAACCACTGAAATTATATTTTTCATCTCAGGACTTATACGGATTAACTAACCACTGAAATTATATTTTTCATCTCAGGACTTATACAGATTAGTTACCCACCGAAAACTATTCTTTATCTCAAGACTTATACAGATTAGTTAACCACTGAAAATTCTATTTTTCATCTAGGACTTATACAGATTAGCTAACCACTGAAATTATATTTTTCATCTCAGGACTTATACAGATTAGTTAACCACCGAAAACTATTCTTTATCTCAAGACTTATACAGATTAGTTAACCACTGAAAATTCTATTTTTCATCTAGGACTTATACAGATTAGCTAACCACTGAAATGATATATTTCATTACAGGACTTATGGAGATTAGCTAACCATTGAAAACTCTATTTTTAATCTCAAAACTTATACAGATTAACTCACCACTGAAATTATACTTTTCATCTCAGGACTTATGCAGATTAGCTAACCACTGAAAACTATTTTTTATATCAAAACTTATACAGATTGACTACCCATTGAAAATTCTTTTTTCATCTCATAACTTACACAGATTAGCTAACCATCGGAAGCTCTTTTAAAATTTAACATGGCTTTCAATTCAAAACAGACATATACTGGAGTTTTTGTACCAATTTTGGCTTTGTTTGTAGAAAGAATAATGATTTTTTTTTACTAACGATAGCATTTTTTAGAGTATAACATTGTGTATTAATAAAAAAGAGGAATAATTGACATAAAAAATCAACAAAGCAGAAGTGATAATATATTGATTCTTTAGTTTGAAATAAACTAATCTCACGCACACGTCTTGTTCATATATATTAAGGAATTTTGTATGTGTCAAACAGAAATATCTTTATAACTGTCAGTAAGTGTTGTTTTTTCTTTATTCATCAATGAGTATTTACACATTAATTATTAATTCGTGACCCTCTCTGTAGAATCTTATTAACGTTTTGTACATATGAATAAACATCGAGTGTTGATTGGCAGTAATAAAACAACGATAAAAGGCGTCTAGTTTCGAATGAAGTCGAAATAATCTATGAAAAATGTCAGTGATTTTCCGAAATTGTCTTTTCTTACCGATTATGCCGGGTTCTACCCCAAATTTATCTTGTCAACGTAGATAGAAAAAAAAACGTATAAGAAAAAAAAAAACGCCTTAAACAAGCACAACAGATGAATAATAAAAATCAGAAAAGGGCCCCAAAAGATTAAAAACTTTTTAATTCGCTGTTTTGTTTTAGGCTATTTTATACTAGTAGGGGAGGAGGCCCGACGTTGCCCTGGATTGAATGATGAATAAAGAATGTTTCACACTTCCATACGTTTATTGTCATCGAAATTGGTGAAATCGCGCATTTTTAATCAAATCAATTGATTGCCTGCTCTAGTTGGGGACCTATCGCGATGCAGCGAAGGAGTATTCATATGCCTCCCCGCCCGCTGAGTCTTAGTTCACAATACTTTGTAGTCTACATTTCAATGTAGAAAGTCTACTGTTGGTTCTATACAATTATTTTTTTTATATCTAATGGCTTGAATTAACGTTTAAAATGCAGAAGTCAAGTACCATGGTTCAATTGTGCTCTAAACATAAACATTCATTCTGAATGCGCCCTGTCATATCGATTTTATGTGTCTGGCCTTAGTGTTAGTTTAGGCCAGTCTTCGTTTCACTTAAAAACTACGTTAAATTTCAGTGTATTTTAAATATACAAGCAGGGTGACACTCCCATATTTGTATTGTCATCGAAAACAATGAAAATAACCCTTTTTTTCAATCAAATCGATTGATTGCATGTTCTAATTGAGGACCCATCGCGATGAACCCGAAAGAAGCTTCATATGTTTCTCGCTGTGACTAAGTTTACAATATATTGTAGTCTATATTGCACTGTAGAGAACCTATATAAATAAATTATTTTATGTATAATGGCTTGAATTAAAGTTTAAAATGCAAAAGTCAAGTATCATGCTTCAATTGTGCTCTAAATGGAAACATTTATTTCGAACGTGCCCTTGTCATATCAAAGAATCTAATGTTGATTTAATATGCCTGGCATTACTAGTTGTGCGGTGATAGTCTTGAATTTAAGCTTAAAATAAAAAGTCAAGTATCATGGTGCAGTTGCGCTTTAAACAGAAGCATTCATTTCCATCGCGCTCCTGTCATATCAAAAAACCTACCGTTGATTTTATATGCCAAGCCTTTCAGCTTGTGTGGTAATAAAACTTCTCAAATACACTTGTGATGTAAATCTATGTAAGATGTTAACTTTGGTCAAAATCGCCTATTCCTTCTTTCCTTGGATTATTTCGATTTTCGATTATCGATACCTATCAAAGACATTCAAAGACAAAATCTATCTAAGAACACTGCTTTCGTGTGAATTTTCATAAAAATTGGCCCAGCCATTTTCGAGTCTATAGGGAACTACCCCACACACGCAGACACAAAGTTCATTTTATATAATAGGAGAGATTATATATAACTAGCAGGACCCGTATCCCAACATTGCCCTACAAAATATGGCACAAAGCCAAATTAATTCAGTAACAGGAATCCTTCACACAATATTTTAAAATCGATATTTTTAAATAAGTATTTGCTATGTTGTTTAAAATTAACTAAAATCGAGTTTTGTTTTTCTTGAGTGGGTTTAGTTTAGATCACCTTTAGTTTTAAATAAAGGTTAACCTCTTCTCTACTTTAAAATACGTTTTTAATTAACATATATGCGCCCCGTAAATATTTAACGACGCAGAAATCTGTAGTCGTATTTGACAGTTTTTTTCTGAGTTGATATTCATTAATATTTTTATGCATTCAGTAATTGTATTAAATTAATTTATGCTTCTGTACTCCTTAAACGTTAGAAAATCCGCATACCATGACTCTGGTGGTGATTTAAGTAGAAAAATAATAGCGAATAAAAAGTGATACTATCTTCTCTTTACCCTCACCCTGTAAAAAGAACTCCTCGCTACAAAAACATTTACAAAAAGTTGTAGATGGCCTATGATCCTCCAAGGGCTCAAGGGCTATGGATTTTCTCTGTGAAAAGTTTGTTTGGGAGAGTACGGTAGGACAGATTAAATATAATGAATATAAAATGAGTAGGATTTGAATGCAGACTTTCTAGAAACACCCTTGAGGACCTCGACTAATTGACAGAAGAAATTTTATTATTTTCCTATAGTGATTACACGGAAAAATCGACTTTACTTTATTAATATAAAGAAAACAACTAGTAAAATAGCTTTCTATTGTGAGTCTACATAGCATTACTACAAATTATAGTACGGTTTTGATGGCTCTTTCCCTAAATGGAAAAATTTACAAAACAAAATAAGTAATGTGCTCAAGTTACTCATCCTGTTGCCTAATATATATTTGGGTTCGTAGCTATCGACTAGTGTTAATCGTTACACCCTACACTGAAGATTCCCGAAAGGATAAAGCACTAGTGTCTGTAAGTATTTAATTAGTATAGTAAATAATTATGTCATCCCTGTTAAGAAACTCGTTTCAGTTGTATTAAGTCGGTCAATTTAGCTCTCATATAATGAGTCGATCACTCTGACTGATCTAAAAAAAAAAAAAAACATGTAAAAAATAAAATGTTTAATTTCAACGTTGCTTCGCGCGGTTGATGGTAGCCGAATCGATGCGGTTTTTGCTAATGAAGCCAGAGATGGCTTGTGTTGCAGGGTTCGTATCTATCGACTGGTGTTACACCCTGCACTGAAGATTCCCGAAAGGATGGAACACTAGTGTCTGTAGGTATTTAATTATTATAGTATATATATATATATATATATATATATATACACATATATATATATATATATATATATATATATATATATACACCCACACACACATATATATATATATACTGTTGATATTTTATTCATATATTTATAAAGTAAGCCTTACATGCGTTTCGTTGAATAGCCGTAGCCCATGTAGCAACTCATCAGAGTTAAATATATATTCCACTTGAAAATGTATTTATATTTTGTTTTTTCATGGGAATGAAAAAGGATTTGGTAAGAAAACAATGTTAATAAAAGGAAATGGGGATATTTAAAGTTCGCAGATTTATTAGAATAAAAAACAAAAAAAAAACAAACAATTATTGCATTATCTATAAGCATTAATACAAAAGAAAACCCAATGAATTCAAAGCACATAATGGGACTCATCTTATACCGCCATATTTGTTTACTTAATATATATATATATATATATATATATATATATATGTGTGTGTGTGTGTGTGTGTGCGTGTGTGTGTGTGCGTGTGTGTGTAACATGCATATATCTTTTTTGGTAAGGTTAATGGTTCTTTTTAAAGACATGTCTTATCAGTCAGCTGACCTATCTAGTGATATCCCTTCACTCGAAACTAGAAACCTTCCCCTCCCCCTGTTTTCACTATTGTTATATAGGCGGTGATTTTAAGAGACTTGCGACCCATTTGGCCGAGTTCGTCACGTACAGTCAGCCGCTAGCCAATTCCAGCCTCTCCATTCATAAGATTCTCTCGACATATTTCCACTTAATAAATTTAGCTTTAGAGAAAAAAAAGTACTAATTACGATTGTGTAAAATTTTAACTGAAGAAGAAGAAGAAGAAGAAGAAGAAGAAAAAACGATTATCCAACCTGTCTGTTTTGCGACATATCAAGACTTTCTCGGTTATTTAGTTACGATACAGAATAAATTCCACAGGAATCAACTGTTAGTATTTAACGTTTTTTAATGATATAATAGGAAATCTGAACTTGATAGTTCCTAAAATAAGTATTCCTAAATCTATACTAATAATAAAATCCTAAATATTATTGATTTATGTGTGTCTATATAAACCAATAAAACTTTCGAACGGATGCACCGAATTGAAATCTTCTCTTTTTGCCTGAAAGGTGTGAGTCCCTAGATTGTCCTTATCTATATATGGTTCGTAACGAACAACGCTGAGTCACACAAAAAGCCCGAAATAAGAGGTTTTGGGCCGTTTCGTTTTTGTCGAGAAAGTTACCTGCCCATGCCAACGGAATTTAGCAATGTCTGTATACGGTCGCGGTAACATCTTTCGGCATACGCGTCAGACTAGGGATCAGAAGATTCCAGGTTCGAATCCTGGCAAATTCGTAATAATTTTAACCATCATTTTATCGAACGTTTAATCATTAATCTTTACCCTTAGTTAGGGTATTTTGTTTGTTTTTTTCAGTGATTTTGTTTGGTGCATATGAGAATATCCCATACTCCGAGTTCACAAGGTAAGAGTTGATGGTAAGATGATGTTGAGTGTGCTTGATGTTTAGTGTACTCGATTTTGTGTTTAACTCGGTGCAGCCGCTAGTTTATAATAATATGGTCGACAGTTTTGGATTTTATAGAACACGTTCATATAATTGATGATCACACGCGCGCACTGTCTAACAAGGCAAAAGATATCAGTTTGATTTATTTTTGTTAGCTTTAAGAATTTATTGGCCTTCCATACAATCGTTATTGTTCGTTTTACGTAAAACTTACATTGAAAAGGATTAATCAATGGAAGTAATTATCGTAGTAAAATGCAAAAATTCACAAAAGGATCCGAAATTGAACAGCAATTTTCAGGAATTTTTCTCCTATTGATCTTTGTCAAAAGAATAGGAATGCATTAACTTATCAATATGCCTAATGGGTCAACGAGAGAAATAGAAAAATAATTACAAGAAATATGTATTTTAAGGCGTATATAAAAATAGCAAAAGCTCGTTGCTAAAATCATTGTTTGCAATATTCAACACTAAATCCGCATTCAGCATTATTACTGACATAAAAATCTCCGTAAAACATACATTTTAATTTTGATAATTGTCTTTATTATTCTTTAAAGAAAGTTATATATATATATATATATATATATATATATATATATATATATATATATATATATATAAGCAAACAGTTAATAAAATATGTTAAAAAACACTTTGAAATGAGTTAAAACATTTAATCTGAAAAGGAAACACTATATAAATGGATAGTCCTTAATCCGCGGAGTTTCGAAGAAATACTCTCCTTCTCATCAGAGGGTAGGAATTAGACAAAATGCGGCATAGGATTTTGCATGCAGAAGTATTTGATGAAACAACAAGTAAGTCAAAGATCTTACTTGAAAACAAAATAAGTTAAGCAGAGGGAATATGGTAAAGAAAAAGGTGATTACACATGAATGGATAGTCTGGTGGAAGATAAAAAAATCCAGTGACGGTAAAATCCAAATGTAAAAGTTAAAAGAAATATTAATATATTAATTCTTTAATATTTATAATTTACTTTAATTTCACCATTTTGGAACATTTTGGTAAATTCAATTATAATTTTCATTTTATATATATATATATATATATATATATATATATATATATATATATATATATATATATATATATACAAGCGGGGGAGGGTGGTTTTGCCCGGTCGTAAAATACTCTTAAACATGATATTTTAATTTGTCTAGATTTTGTATATACTATTATAGAGTCATGATTTCAAAAGTAAAAACCGCTACATTTATTGACGTTACCAATGTACCAACGTGACATTTACATTGACGTTACCATTGTACCAACGTGACATTTACATTGACGTTACCATTGGACCAACGTGACACGCATATGGATCGATTAAAAACGAAAAATAAGAAGTAAGATGAATGTACAAAATGTATAACCAGTTATTCAATTTTCACCCATTTTTGACCCCTTAAAAACTATTTTAACTGCTAAAGACCCATAAAAGAATGCTTTAAAAAAAAACATCTATTTGAGGCCCCTAGCGCCGCTCTTCGAATTTTTGTTTCGGAGGAGATAGGGTGTAAAAATATGGATGCAGACAGACATATAGCCATTTATATATATATATATATATATATATATATATATATATATATATATATATATATATATACATGCCCGTGTGTATGTCTGTGTGTCTGTGTGTCTGTGTACATTTCCCTACGCAATAACTTTGTCAATTTTTAGTCTACAGACTCGTAATTTGATATACAGGGCACTGAGGTTTGGGAAAATCTGTGTAATTCGTTTTCGGACAGAAATTTAGCTATTAAGGGGTCAAAGTTTGTTATTATGGACGGAATCCCCAAGGTGGTATCTCTGTATAAAGTTCAAAAGTTCAAGACGTCTATTGGTTTTGTCTTTTCCTGAAGCTTTCACAAAATACTGTAATCTCTTCCTTTCGGCAAAGAATTTATCTTTATCCATATCTTCGTCAACTTCACCAAGCTGACAATCATAATCAAGCAGATTTGACGGTGTAAGAAAAGCGTAGTTATTTGCAAGATTGTGAACTTGCTGAAATCTGCAAGATATTTCTTCAGTCAACCTGTCGATGACAGACAGCATTTCTCGTAGAATTTTGCCAACTAATGACAAATGCAAATCGGCTTTGTTTTACAAGAGAAATGCATCTTTAGTGTTTTCATTATTTTCAATCAATTAAAAGGAAAACATTCAAGGAACATATTTAGAACCACCCGCGTATATCTTATATATATGCGTCCCTCCAACACACACTAAGTGCATTTTTTGTTTGCGAAAATATATATAGACATAAGAAGGTTTTAGCGTAATTCGAAAAAAAAGACAAAAAACAATGATTAATTAAATATTTAGAAATGTAGAAATATAAAAAGAATCGGAATCGGGAATCGTATCGGATCCGGAATTTAACACAGAATCAGTAATTGAATCAGAATCTGGGAAAAATTTGGAATCGTCCCATCACTAGTATATGCACATATGTACATATATATATATATATATATATATATATATATATATATATATATATATATGCATACATGTATACACATGTATATATATATATATATATATATATATATGTATATATACACATACCTTTATATCAAATTTCAAATGTTTAGACCAGAAATTGTCTGAGTAATTTGCTAGAAACTGCAGAGGTCAACTTTTTTAAAACTTTGACCCCTATTATGACCCCTTAACATTTATTGTTTTGGGCTCAAATTGAGTTGTTAAGTTAGATCCATGTCCAAAGAAGCTATATTTAAAATTTCAAGTGTTCAGACCCAAAATTATCGGAGGAGTTTGGGAGACTTATCAAAGGTCAAATCGTTGAACTTTGACCCCTTAACAGACAAGTCTCCCGCCAAAAACCGATCACATCGATTTTCCCAAATCTCAGTACCCTCTATATCAAATTTCGAGTATGTAGACTAAAAATTGACAGAGTTATTGCGTAGGGAAATGTACACACACACACACACACTCACACACTCAAACACACAGACAGACACACAGACACTTCACTTTTATTGATATACTAGCATGGGTGCCCGGCGTTGCCCGAGTGTTTGGAGGTGTATGCTGAGCAAAAAAAAAAGGTCATTTTTTTTAAATTTGACCGCTATTATTACCTCTACACATTTATTGTTTGGGGCTCAAATCAAGCTATTAAGTTAGATCCATGTCTAAGGAACCTATATCTAAAATTTCAACTTTTTAGACCTTAAATAGTCGGAGGAGTTTGGCAGAGTTCTCAAAGATCAAATCGTTGAACTTTGACCCCTTAACAGCGGAATTTCTGGCCGAAACCCAATCACATCGATTTCCCCAAATCTTAGTACCCTGTATATCAAATTTCGAGTCTGTAGACTAAAAATTGAGTCATTGTGTAAGAAAATGTACACAGACACACAGACAAACACACACATAGACATGTTCACTTTTATAGATATATAGACTAGCATGGGTGCCTGGCGTTGCCCGGGTGTTTCGAGGTGTATGTTAAGAAAAAAAAAGTGTAAGTAGGAAGGCAGGCTCGAACCCGTACCGCAAAGGAGGAAAAGAACGGAGTGAAAAAACATAACGTCTTTGTCCTTACGACTACCGCCAAACCGGAAGTGACGTAGATCTAGGCTAGACAATCGAAAGGAGAGGATGGCTTTCGAAAATATCGGCGAAAAAAGTGCCTCTCCCTGTAGAAAAATCCCAGTTGAAGGTCAAGATATTAATGATTTTAGCCTATTTTTCGATATTTGTCGTTTAGAAGGTCGAACTTCAAAATGATACTGATCTTGTATAAATCTGTCGCCTTTATCGAAAGTTTTAGGCAGACATGCAAACATACATACATACATTTATATATTAGTAACTAAATAATTTTCGACCCAAACCGATTAAAAAGCTTGCCCTATCTCTGAATACCGTTTATATTTCTCTTGACATATGAAAGGCCTTAGATAATGTATGGCATAAAGGTTTACTTCACAAGATCTCCAGCTATGGTATAGCTGGAAATGTCTTCTCGCTTATTAAATCATTTCTCTCTGATAGGTTCATAAGAGTAGTGGTTGATGGACAGAAATCAGAAACTCTCAGTATTAATGCTGGAGTCCCTCAGGAATCCATCCTGAGATCAACTCTTTTCCTGATCCACATTAATGATCTTTCAAATCACATCCTTACATCATTCGTAGATATTTATGCTGACGGCACTACAATCTATGGTAAAACATCAAAGACCGTAAACGACCAAGTTCTCACTGATTCTCTCTTCTCTGATCTTGAGCATGTGGTACAATGAGGAAAGACGTGGCTGGTTACTTTTAATGCATCTAAACCAAGCATTTATCTCTACACAATCTTTGCTCTGATGCCATTCTGGCATCGGTTGAAATAAATTGCTCTTGTCTTGGGAAGGCTTCATTTTTTGACAAGCTTTTGGGCTTGACCTTTACTCCTGACCTGGAATGGAACATGTATATCAAATCCCTTGCCAAGGTCGCTGGAAAAATGGTGGGATCCTTCTAGCGCTCCAGTAGATATTTCACTCTTGATGCAATTCTCTACCTATATAAAAGCCAGGTACGTCCAACGGTGGAGTACTGTTGCCACATCTGGGCAGGAGCTGCTAGAAGCAGCTTATCCTGCCTTGACAGAGTTAAAAATAGACTTTGTAGCTTAGTGGGGGATGCACTTTTCTCTTCCCTGCAACCTCTTTCCCACAAAAGAAACATTGCGAGCCTGTCCCTGCTTTAGCGTTATTTTCATGGCAAGTGCTCAGCTGAGCTTCAATCTATGGTCCTCCCTCGCCAAAGTTTCACGAAAAACACTTGTCTAACCAAAACCACTATCAATAATTCCCTCCACTCTTTATCTGTGCCTAAGTCTAAACGTAGATTCCATGAACAAAGCTTCTTTCTTAGAACTGCATGCCTGTGGAACTCTCTTCCGATTATTTGCTTTTCAGCTGACTACAATCTGATTGTCTTCAAGTCCAACGTAAACAAGTTCTTGATGAAAGTAACCTAATTTACAAAATTCCCACTACTAATGTTTATTACGCTATAATTACATTGACTATTGTATACCCATTAACTCTTATCCTCCAGTGGCCTCCAAGTCTTGATAAGTGGTGACTCCTGTGTAAAAAAAAATATGGCCGATGAATTACTCCAGAAAAGGGACTTAGTGTTTGACTTAATCTGTAGCACTATCGCCCCCGGGAGGGTTACTTGGTTGATGAACGTCTTGGGAATGCAACCAGTTCCACGGAGAATGAACGATATCCAACGATATCTAAACGATAGGCACATGCTGGAAACACAACGAAAACGGCCCGATCCGTTGTCGGCTATAACTGTATGGTACGAGTCGCATTATGTGTGGTCATTGCAGGCATCTTCCCATCGTCGCTTGTTGCGTGTTCATTGCAGCTCTCTGTCGTCGGCATTAATGTTATGCTGAAATCGAACACTTGTATGAGAACAGCGACAAAATACATTTTTATAAAAATATAATTTATTAAACACTTAACAAGTTAGGAAACATATTTAGTCGACCCATCGCGTACAGCGAGCAAACCTCAACTGTCTTTACAACAATCAAATTATATTTCATTTCTCTCTTTCTTCATTGAAAGAGAGAGAAAGGAAGTCAATGAGAGAAATAGAGAAAGAAAGAGTGAGAGAATGAGAGAGAGAAATATGCTTTTCACACAATGTTTTAGTTTTCAACTTCAGATATCCGCGTGTAAATCTGACCTTTAAAAGTTTCATAACACCTGTCACTCAAACCCAACCGACATGATCTAACGTTCCCAAACCCAAAAAACACCTGCATGAAACGTTTATAACTGCATCACAAAGTCAGGCACAAGGTTAGAAGCTAT
>NC_136491.1:39541161-39543661 GCF_053919585.1 Euprymna scolopes | reverse complement strand
CCAGTTGCTTTATTGGAATCAAGGTCCTTAGTTAGCTTGGCGACATTACGCACAAATATTTGTATGTTGCATAGCGTGTTGTCTGTTATAGGAGAGAATACGGGGAGTTGATGGCCTTCGTCATATAGGGTAGAAGTTGCTGCAAAGTTCTTGGCAAATAGTTTGGCATTGTCTAATGCTGACGAGATGCCCTCAGGTCCATTGATGATGGTTGGGATAGAACGCACACTTCTCTTCATGATCCTGTTTGCTATTTGACAAAACTGGTGGGAACCAAGCCTCTGTTCAGCTACTTTGGATTTAACGGACTGAGCATATAACTCTCTTGCATTTTTTATTACTTTTTTACAGTGGTTTCTGGCAGTCCTGAAAGCAGCTTTAGTCTCAGTTCATCTATTACGTTGGTAGCTATGGAAAAAGTCATTTCTGTGCGCGATGGCAGCAGCATATTCTGGGGAGAACCATGGCTGGCTGTTAGGTTTTTGTTGGAAATTTTTGGATGGTATGAATTGGTCTACGCCTACAATTAACCATTCGGTCAGGTTTGATATTATAGAGGACACATCTTTTTTAAACATGGAATGTAGCGGTAGTTTAGTTTAGATATAAATGCACGGAAACTTTCCCAGTCAGCCGTAGAGCATCGATATACAGTACGGTGGAGAGGTACGTCTCCAAACTTATATATATATATATATATATATATATATATATATATATATATATATATATATATATATATATATATATATATATAGCATACGCATGTGTATGTATCGTATATATCATAGTGCTTGGTTAGGAATGCAGACTTTCCGCATATTGCAGTATAGTGATTACTATTCACCATATTACTGCTATCTTTGCGCTCCATTGTTTATAGAAATTTAATTCGAACTAACGGCCTGAGATCGTTGAATTAATTGATCTTACATATAATAGATACGTATCGTTCGACATAGTGTAAAACGTTTAATAGGGCTATAAAACCTGGCATAATGATATGGGGCATGGGGTAAGAAGGAGAAAGACGCAACCTTAGTAAAAGTTAGTGTCCCCAATCATGCTGCATTAAACAGAGCTGAAAAGGGAAAAAGTTAACGAAATACCAAGGTCTTACATACGACATGAAAAGAAACTGGGATCTTAGGAAGATCTCTGTCATTGCAGTTATTAAAGGAGCCACATGGCTAATGAAAAAATAATTTCAAAAGCTACCTGGCAAATATACTCTGTGAACTAAGCGAAAGAGATATCTATACAATTGCACTTAAAGGGACAGTTAGAATCTTTAAAAAGATTTCTCCCTTGAATATATGAGTCAGCGGATGAATGTTAAGCATCCGGTAGGATGCTCCACCCCTAGCTTGAACAAACTGATCAGAAAAAGAAGTTTTAAAATATTCAGCATGGGAACATGTTTTAGAAGTCAATAAAAAGAAAACTTTAAGACTTAAAACAATTGCTTTAGGATATCTCATTTAGAAACTAGATTAATTTCCTGTGATAACGGAAAATTACCCTTATATAAACCACACACACACACACACACACACATACACACAAACACATATATATATACATATATATACATATATATGTATATATATGCATACACACATATATAAGTATGCATATGTTTACATGTATATATACATACATAAATTGTATGCGTGTATATGTAGACATATGTATATATACATAAATATGTATGCATATATGTAAATATATATATATATATGTATATACGTGTATGTATCTCACACATATATCCACAAGCACAAACACGTGTATATATATATATATATATATATATATATATATATATATATATATATATATATATGTGTGTGTGTGTGTGTGTGTGTGTGCTGTACACGCCGATCGAACATTAGAGGGATAAGATTCAAATAAAATAAAGAGAGGAGAAATGTACGAAATAAGTGGAAAATTAAAATTATTGCGATTTAAGTGTTTTCCGACACTTTTACGAGCAGTCAAAATAATTAAATGTCATTAGGTGTGTTGTAGAACGACACCAGTAAAGCAGCAAAACAAATTGCAAAGAAGAAAATAAAAAATTAAAAATGTTAATGACACAAAAAAAAAGAAGAATATTACTGGAATGAAGTATCGATGTGTCCTATTTACGATATACAAACTGTTTTGTAAAAAAAAACATTATACTAATTGAATAAAAGTTACCCATAGATGAAGGAAAATGGTGGGTTCATACTGCCGCAGTACGGGAACCTGTTCTTTGGTTCCTGCAGATTATTATTTAGGCTGTGGTCAATTACGTGAACAGCTTGAAAATTGTTGGGTTGATGACACGTAGCAGCAGTTCGTTCTCTTTCCTTTTTCTTTTCAGCTTTGTCATCTTATTTTTAATAAAACGACTCTAATATATATAGTATTGTTTATATTAATCGGACTACTGTTGCTCTCATGTTGAGTGTTATTTTTACAACTTTTCAGTCGATGTTGTCTCCGACATTTT
>NC_136491.1:39451161-39536161 GCF_053919585.1 Euprymna scolopes | reverse complement strand
TATATATATATATATATATATATATATATATAGGGTGGGCCAAAATAAGGGTCCTATTTTTAAAAATTCATAAATTCATGTAAGTCTTAAGAAGTGTTTTTCGGCCAAAATTTGTTTTGTTTATTTCAAAAAAATCTCGGAAGGGTCAGTCTACACACACATAAAGTTTGGTGAGTTTAACTTTCATTTTGTGGAAGTTATTCGAATTTAAAGATAGGACCCTAATTTTGGCCCACCTTGTATATATATGCACACACACAGGGTGTCCCAAAATGATCTGACACATTTGTTAGTTAAAAAAAAAAGAAAAAAATTAAATAACAATTAAATAAAGGAAGATATATTTTTTAATTTTTTAAGTATACGTAGACATACGGGTGTGATTCTTGGACATCGAAAAAACGATGATTTTACGTTTGAAAGCAGCTGAGATGTGGTTCTATCGACGAATGCTTAGCATTTGTTGGATAGAGAGAGTGTCAAATGCTGAAGTCCTAAGAAGAATGAAGGTCGATCGCTTGCTAGTGCAGACCATCAAGGAAAGGCACTGCCGCTTTGTTGGACACTTCTTGCGCGATACGGAGGACATCGGACGACACACCTTGGAGAACGAAACTGACGAAAGAGGTTGTGGATAACGATATAAGGCTGGATGTGCAGGGCAATGGGTGTCAGCAGTGCCATCGGACTCAGAGAACAAGCAATAGACCAAAGTCTATGGAAAATGCTAACCATGATTTCATCTACGGCATGGACATGCCATGATACAAGAAGAAGAAGAAGAAGAAGAAGAAGAAGAAGAAGAAGAAGAAGAAGAAGAAGAAGTAGGCTATTTTATTTCACACAGTCTTAAATATTAAATCGGTCAAATGTTTCCCATCATTACTAACACATGATTGTACCTATTTACAATGCCTCCCCACGGGGCAGAGTTAGACACCAGGGTCGGTTTTTTAACGTGGAGAAAAGGTACAAAAATAAAAATTGTCTCAGTCGTGAAGGATTTCTCATCCACTTAAAGAGAACGAGAAATGGAAGTGCCGCATCTGAAGGACAGATACTACACTTTGATCTTGGCCAACACATGATTGTAGACGTTCACGAAAGTTTTCAATAACTCGATGGATAATTTCGGGTGGAATAACAGAAATTTCATAACGAATGCCTCGTTTTAATTCTTGAAGAGATTAATAATGATGGATGAATATTTTTTACTTGAAATATCGCAAACAAGAAAACAAAACCGCAACGGTTTTGATCAGGGTTTATATCTTGCAAAGCCAACTAATATTACCAGGCAAAGAAATCAAATGAATCGGGATGATTTTCTTCGGAATTCTCATTACATGCAGATATAAATTAATTTTGACTTAATTAAAATAAAATAGCATTCTACGTACATTTCAAAAATAAAACAATATTTTTCAATTACATTTCACCCTTTACATATAATAATTTTCTTTATTTAATTGTTATTTAATTTTGTGCCTACAAATGTGTCAGATTATTTTAGAACACCCGGTATACAGAGAATAAATCTTGGAACTGTGAATCTAGTTATATTGTTATTCATTTATAATGTTAAAAGTCCACGTATGCTTCCAGAATAGTCATTTCAAGGTAATAAGTTTTTTTTTCAGGCATGAAACCGATGTTATTTTTTTTGTATTAAATATTTTATGTTTATATTTCAACCGGTCCTCCGCTCTTGGTCACAAAAAAGTATCGAAATGAAAATGAAAGGCGTTGAAAAATTTCCAGTTTTTTTTTCAACGTTATTCATTTATATAGACTCTGTGCTTATATTTAAAAAGCATTTAGCTTCTAAACTAAACGGATTATTATATGCAAATGGTGAAATGTAATTGAAAAAGCGTATTTTCCCCACGGCACACACACACACACACACACACACACACACATATATATATGTATATAGATTATATTAACTAAGGTATGTGTATATATTTATAGATATGTATGTACAAGCTACATTCTTACACTATACACTCAATCATTATGAATTTTAGAATATAGCTGTTATGAGCTAGTAGTTAAAATGTGGACAGTATTTAGTTTAATTTAATTTGATTTAAAAGGTTTAAAAAAGGAAATGAAAGCAATTCAATTTTTTTTTACAAGTGGTTATCTTATATTATGGAACGGAAGCAACTTAATGATAAGGGTTAATGTGTGTATTGTATGTATGTTATTATGTTATGTATAATCGTTTGTAATTTGGGATGATTAGATTATTTACGAGAACTTCTTTATGTTGGACTTGAAGCCGACGATATTGTAGTCAGCTGGAAAGCATACCACCAGAACAAAGTTCCACATACGTGCAGTTCCAGGAAAGAAGCATTGTTCATGGAATCTATACCTCGTTATTTTGCGAAAATTTAATAATAGGTAAAAAAATAAAATAACATTCCCTAAATTTCAGCATTGTTGGAATATTTTTAATAGATTTTACTGGATTTCATATAGATGAAACCTTTCATTTGAAAATTAAAATTGATTCGTGTATTTAGACACCTATTAAGTAAAATTTTTAAAGAATTTGATTCATTTATTTAGGCACCTATTAAGTAAAATTTTTAAAGAATTTGATTCATGTATTTAGACACCTATTAAGTAAAATTTTTTTAAAGAATTTGATTCATGTATTTAGACACCTATTAAGTAAATTTTTTAAAGAATTTGATTCATGTATTTAGGCACCTATTAAGTAAAATTTTTAAGAATTTGATTCATGTATTTAGACACCTATTAAGTAAAATTTTTAAAGAATTTGATTCATGTATTTAGGAACCTATTAAGTAAAATTTTTAAGAATTTGATTCATGTATTTAGGCACCTATTAAGTAAAATTTTTAAAGAATTTGATTCATGTATTTAGACACCTATTAAGTAAATTTTTTAAAGAATTTGATTCATGTATTTAGACACCTATTAAGTAAAATTTTTAAAAATTTGATTCATGTATTTAGACACCTATTAAGTAAAATTTTTAAAGAATTTGATTCATGTATTTAGACACCTATTAAGTAAAATTTTTAAAGAATTTGATTCATGTATTTAGACACCTATTAAGTAAAATTTTTTAACAATTTGATTCATATATTTAGACACCTATTAAGTAAATTTTTTAAAGAATTTGATTCATGTATTTAGGCACCTATTAAGTAAATTTTTAAAGAATTTGATTCATGTATTTAGACACCTATTAAGTAAAATTTTTAAAGAATTTGATTCATGTATTTAGACACCTATTAAGTAAAATTTTTAAAGAATTTGATTCATTTATTTAGACACCTATTAAGTAAGAATTTTAAAGAATTTGATTCATGTATTTAGACACTTATTAAGTAAAATTTTTTAACAATTTGATTCATATATTTAGACACCTATTAAGTAAATTTTTTAAAGAATTTGATTCATGTATTTAGGCACCTATTAAGTAAAATTTTTAACAATTTGATTCATGTATTTAGACACCTATTAAGTAAAATTTTTAAAGAATTTGATTCATGTATTTAGACACCTATTAAGTAAAATTTTTAAAGAATTTGATTCATTTATTTAGACACCTATTAAGTAAAAATTTTAAAGAATTTGATTCATGTATTTAGACACCTATTAAGTAAAATTTTTTAAGAATTTGATTCATGTATTTAGACACCTATTAAGTAAAATTTTTAAAGAATTTGATTCATATATTTAGACACCTATTAAGTAAATTTTTTAAGAATTTGATTCATGTATTTAGACACCTATTAATAAAATTTTTAAAGAATTTGATTCATGTATTTAGACACCTATTATGTAAAATTTTTAAAGAATTTGATTCATGTATTTAGGCACCTATTAAGTAAAATTTTTAAAGAATTTGATTCATGTATTTAGGCACCTATTAAGTAAATTTTTAAAGAATTTGATTCATGGATTTAGGCACCTATTAAGTAAAATTTTTAAAGAATTTGATTCATTTATTTAGGCACCTATTAAGTAAAATTTTTAAAGAATTTGATTCATGTATTTAGGCACCTATTAAGTAAAATTTTTAAAGAATTTGATTCATTTATTTAGGCAACTATTAAGTAAATTTTTTAAAGAATTTAATTCATTTATTTAGGCACCTATTAAGTAAAATTTTTAAAGAATTTGATTCATTTATTAAGACACATATTAAGTAAAATTTTTAAAGAATTTGATTCATGTATTTAGACACCTATTAAGTAAATTTTTTAAAAATTTGATTCATTTATTTAGGCACCTATTAAGTAAAATTTTTAAAGAATTTGATTCATTTATTAAGACACCTATTAAGTAAAATTTTTAAAGAATTTGATTCATGTATTTAGGCACCTATTAAGTAAATTTTTTAAAGAATTTGATTCATTTATTTAGGCATCTATTAAGTAAAATTTTTTAAGAATTTGATTCATGTATTTAGACACCTATTAAGTAAATTTTTTAAAGAATTTGATTCATGTATTTAGGAACCTATTAAGTAAAATTTTTAAGAATTTGATTCATGTATTTAGGCACCTATTAAGTAAAAATTTTAAAGAATTTGATTCATGTATTTAGACACCTATTAAGTAAATTTTTTTAAGAATTTGATTCATGTATTTAGACACCTATTAAGTAAAATTTTTAAAGAATTTGATTCATGTATTTAGACACCTATTAAGTAAAATTTTTAAAGAATTTGATTCATGTATTTAGACACCTATTAAGTAAAATTTTTTAAGAATTTGATTCATATATTTAGACACCTATTAAGTAAATTTTTTAAAGAATTTGATTCATGTATTTAGGCACCTATTAAGTAAATTTTTTAAAGAATTTGATTCATGTATTTAGACACCTATTAAATAAAATTTTTAAAGAATTTGATTCATGTATTTAGACACCTATTAAGTAAAAATTTTAACGAATTTGATTCATGTATTTAGACACCTATTAAGTAAAATTTTTAAAGAATTTGATTCATGTATTTAGACACCTCTTAAGTAAAATTTTTAAAGAATTTGATTCATGTATTTAGACACCTATTAAGTAAAATTTTTAAAGAATTTGATTCATGTATTTAGACACCTATTAAGTAAATTTTTTAAAGAATTTGATTCATGTATTTAGACACCTATTAAGTAAAATTTTTAAAGAATTTGATTCATGTATTTAGACACTTATTATGTAAAATTTTTAAAGAATTTGATTCATGTATTTAGGCACCTATTAAGTAAAATTTTTAAAGAATTTGATTCATGTATTTAGGCACCTATTAAGTAAATTTTTAAAGAATTTGATTCATGTATTTAGACACCTATTAAGTAAAATTTTTAAAGAATTTGATTCATTTATTTAGGCACCTATTAAGTAAAATTTTTAAAGAATTTGATTCATTTATTTAGGCACCTATTAAGTAAAATTTTTAAAGAATTTGATTCATTTATTTAGGCACCTATTAAGTAAATTTTTTAAAGAATTTGATTCATGTATTTAGGCACCTATTAAGTAAAGTTTTTAAAGAATTTGATTCATTTATTAAGACACATATTAAGTAAAATTTTTAAAGAATTTGATTCATGTATTTAGACACCTATTAAGTAAATTTTTTAAAAATTTGATTCATTTATTTAGGCACCTATTAAGTAAAATTTTTAAAGAATTTGATTCATTTATTAAGACACATATTAAGTAAAATTTTTAAAGAATTTGATTCATGTATTTAGGCACCTATTAAGTAAATTTTTTAAAGAATTTGATTCATTTATTTAGGCACCTATTAAGTAAAATTTTTAAAGAATTTGATTCACGTATTTAGACACCTATTAAGTAAAATTTTTAAAGAATTTGATTCATGTATTTAGACACCTATTAAGTAAAATTTTTAAAGAATTTGATTCATTTATTTAGACACCTATTAAGTAAAATTTTTAAAGAATTTGATTCATTTATTTAGGCACCTATTAAGTAAATTTTTTTAAGAATTTGATTCATGTATTTAGACACCTATTAAGTAAAATTTTTAAAGAATTTGATTCATGTATTTAGACACCTATTAAGTAAAAATTTTAAAGAATTTGATTCATGTATTTAGACACCTATTAAGTAAATTTTTTAAAGAATTTGATTCATGTATTTAGACACCTATTAATAAAATTTTTTAAGAATTTGATTCATGTATTTAGACACCTATTATGTAAAATTTTTAAAGAATTTGATTCATGTATTTAGGCACCTATTAAGTAAAATTTTTAAAGAATTTGATTCATGTATTTAGACACCTATTAAGTAAATTTTTAAAGAATTTGATTCATTTATTTAGGCACCTATTAAGTAAAATTTTTAAAGAATTTGATTCATGTATTTAGACACCTATTAAATAAATTTTTTTGAAGAATTTGATTCATGTATTTAGACACCTATTAAGTAAAATTTTTAAAGAATTTGATTCATTTATTTAGGCACTTATTAAGTAAAATTTTTAAAGAATTTGATTCATGTATTTAGGCACCTATTAAGTAAAATTTTTCAAGAATTTGATTCATGTATTTAGGCACCTATTAAGTAAAATTTTTAAAGAATTTGATTCATTTATTAAGACACCTATTAAGTAAAATTTTTAAAGAATTTGATTCATGTATTTAGACACCTATTAAGTAAATTTTTTAAAGAATTTGATTCATTTATTTAGACACCTATTAAGTAAAATTTTTAAAGAATTTGATTCATTTATTTAGACACCTATTAAGTAAAATTTTTAAAGCATTTCATTCATTTATTAAGGCACCTATTAAGTAAAATTTCTAAAGAATTTGATTAATTTATTTAGACACCTATTAAGTAAAATTTTTAAAGAATTTGATTCATTTATTTAGGCACCTATTAAGTAAAATTTTTAAAGAATTTGATTCATGTATTTAGACACCTATTAAGTAAAATTTTTAAAGAATTTAATTCATGTATTTAGGCACCTATTAAGTAAAATTTTTAAAGAATTTGATTCATGTATTTAGACACGTATTATGTAAAATTTTTAAAGACTTTTATTCATGTATTTAGACACCTATTAAGTAAATTTTTTAAAGAATTGTATTCAGGTATTTATACACCTATTAAATAAAATTTCCATTAAGATTAATTTCTTATACGTCTTTAAGCTTAATCATTAAAATTTCGATATTATCAAGAGTTACATGCAATGGATATTGTCCTAAACTGAAATAAATATTCTAGACATAAGGTTTAGTATCATTATATCTTGATTTTAATCTTCCCAATAAGAATAAAACAAAAGCATATGTGACCCAATCATTTGTGGTTGTCGAATTTTACATTAATAACGGTTTTAATAGAGTTAAATTAGAGCTTTTATTATGTGAACAATCCCGGGCAATTCTCGGTTGCCTTGCTGACTCGATTTATTTGGTCGATGATGCAGCCAGTCCGAATAAATGTGGTTTCAGTTGGCAGATTTAGGATTCACAATAATATTTTAAAATAATATTGTTTGGCGAAGGAAACAATCGATTTAGGGAGAATGGTATGAGAGGTTGGTTTGGCTAAACTTGGGAAGCAGTATCTGACCTGGAGGTCATCTCACAAGGACAATCGACGTGGGAACAAATTCAATGGAAATTTAGTTCGATACGTGAGTATGCATGTAGCTAATCAGAAGAGATGGGAATATGACCCTGATTGGCTGGTTTGGATAGGGGGAATGTTACCCCCCCACCTACATCCTAAATATATATATATAGCTTATGCACGAGCGTTTTTTTTTTAGTTAGTTGAGAGTTGAGGAGAGTTGAGTGCAGCTGAAGCCATTCCCAAGACGCCTTTGGCCGCGTCTAAATTACGCTAACTTCGAGATTCTGCTTTTAATATCTCTCACTCGCAAGCCGAAAAACATTTTCGCCACATATCGTATTTTGCATAAACATAGCAGAGAACAGTTTGTGTACGAAAGATAAAAATACACAGTTGATAAGATTACTGCAACAAAAGCTTTTCTTCCACTCCTTGCATCGACCTCTGCCAACTGAAATTTCTTATCAATAAGGTTTTATAAGATTTTTGGAATATTCGAGAGCATATGCTTACTACGAGGTGGATTACAATATATCACCTTCTCTTGGCCTTCGGGACAAGATCAAAGTGTAGCTGCACTTCTATTTCTTGTTCTCTTTCGGTGGAGGAGAAATCCTTCACGACTGAGACAATTTTTATTTTTGTACCTTTTCTCCACGTTAAAAAACGACCCTGGTGTCTAACTCTGTCCCGTGGGGAGGCATAGTAAATAGGTACAATATATCACGTATCATTTCCTGTTTTTATTAGTTTCATTGCTTGTATTAGTTTGTCCAGAATTACCACATTGGATTCGATCGGTAATTCGATTTTAGTTGTATTGTTCCTTGCCCTATCATTATGTTTTCTTCTATTTTACTCATAGCTCTAGTGTATGATGTGCATCCATATGGATTTTATCCAGACAGTTTTGGCTTCATTTAGTTCATTTTTTATTTATCAAAACTGATTTTATCTTTGTAACCTGATCTAGCTAGAACGTCGTTATATTATTATTATATATATATTTATCAAAGATCTGGTTATTATTCGATAATTTATTACTTATTTAAGAGATGGATGAAACTATAGATTTTTTTTGACAGAAGGTGAGTAAAATTAATTTTATTATGTCTAAAGATATTTCTATAAACTTTGTGCAGATTTATCCTCATTCCAATGTTGGAATTAACACTAAATCAACATTGCAATATCCTTAGTACATAAAATCCCACTAAATCTGTAAAAAATTGATATTACTATAGACGCCGAGTCGTGCGATACCATAGTAATATCAAAATCATTTACTGAATTCTTCCTGGACCATAGTCTATTATTATTATCATATGAAATAATTTTCGTCTGGCCAGCACTAATTATGTCCATTTCTAAATTGGTTACACGAGTCAACATAGTTTTTTTATGTATTTCTTTTAGAATGAACTTTAATGCAAGCAAGCATAATAGTGACTTTACAATGGAACCCTTATCAAAACTAACGAGTGAACTACTAGAAACTTATAATACACGAATTAATTAAGAAATAAATAGCATAGGTTAAGAAAGTGAAATGAGAATAACACATATCTATATTATTCTTCTAATTAATTACATTGAGATTGGAGGTAATGTTTATGGATATATGGAAAGTTTGTGTATATTATCTATCATAGATAAATATAATTTTACATTTGGTATACACCCAAATGCATTAGTACAAATTTTAAAGTAAATTTGTCTTAACGGACAGAAAACAGAAAGCTATAATGTCCAGTATATATTAAGTGTATTAGATTTCAGCCTATTTGTATAATAAGATATTCGCGATTAATAGTCACTCCTATAATTTTGTATTCCAATTTAATTTGGATCACTTCGGTTTTATAAGTTTTCAATTTCGATGCTATTGAATTTAGATTAGGGTGCTTGGTTTCAGAATTGAGAAGGATATAAAGGAACTAAGCGTATGATATGTTCAATATATATATATATATATATATATATATATATATATATATATATATATATATACATATATATATATAGGTGTGTGTGCACGTATGTACGAATGTATATTTGTACGTATCTATGTGGGTAAATGTACACATAGATATATATATGTGTATGAACTCGGTTTTATTCCTGTATATGCAGCAGAGTTCTATATTTAATAAGATAAAGAAAATACATACACAAAAATCTAATTTAATGCACTAGAAAATTATATATATATATATATATATATATGTGTGTGTGTGTGTGTGTGTGTGTGTGTGTTTGTGTGTGCGTGTGTATGTGCCCCTACTATTATATAAAAGTCAATTTGTGTGTGTGAGAGAGTTTTTTCTTCATATGTTCCGAAGCAGCTGAGCCTATCTTTTGTGAATTTCACACAAAGCTAATTTATATATCTGGAAGTATTCTTAGAGATGCTTTGTGCAGAAATTCATCCGATAAGAATTGAAAATCGAAAAATCCGATTTTAAAAATAACTTTTTTCTCCTCTAAATAAAAAAGAATATTTTTTTTACAGCGGAATACTTTACTTATACAGGCTGTAAGGGAGATAATAAAACTTCAGAAAATCATTTCTTCTTAAAAAAACAGATTTATTATAATCTGGAAATATAGCTTAGTGGTAGAGCATTCAACTACAGATCGAATAATCCTCTGTTTAAACATAGGTGTACCTCATCATCTTATTTCAATTTTTTTCCTTAAAAAGTCCATTTACGATAAAATAGAAACTACTATTTATAATCGTTGCAAATTATTTCTTCGTTTCCGTATTTTAAAACCGAACATTAATCAGAAGTGGCTTTTCCAGGGCATTCATTGTCAAGCTCAAATATCAGCTGACGTAATATTGTATACCAACAGACGGAATTTGATAAACGACATTATTATTATTATTATTATTATTATTATTATTATTATTATTATTATTATTATTATTATTATTATTAATTTTGAGAATTAGACCACTAGGCAAATATTCCATCGCTATATATAATAATTTGGGATTGATTATATAATAATACATACGCAGTCTTAATTAAAAGATAATTTTTAAGCGTATTGTACGACCAAGTAACGCCGTGCTGACAGGTATATATATATATATATATATATATATATATATATATATATATATATATATATATATATATATATATAAAGAGAGGGATGGATAGAGAGAATAAGTTAAGACGATACAGAGTAAACGTAAAGTTACATAGGGACTTTATTAATGTTTGAAGTCAATAATGGTTAGAGAAAGAATAATAAGGGAGAAACCTCTTTAGGCCATGATATTTCGAAGCTAAACACTTCTTGCCAGAAGAGGAGAAAAAGACAGCATTATATAAATGTAAAGGTAAAAAGACAACACTGACTTTGAAAACATTGTGATTAATAATAGAAAAAAAATTTCAGATTAAAATTGGAAATTTTTTAAAAATATATTTCTAGCTTTTACTGTCTTTTCCCATCTCTCTTTAATCCCCATCATATTTCCACCATAATAATTTTTTTTATTCTAATCTGAATTTTTTTTCGCTTTATTATTTTATTACTAGAATACCCGTGACACGTTTGGTCAGTATATGTTATAGCTAGCTATGGAATAATGAGTACACAGAATTAATGTATAAAAGTGCAAGTAAGTACACGGAATTAACGTAATTACGCAATTTTCGCACGCGCGCAAAAATCAAATATGCGCGTGCGCAAAAACAAACATGACGACCAGTGAAAACGATCTGGAATACTTTGGACAGTAAAGGTCTTAACATTATTGTCCTTAAATAAAATGAAAAATTCTTTATATAAAAGGGGTGTAATCTGTTGAAAAAAAAACGAAAACAGTTTGTCAGGAGTTTGTTTATGTTGGACTTGAACACGTCCAAGTTGTAGTCAGGTGGGAAACAGGCAAGCGGCAGAGAGTTCCACTGGCGTGCAGTTCTAAGAAAGAAGTTTTGCTCATGGAATCTACGTTAAGATTTAGGCACAGATAAAGAATGGGGAAAATTATTGACAGTAGTTTCAGCCAGATGGGTGGTTCTCGTAAAAGATTGGCGAGGGGGGACGTAGGATTAGAGATCAGACGAGCACCTGCCATGGAAATAACGATAAAACAAAGACAGGCTCGCAACGTCTCTTCTGTGGGAGAGAGGTTGCAGGAAAGAGAAAAGGGCATCCCCCACTACACCACGAAGTCTATTTTGTACTCTGTCAAGGCAGGATAGGCTGTTTTTAAGAGCTCCTGCCCAGATATGGCAGCAGTACTCCATCGTTGGACGTACTTGGCTTTTATATCGATAAAGAATTGCATTAGTAGCGAGATATCTTCTGGAGCGGTAGGAGGATCCCACCATTTTCCCAGCGGCCCTAGCAACAGATTTGATGTACGTGTTCCATTTCAGATCAGGAGTAAAGGTCAAACCCAGAAGCTTGTCAAAACATGGAGCCTCCCCAAGACGAGAGCCATCCATTTCAATTGATGCCAGATGGGGATCAGAGCGTTGATGATGTAAAGATAGAAGCTTGGTTTTGGATGCATTAAAAGTGACCAGCCACCTCTCCCCCCATTGTACCACGCGCTCAAGATCAGAGGAGAGAGAATTAGAAAGACCTTTGTCATTTACGGCCTTTGATGTGTTGCCATAGATGGTCGTGACATCAGCATAGATGTCAACGAATGATTTAAGTATGTGTTTTGGGAGATCATTGATGTAGATCAGGAAGAGAGTTAGGCCCAGGATGAACCCGTGGGGGACTCCAGCATTAATACTGTGGGCCTCTGATTTCTGCCCATCAACCACTACTCTTATGAACCTATCAGAGAGAAATGATTTAATGATTGAGAAAACATTTCCAGTAATATCGTAGCTGAAAATCTTGTGAAGTAGGCCCTTATGCCATACCTCATCGAAGGCCTTCGATATGCCAAGAGCAATTGCCCTGAAAATGAAACCTTTGTCAAGAGATTCACTAATCCTATGTGATATAACTGTTAGCACATCTGTTGTAGACATTGCAGAGTGGAAACCATATTGTGTGTCACTAAGAATGTTGTTTCTTTAGTTAATATGGATTCCAATAACTTACTCATGACACACAGGAGACTTATTGGTCTGCACTAAGTGGGAGAAGACTTTTCACCTGAATTCTTAAATACAGGGTATACTGATGAGGTTTTCCAGGGTGTTGGAAAGCACTTCTCCTTAAGGCAACGCTTAAACAGTTTTGTAAGTATGGGGGCAAGTTCTGGTTGGAGCTTTTTCAGCACTATAACTGGAATGCCGTAAGGGCCAGTTGCTTTACTGGAATCAAGGTTCTTGATTAGCTAAATTGTACTTTGTTTCTATGCTTTCTGTCACGTGTTTTGTCACGTGTTTTTATTTGCATACGAACATGCACAAAAGGCGATAACATTTTAACAGCATACAAAGTACTTCTACATTTACCGACCCGCGATTTCCATGAAGTTAAGCAGATAACGTGAATAATTGGACACAAATGATCGCAGGGCGATGCAAAGAACGCTTAGGCTGATCTCAATGGTAGAAACGAATAACCAATGAGAAAGCGATATCAGATACTCTGAATGTACCTATTTACTATGCCTCCCCACAGGACAGAGTTAGACACCAGGGTCGTTTTTTAACGTGGAGAAAAGGTACAAAAATAAAAAATTGTCTCAGTCGTGAAGGATTTCTCCTCCACCGAAAGAGAACAAGAAAATGAAGTGCAGCATCTGAAGAACAGATGGTATTTATTTGCTCCCCCACCGAGCAAATTAGGCACAAGGCCAATTTTTAATGTGAGGAGTGAAGGGAGGGGGAAGGGAAAAAGGGGACCAGCTCCCGAGAGGTGGGAAATGGGAGCTGGTTAAAGGTCAGGCATGTGGGGTTGCCCCCACATCTGGTCTTTGCTAGTCATAGCTAGTCATAGCTTGCAGTATCTGCCGGAACAGATGGTATTTATTTGCTCCCCCACCGAGCAAATTAGGCACAAGGCCGATTTTTAATGTGAGGAGTGAAGGGAGGGGGAAGGGAAAAAGGGGACCAGCTCCCGAGAGGTAGGAAATGGGAGCTGGTTAATGGTCATGCATGTGGGGTTGCCCCCACATCTGGTCTTTGCTAGTCATAGCTAGTCATAGCTTGCAGCATCTGAGGAACAGATACTACACTTTGATCTTGACCAAAAGGCCAAGAAAGCTACGTATTTGTATATATAAACTAGTGATGAGGGGCGCTTTGCTTTGCCTGGGCGTAAAATACGCTTAAATATGATATTTTAAGTTGTCTAGATTTATTATTATAGGGTCGAGATTTCAAAAGTGAAAAAATTATTTAGGCTCCATCAGCTAGAATCGAAACCATAGCATTCAAAGCTGGTGACGTTACCACTGTACCAACGTGACACGCATATGAACTGATTAAAAATTAAAAATAAACTATGAATGTACAAAATGTATAAGGATTGTTTCCAATTTTGACCCATTTTTGAAACCTTAAAACAATTTTAATCAGCTAAGAAAAAGAACGACCTGTAAAAAATCTAATCATTTGAAGCCCTTAGTCCGCTCGGCAATTTGTAGTTTCGGATGAGATAGAGTTTGAAAATACGAAGAGTGACAGACAGACCAACAGACCGACAGACAGACCGACAGACACACAGACATATAGCCGTTTATATATAAGATGAGAATAAAATCAAATTAAAAAATTGAGGTAAATTCTTCAGAAAGCCAAAAAGCAAAATCAAGAATTGAAGAAGAAAGAGTTACTAACTTATCGTTGTTGGAGAGAAAAGAAATATTTCCTGTTCTGTAACAGATTCCTCCCATAACCATCAACATTAACATTAAAAAAAAAAAACATTTCTGAAATAAAAAGCTTTCCTTAAAACTTTTCTTCCATTTTTTATCTGCTTTTACACACACACACACACACACACACACACACATACACACACACACTGTTTCTTCCTTAAAGGTTTTTGAGTAAAACTTTTGGTTAAAACTAAAATAAAACGGCGAAATATAACATTTATTCAACAAGAATTTTTTTCTTACAAACGAAAAAATAAATATTCTTTCATTCGACTTAGATTTATGTTATTTTTTTTTAAATTATTTATTTATTTGTATTTATTGTACTGTCATGTTTTTCTGTTTACCATTTTATCATTTGCTCGGAGCTTTTTAGCAGTTAAAGATAGGCCTTGCCGGCCGTTTCCGGTTATTCCTGTCATCTTCCGGGCATACTCGAGTAACTTCGTAGAAATCGCGGGTCGGTAAATGCATCAGTACCGCATATAAATTCATATACCCACACTTTCCAAGATGTCGTTGACACGTCTTATCCTGTCGTCATAAAAGGGCAACGAAGTAAAAATTGCGGCAGTTCTCGTAAGTGTGACGTCACAGTAACGCGTGATCTCATTACGCGTTACTCTTTATCCTCTCTTAAACCTTATAACGTAACGCCCATTCCTGAATCCCCCTTCTAATGTGATAGTTATTTTAAGCTATTTTGAGTGTCCGTAAATAGCTTTCTTATACCACCTTGTAATCGTTCTTCATGATATGTATTGTATCTCACTGCTGATGCCATCCTCTATTCGTATAAGAGTCAAGTATGTCCTAGATGGCTTCTCGGAGCACCTATCCCGTATTGACAGAGTTCAAAACCGACTTCGTAACCTACTCGTAGTAGGTGATGTCCTTTTCTCTTTCGTGCAACCTGTTTCCCACAGAAGAGACGCTGCGTACCTGTCTCTGCTCTATGGTTATTTTCATGGCAAGTGCTCGACTGGACTCCAATCTATGGTCACTCTCCTTGCCAAATATTCATAAAAAATACTCGATTAGATACAACCACTATATACGATTTCTCCTACTCTATATATGTGCTTAAATCTAAACCCAGATTCCATAAACAAAGCTTCTTTCTCAGAACTGCCCGTCTGCGGTACACTGTTCCACTAAACTGTTTCCCGATAGAATATATTACAGGGAGCATCGACTGCCTCTCAAGACAGAGCGAATCCATTTGCATGTTTCGCACTTCTTTTTTTCAGCATTAATATTAATAGATGCGTCCATGAATTTTTTGCAGGAGGGTATTACGTCATTCTAATAAGTGTCGGGGAAACAATAAGATAACACTGTGATGATCAGTTATGGTAAAACTTATGCAGGGTTTGATTATTTAAGCGAACGGTTCAACATGAACTTATTTACATTAAATTCTTAAAATGACCATGTTATAGTCAGTCGGGAAGCAGCACCGCCGTATTGTGTTCCACAGATAGACAATTCTAAGAAAGAAACTTCACCTATGGAATTTTCATTTAGTTTTGATAGAGAATAAGTGAAATTATGAAGAGTTGCTATAGCAGACGCATCGTTGAGTCTGGTCAATACTAAAATGGGTGACCATTTAGGAATACCAGGTGCTGTATGTGTTTGCTTATTTCGCCATTGTTCCCAGTCGTCATTGGCTTATCTTTGCCACTGGAATCGGGTAGTGCCGACTTAGCAGAGGTGCGGTTGCCTATTACGCAACTCCTTTTTCACGTTTACACGAGCAGACACTCTTACAGGAAGCATCGATTGTCTATCAAGACAGAGCGGAGGTCATTTGCATTTGCTTCGCACTTCCTTTTATTTCAGCATTAATATCATTAGATGCGTCCACGAATTCTTTGCGGGAGAGTATCACGTCAGTCACGTTATATTTTAAAATATAATTTCCGATAAAATCTATCTATCTATATATCTATAAAAGTGAAAGTGTCTGTGTGTGTGTCTGTGTGTCTACATTTCCCTACGCAATAACTCTGTTAATTTTAAGTCTAAAGACTCGAAATTTGATATACAGGGTACTGAGATTTGGGAAAATCGATGTGATCGGGGTTCGGTCAGAAATTTGGCGAGTAAGGGGCCAAAGTTCAACGAATTCACCTTTGAGAACTCTACCAAAGTCCTCCGACAATTTTATGTCGAAACACTTGAAATTTAAGATATAGGTTCCTTGGACATGGATCTAACTTAATAACTTGATTTGAGCCCAAAACAATAAATTTTAAGGAATCATAATAGGGGTCAAAGTTAAAAAAATTGACCTTTTTTTTTTTTTTTGCTCAGCATACACATCCAAACACCTGGGCAACGCCGAGCACCCATGCTAGTATATCTATAAAAGTTAACGTGTGTGTGTGTGTGTGTGTGTGTGTGTGTGTGTGTCTGTGTCTGTGTCTTTGTGTACATTTCCCTACGCAATAACTCTCTCAATTTTAAGTCTACAGACTCGAAATTAGATATATAGGGTACTGAGGTTTGGGTAAATCTATGTGATCGGTTTTCAGCCAGAAATTTGTCTGTTAAGGGATCAAACTTCAACGATTTGACCTGTGAGAACTCTATCAAACTCGTCCGCCAATTTTGGGTCTAAACACTTCAAATTTTAGATATAGATTCCTTGGACATGGATCAGACTTAATAACTTTACTTGAGCCCAAAGCAATAAATGTTAAGAGGTCATAATAGGGGTCAAAGTTTTAAAAAGTTGACCGCTTTTTTTGTTTTTTGCTCAACATACACCTCCAAACACCCAGGCAACGCCGGGCTGAAATGCTAGTATATATATATAAAAGTGAACGTTTCTGTGTGCGTATGTCTGTGTGTGTACATTTTCATACGCAATAACTCAGTCAATTTTTAGTCTACAGACTCGAAATTTGAGATACAGGGTACTGAGATCGGAAAAATCTTTGTGATCGGTTTTTAGTCAAAAGTTTGGCTGTTAAGGAGTCAAAGTTCAACGATTTGACCTTTAAGAACTCTACCAAACTCCTCCGACGATTTTGGTTCGAAACACTTGAAATTTTAGATATAGGTTTCTTGGGCATGGATCTAACTTGATAACTTGATTTGAGCCCAAAACAGTGAACGTTAAGGGGTCATAATAGGGGTCAAAGTTTAAAAAATTGACCGCTTTTTTTTTTTTTTTTTTTTTTGCTCAGCATACACCTCCAAACACCCGGGCAACACCGGGCTGAAATACTAGTTAAGAATAAAAAAAAACTTGATCTCCGCTTTCTGCATTGCGGAAGTTTGCATTTATTTTGCACTTCCTTGAGTATTTGATGCAAATGTTTTTTACAAAAGAGAACCACAGACTAAGGCTTTTAGTCTGTCATACGTAAGTTTGAAGTAGACTGCTTTCGGTCTGTCAAATATTAGATTTAAATAGCATTTTGTTTAGACTGTCGCCATTTTAGTGTAAAACAAAATTTTTGGTACTCATGTACTTTTGTTACGGTGCTAAAGTAATAACGTTATTATTTAGAAAGCCATTCTTATTATGGGGTGGAGGATTTTTATAACTATTCTGTACTTCCACCAAACAATTTAATGATAAAAAAGATATCGTGAAACTTGAATTTAACTTGGAAATATTATTTAAGGAATATCACGTTAACATAAGCATAAGTATCGAATTTTCTGGGTTCTTCCAGTCTTCAGGTCTCGGCTAGAATTTTCTGTAGTCTCTCGTATTTTAATTTTAAAACGTATCTTTAAAGTATCCGTGCAGATTTCTTACTTCCTAACCTGTATTATATTTACATTCTTTCTTTCTCTGCCATTTCGTGTTTGTTTTTGTTTTTCGATCAGGTGCCCGTCAGCAAAAAATTTGCACAACGCACTGACTTGCCCAGAAACGAAAAGATGATCATTATAAAGAAAAAAAATAAAATAAAATCATAACCAAATGAATAAGATAATATATTTGTACAAATCACTTTTTTCACAACGTGTACATAATCACAGCAAATGTTTGTAAACCTTATTAAACTGTCCTGTTTTCGCCTCTGCTAATACAACCGCACGCACACGCGGGTTCATGTGAATGTATACCGGCATTAAATGTTGTTATCTACGTATACACGCACGCCTTTCAGCAAGTAGACATCTTCCATTTTTGTCCCTCATTTCTAGGCAGAATTATTGAGATTGTGGCGGGCATAATTAAAAGCGTATGATGCCACTTGTAATTAGAGAACGAACAAGGTGTGAAAACAAACAGGAAAATCATAAGAAAAGCGTAACGGTAAATAGTCAGTGAGAAAACGTGTTCTAAGTCTGTTTCAGCATATTGTATAGCCTGTGGGTAATAATGGCCGTCGATTTTTGCATTGGCTTTCGTTTGTTTAGATTCAAGATGCCGTATTCGAACGGCTCGAAAGACAAACAATCAGAAATGTCATCAGAAAATTATAATAACTTCAATACATATAATCTTGCTTTATTGTATGATATTGCTATTTCTTTTTTTATTTTTGTCTCTTAATTAGTAATTAATAAATACAATATGACGTACTCGGTCTACATAGACCAATACATATATATATATATATATATATATATATATATATATATATATATATATATATATTTATGGCCGTCGATTTTTGCATTGGTTTTCGTTTGTTTAGATTCAAGATGCCGTATTCGAACGGCTCGATATATATATATATATATATATATATATATATATATATATATATATATATATGAGCAAACAGTTAATAAAATATGTTAAAAGAAACACTTTGAAATGAGTTAAAAAACATATTTAATCTGAAAAGGAAACACTAGATAAATGGATAGTCCTTAATCCGCGGAGTTTCGAAGAAATACTCTCCTTCTCATCAGAGGGTAGGAATTAGCAAAATGCGGGATCGGATTTTGCATGCAGAAGTATTCGATGAAACAACAAGTAAGTCAAAGATCTTACTTGAAAACAAAATAAGTTAAGCAGAGAGAATCTGGTAAAGAAAAAGGTGATTGCACATGAATGGATAGTCTGGTGGAAGATAAAAGATCCAGTGACGGTAAAATCCAAATGTAAAACTTCAAGAAAGTTAAATGAATTTCCATTTGTACAAGTAAGCTCTATTTCCTATTTGGTTTTATCGAGCTTTTATATCTGGATGAGATAATTTTATAAATATTAATTCTTTAATATTTATAATTTACTTTAATTTTACCATCTTGGATCATTTTGGTAAATTCAATTGTAATTTTCATTTTATATATATATATATATATATATATATATATATATATATATATATATATATATATATATATATATAATAATTTAGGAATTTAAAATTTGTGATTTGAAAAAGTTAAATTTTAATTATAGAAATTTTATTGTATACAAGACAAAGAATACAGTATAGTAAAATATATTTCCTTCCCCATGAGTTTTCGATGTTTATACATCTCCTCGGAGAAAAATATTAGCAAATACTATAAAAGGTTTGCACCTGATTTGCTAAAGGTAATAAACATAGAAAATTAAATTAAATGTTTTTTTTTTTTAAGTTTTTAAATCATTTTAGCTACATAGAATAAGGGAAATTGTATATTGATGCAGCCAAAAAAAAAAAAAAAAGAAAAAAAAAGGATACTGAACTTCAAATCGAACGTGTATGCTAAATCCTGTAATGGAACCTCTTGGTATTCCAATATATACATATTTCCACAGTTTTTCTTTAGATTCATTGGATATCCGGCAAATCTTTGATTATATCAGTCCAGTAATATTTTTTTCATATTTGTAATATATTGTAAGACCGATAATTACTGGATTTGCACACCAGTAGATTTATTGTATTCAATTATTCTGAATAATATATATATATATATATATATATATATATATATATATATATATGTATATATATACATATATATATATTGTGTGTGTGTATAAAATAAAATACGCATCAGGTACGCTTGAAAGCCAAATCACAACGCCATATTATGAAAATAAGCAAATATTTTACTTGTTTGAAATTTATAATTGAAATATATTTCGGAGTCAAACTCGATCCTCAGTATTTTGTACATCTTTTTTATTCTTCCTTTTTTTTTTCTTATTTTTTCTTGCCATGTTGTAAAGTTGGAGAAAGAAAAGCCATTTAGTAAAGATCCGCGCGTTGCCTCTCAGGTGTTGTATTTTGAAAAGAAAATACTGAGGATGGAGTTTATTTCCGAAATATATTTCAATTATAAATTTCAAACATTGTGAAATAATGTTTTCAAAACATATGATCAAATTTATCTATTCAAAATTCGCATTACCCACGCAAACACAAACGATTAAGACTTTTCGACACCCGTCAACAACATCAGGCATGTATCTTTCCTTCTCCACAATAGGGGCTGACCCCTCGGGTAAATACCACCAACAAAATGTTCAAAATAAAAAACAAAGATTATAAGGAATTGGAAAATATATTTAATTATATTCATTGTTTCTGAATATTTGATGAATGTCAATTTCCTCAGACTGAGACTTTCTCAGGCGACCCAGAACTCATCGACACCACAAAGAGAAAGGGTGGGAAAAAAGGAAAGGGAGCTCTTAGTATATATATATATATATATATATATATATATATATATATAATGTTTTTTTCCTGACACGGGAAAACCAGTTAATAAAGAGAATCCCCCCATATCCACCCTCCTATACACTTCACAGTTCCAGTAAAATTATAACCCACTTTAATCGTTTCATATTTATATCCAGCTGTAAACGGTTTCTGAACAATTTTCCAAAAGGTGTAAATGCGATCTCTCCATTTTTATCCTTCTTTTTTTAGAGAGCTCGCAACTTTTTATAGTTTCTTTTAAGAGCTTCCTTTTCTTCTCCCCCCCCTCTTTCTCTATGTGGTGTCGATGGATTCAGGGTCGCCTGAGGAAGTCTCATTGACTGAAACAGATGGCTGTTCGTAGCAACCATATATAACTGCTAACCCTAAAATTAAATATATATATATATATATATATATGTGTGTGTGTGTGTGTATGTATGTATGTATATGGGAAATATGCTTATTCAATTATATATCACCATTTATTTACACCTATCCTTTAATTTATGAATCGATGTAACTACAGGGCATACATAAATACATGACAAAAGGTCTATATTCCAAATTTTAAGTTTGTTCTCCATATGACGGTTTATTTTTTGTTAAGTATATTGAAATGTTCAATTGTTGACAGCACCTGTTCTGTAGCGCAGAATCATTCACGTAAATAGCACGTCAAGTATTTCATTTACTCCCGCCTTAACTCATCAG
Organism: Euprymna scolopes; assembly: GCF_053919585.1. NCBI lineage: Eukaryota > Metazoa > Mollusca > Cephalopoda > Sepiida > Sepiolidae > Euprymna > Euprymna scolopes. Next base: position 39,514,402 of record NC_136491.1, on the reverse strand, counting down.
AAAAAAAACCTCGTAAACTTTAAAAGAAAATAAAGTAATATGGACAATCCGAAAATCGGAAGAGAAGTTGTAATTGTGTTTATCTTTAAAATTGAAATTCAAAGATGGCTTAACTTAAAGAAAACACATTTTAGAACTTTGTAATCATATACATATACATATATATACACACACACACACATATATATATATATACTAGCATGGGTGCCCGGCGTTGCCCGGGTGTTTGGAGGTGTATGCTGAGCAAAAAAAAGGGGGTAATTTTTTAAACTTTGACCCCTATTATGACCCCTGAAAATCTATTGTTTTGGGCTCAAATCAAGTTATTAAGTTAGATTCATGTCCACGGAAGCTATATCTAAAATTTAAAGTGTGTAGACCCAAAATTGTCGGAGAAGTTTGGTAGAGTTCTCAAAGCTCAAATCGTTGAACTTTGACCCCTTAATCGCCAAATTTCTGGCTAAAAACCGATCACATAGATTTTTCCAAATCTCAGTACCCTGTATATCAAATTTCGAGTCTGTAGACTAAAAATTGACAGAGTTATTTCGTAGGGAAATGTACACAGACACACACACACACACACACACACACACACACACACACTTTAACTTTTATAGATATATAGATTTAGAATTTGAGTCTGACAGAATGACAAAATTATATTGCAAACCGATATATTAAACAAACGAACTTCAAAGAGACAAATGAACACATAAGTAAAAACAATTTGTATTAGAAAACATTTATTATTCCACGTCTTTTTTTTACAGACCTGACGACTGAGGTTCGCTCTTAATAAAAATTGTTTTTTATAGTCTTAATTTTGACTTCCTTTTTCATAAAAAACTAAAAAAAAAATCAAGAAAGAAAAGAAATTTAATTTTATTTTTTCATTAATTTCTTTCTGTGCAAAGCAATTCTTTCAAACTTACTCTGTTTCCAAAATGTTTTTATTTTATTCCCCTCCCCCTTCATTCATTTTCCTCCGCATCCTGGCAAGATTACTGTACACATAGATTCGAAAAAATAGTCAAAAACAAATATATAAATAAATGTTATCAAAGGCAAGATAAGTTACTTTTCTACCTAACTGGATATCTTTTTTGTGTTTTTATTCAATGTAATATATTTATTCAGCGCGAAAAACATACAGTGTTTACCGATGTGTTGGAAAATTCAAGATGGCGTCTCACACCCTCTTTAACACCGTAAGTTTGGGAAAAGGTGTTATAAATAAAAAACTATACAAAATACTATTAAAAACCCGCCGAATATATGTCAACCTATGTCACGGTAACATATATTGAGCGAGTTTTTAACAGTATTTTAACAGGGCACATCGTAAAAACTGACCCATTAATTTTCCTGAAGTAAAAACTATATAGTTTTTAAACTTTTAAAACTGTACATTATAAAAAGAAAACTGTTCGAGTGATTTTTTTTTTTTTTTTTTACATGGGTGTCACCACTTATCAAGGCCCAGAGGCCACTCAAGGATAAGGGTTAATAGGTATACATTAGTCATTGTGATTTTAGCATAGTAAACAGTGGGAATTTTGTAACTTGGATTACTTGAAAAAGAAAACTGTTCGAATGATTGAAAATGAAAACAAAATAACAATGTAAATATATTGATAAGAAAAAAACAAAAACAAACGAAGTTTCCGTTTCAGGAACCCGAGTTTAATTTTATGTCGTAATCATTCAACTCGTTAGCGGTTTTATTCAGCGATTAGGGATAACCATACGACATATCTAATTACCAAAGCGATTTTTTTTTAATTTTTTTTTTTTTATTAAAACTAAACCTGTTTAGTTTTAATGAACCAATTTTTTTAAAGCCAACACTTTAGTTATTTTGAGAGCGTGCAACTGCACCCGAAAGGTTGATTAGGAAACTCCAAATCCTTTTATGACTCGAAAAAAAAAGGGCTTTTTATCGGCTTAAATGATAAACTAATGTTAAATATTAGTATTTGCCATCGATTCTGAAATAAAATGAAATCCTGACATTGTGATCATTTTTGCAGGTGTTATGTGCCAAATATTGAAATAAGAATGTTTAAATTCAATTATTGTAATTTAAGTCTTTAATTTTAAAGTCGATTTTATTTATAAAATATCTTTTTAGAAATCAATCTCAAAAACAATCTGAACAATAAATCTCTTTTGTTATGGCTAAGTTTTTGTCAAGGGTAGAAATTATAATAGACAAGTATTCATCCCTGATGACATTTTACCGATTTCCTGGTTTACAGGTATTCTTGCTAAATTTCTTCGAAAGAATTGACATAAACAATACTTCAACTAAATACGTATATTTCATGCAATAATGACTTTTATTTCTTCTGACTTTTCCTAAACTAAACATAAAACATCGGTTAGGGTTAGTTTAACATTCTGTAAAAGTACCTTCCGTTTTTTTTGTTTTTTGTTTTTTTTTTTTTTGTACTTCTGCAGAGAAGGTAAAAAACCGATAAAAACTGGATATATTTTTCGTGTTTTTATTCAATTTAACATGTTTATTCTGCTCGAAAAGAATACAGTGTTTACCGATGTGTTGGAAAATTCAAGATGGCGTCTCACACATTCTTTAACACCGTAAGTTTGGGAAAAGGTGTTATAAATAAAAAACTATACAAAATACTATTAAAAACCCGCCGAATATATGTCAACCTATGTCACGGTAACATATATTGAGCGAGTTTTTAACAGTATTTTAACCGGTTTTTTATTTATTACACCTTTTTCCAAACTTACCGTGTTAAAGAGAGAATCGGCCGCCATCTTGAATTTTCCAATACATCGGTAAACACTGTATGCTTTTCGAGCTGATTAAACATGTTAAATTGAATAAAAACACGAAAAATTTGCCTTTGATAACATTTATTTGTTATATATTTGTTTTTTGGCAACTTATTCGAATCTAATTTAAGACCACGAGTGAAATGAGAAAAAGAAGTCAGCGGGTTTGGTTGCCATAACAACGTGACGGTAGTGAACGTGTGTGTGTGCGTGTGTGCGCGTATTTCGTGTAGTTTAGTTTCGCATAATAGTTTCGTATTTTTTTAATTTGTAAATAACAAGTTATTAAAAAATTAAACTATATATCTATCTATATCTATATATCTATAAAAACAGAGATGTGTGTGCCACAGACGATTTCTGATTGGTTAATCCAATAATCACATCTCCTAAAAAACAATCGTTTCTACGCTCTTACCTTTACCATAAAATATTATGGCTTTATTTATTGTCCATCTTGGAAGGGTTTAATTTTTTAATAACTTGCCTTTGATAACATTTATTTGTTATATATTTGTTTTTTGGCAACTTATTCGAATCTAATTTAAGACCACGAGTGAAATGAGAAAAAGAAGTCAGCGGGTTTGGTTGCCATAACAACGTGACGGTAGTGAACGTGTGTGTGTGCGTGTGTGCGCGTATTTCGTGTAGTTTAGTTTCGCATAATAGTTTCGTATTTTTTTAATTTGTAAATAACAAGTTATTAAAAAATTAAACCCTTCCAAGATGGACAATAAATAAAGCCATAATATTTTATGGTAAAGGTAAGAGCGTAGAAACGATTGTTTTTTAGGAGATGTGATTATTGGATTAACCAATCAGAAATCGTCTGTGGCACACACATCTCTGTTTTTATAGATATATATATATATATATATATATATATATATATATATATATATATATAAAACACTATCAATAATTCCCCCCACTCATTATCTGTGCCTAAACCTAAACCTAGATTCCATGAACAAAGCTTCTCAGACGTGGAATTGTCTTCCGTTTTCCTGCTTTCCAGCTGACTACAATATGGTCGTCTTCAAGTCTAACGTAAACAAGTTCTTGATGAGCCGTTCCACTTGTTAACAACTTTACCGAATTCCCATTACTAACTATTACTATATTGTCCAATTTCTACTGTACACTCTTTAACCCTTATCCTCGAGTGGCCTCTTGGCCTTGATAAGTGGTGATGTCTATGTAAAAGAATATATAGATATCAATATATATATATATAAATATATATATTTATATCTATCTATCTATCTATCTATCTATCTATAAAAGTGAACGTGTCTGTGTGTCTGTGTGTCTGTGTATATTTTCCTTCGCAATAATGCTGTCAATTTTTAGTTTACAGACTCGATATTTGATATACAGGGTACTGAGATTTGGGTAAATCTATGTGATCTGTTTTCCGCCAGAAATTTCATCAAAATTCAACGATTTGACCTTCGAGAACTCTACCAAACTCCTCTCAGAATTTGGGGTCTAAACTCTTGAAATTTTAGATTAAGGTTCCTTGGACATGGATCTAATTTAATAACTCGATTTGAACCCAAAACAATAATTTTTAAGGGGTCAAAGTTTAAAAAATTGACAGTTTTTTTTGTTTTGTTTTTTTGTTTTTTTTGCTCAGCATACACCACCAAACACCCGAGTAACCCCGGGCTGAAATGCTAGTATATATATATATATATATATATATATATATATATATATATATATATATATATATATATATATATGAGGTGGGTGTAATTTGCTTGAACCATTGTATAGTATGTTGTTAAATAGAATTGTAGAAGGCGGTATAATGCAGAAGTAACGGAAAGACACAAGCTGAAGCAGGTGAGAAATACTGCTTACAACAGCACGTTTGTCAAAGTCAAGTAAATATCTGACGAAGAGATCTTTCTCGAAATATTATATTACACGGACATACCACCAGACCGACTTTCCCAGGTGACCACTGTGCAAATATAAATATACTGCGTATATGAAATATGAATATGTACACATGTATTTATAAGTTGTATTAATAAATTTCTCACCTGCTTCAGCTTGTCTTTCCATTACTTCTGCATTGTACCGCCTTCTACAATTCTATTTAAATATATATATATACATATATATACATATATATATATATATATATATGTGTGTGTGTGTGTGTGTGTGTGTGTGTGTGTGTGTGTGTGCTTGTGTGTGTATGTGGGCGGGGGGTGGACAGTAAATCTTTTTGGTGCGAGATATGTTTACCAAATGATGGAGAAAGTAGTATTTAAGACGGTCGTTTATACCAATGAGTGCAAGACATGGCCGACTTATGAAGGATGCTGATACGTTGCCTTTAGATATGGCGAGTGAGAAACTAGTCGATAATTTTAAACTAAAGCGTTGGTGGGGAGTAATGTCATAGAGTTTATATATTTTATATTTATATGTTAAATGGCCTAAGAAAGTACAGTCCACTGAAACGTAATATGAAGCTACGCAGGCGTCCACACACACACACACACACACACACACACACACACACACACACACACACACACACACACACACACACACACACATATTGAAATACTTCTATTTTTTTTGCAACGATAGACGCACCCATATTATGCATCTAAATAAATAGACGCTAAAGTTTCTTCGTTTATTTCATATCACCATTCCGCTTGTTTTACGTCAATAATACAACATACTCAGTAAGAGAAAAAGGAGTCGCCCTCAGCTTCGATTCAACGACTTGCTTAAGAAAGATATAAAAGAACTCGGCAGAAACCTTGGAAGCTGGGAAACGCTGATCGCCCCTAATAATTGCGAGGATAAACTGTCAGTCGTGACAGGAGAAGTGAGCCCGACACAAAAAAAAAACATCTACACCGCTCGCCACCAGCCTCCCGCTTCAGAGCAGAGAACCAACATCAGACATGATCAATGGACGCTAATGACAACATATTTAAAAATACCAAAGTCTATTACCGACGAATGATCTAAAGACAACAATTTAAATGCCTAATTAGTAAAACACATTTCTAAACCGTTCAAAATAAATTAACGTTTTATGTTATTTATTCGTAATTTTATTGTCTTATCTTTTCCATATATATATATATATATATATATATATATATATATATATATATATATATCATGATTCTTTGAGGGGTACAAAATCTATATAATGCAATCATGAAGGGAAGACGAAAATTCATGATTAAAGGGTAAAAAACGGTCCGTAAAAGAGTCCAAAACGGGTCCAAAAAGGGCATCTGAATAAAAACGGGTCCATAATTGAATAAAAAAGGGTCCATAATTGAATAAAAAGGGTCCATAATTGAATAAAAAAGGGTCCATAATTGAATAAAAAATGGATCCATAATTGAATAAAAAAAACGGGTCCAAAAAGGGCCCATAATTGAATAAATCTTTCAATGTCGACAAAGCTCCAACCCTTGTCTCATCGGTGCAATGCTGCGCCCCTGTGTTTGCTTTACAAGTACTTCAATGAAATGTTCTCTGGTGAAGTTGCTGCATTTGTTCCCCCTCTCTCCCGACGTAAATACTCCTGACCAACCCAACAATCAGCAAAATCACACTACCTTTCCATAAAAGTTCCCAAATGGCTAAATAGATTTTCTACTTTAAGACTTTCTTTTCTCAAAATATTTGACATTTGGAAACCTGTTTACCCGACTGGAATACTATGCAGAAATATAAATGTAATGTACACAAACATCTCGCCGCAAACTCCCCGCTTAGGATACTCCTATAAATCGAGACTCCAATTCACTTACGCCTCATGGCAGTCTACGACGTCTATAATTAATAAGTAAAAAACATTCAGCTTCTTCGGGGTATTTTAAAGTGATTTTAGAGAAAATAATATGGCCATGATAATCCAAATATAGCAAATTTCCATTGAATTTGATTCAGACCCCAATTAAGCAAGATTCATTGAATGTCAGTTTATTCTTAAGACCTCTTAAGCTTGAACCTTAAATGTTATACATTTTATAGAATAAAAATATTGTAATGAGTTTTAATCAAAATTGGAAGTAAAACTATACGTACAATCTAGTAGCATTATATTTTGATTTTAATCTTTGTAAGGGGGCATTAAGTACATATATATCTTCGATTTCCTTTATTTTGTCCTTTAGTCCTCACATTCCATGAGCGATGTTTCTGGCAAGTAGGGAAGAATTGCTGTTTTCTGGATCAGAATCTATTCCATCAAACACTCATCGTTGGCAAGTTTTTAACTTGATGAAGTACTTTTTAGCTACTTACACCAAGCGACTCCATGCCTTGTCTGGAGCGATTTCCATAATAAAAGTGATGCAAAGCTGTTCAGAGAATTAATTATATACGTTATTTCCTCACATTGCAATTTTAGAAGTTTGCTAATATTTTTTACAAACGCTATCATTCATTATCGATAGCCTGAGTTTTCGACATGTTTCGCTTGTATTAAATGTATGACGTCATGTTAAATTGCACAGGCCTCCTTACTTTATGAAAGCGACGGCTTGGCATAGAAACGCGAGTGAAATTGCATGGATGTTAAAGTATTTGTATAAAGTATATTTATAAAGTTTTACTTACTATTGGAAGAGAGTATTGCCACAGTGATTCGGGCGATTATATTTATTACTAGGGCTGAAAAACGAAGCAACCAAATGGCAGAATCGCGTTATAACATATAGTGACTCTCTTTGAATACTTTAGTGATAGTTATCCGTCTTGATACGACAAGACCATTACGCCCTATTGATTAAATGCTTCTCTGACTAAATTTATGCTTCCAACTATTTTTTAAGTGTGGGGATTCATGAAGAAAATATTAAAACTCCTAACCGAATGTTTACTCGTCGGCTGTCAGAGACAAAGTGTGTAAACGCATCATTACGCATAGGCTCCACGCACCCATCCGGTCAAAAATAATAAAAATTAATTAGCCAGTGGGAACTGGGCGGGCTAAAATAAGTTTTAACAACCAATGTGGTCTGGGGAAGCCAGGAAGGAGAAATATAAACCCAGGACTTTTGTAAACGACAATAGAAAGAAACAAGACACCAAGGAAACAGGACACAGGTGCAGCCAAGCCAAAAGTTATCCCGATTCCGCCGTAAAAATCTGAAAACTCTCCTCTATCTGACCGCTACTCGAATAACAAAAAGAAACAAGGAATAAGTACTCTCTATGAACATTCTCCCTTTTTCTTCCGCTGCTTCCAACATCTTTGTTTATTTTGAAAGGTGATGACACATGGAAATGGACTTTTTTGAACACGCAAATTCAATTTAGTCTTTTATTGTTAAATGTTTATAGTTTGTCCTGTGTTAAATGGGGTTTCTAGTTCGTTCTTTTTTATGTTGCAATACATGAAACAAGCTATAGAGAACAGCTATATTTTTTCATACGAGAATGGCTTGGTTTTAATTCCATTTTAACAATATTTGAACTTTATACGGGCATTTTTTTTAATATATATTCTAATTTTAAAGGATTGTATGTACCAGGGGGCGTGACTTATGATATTACTTCGTATTACCTTTTGTTCATATGAACGCATCATGAAAAATAGAAGCCAAATGGTTCCCATTTATTTCACAGTAAACGAAGAGTTTTAATAATATCAACTAATACGATATTATCGAACGAAAATAGATAAGCTGAAGTGTATCCTAAGCCGACTAATCGTATTAGAATCAAGTATCATCGCCCGATGCAAATATGGCGACCGTAGAGGCAAAGCTAAGCGAATCGGCGTCAACTGAAAGAAAATTATGACAAAGTAGCCATTTATATCATTTGATTAGCGTATATATAGCTGATGACAAGAACAGTAACAATATTATACGATTAAAGCTTTCCAGGAGAGGCTATTCTCGGAGCGAATTTAGCATTTTGCGAGCATCGGCAGTTATCTCCCCTATCAAGGAGGTTTTCTTGTGGACATAAATACAAATTGGGAGATAGCCTTAATGAAAAAGAGATGAAGGAAAAGTGATCTAAGAAGAGAAAAGTGAAAGATTATTTTGGGAGAAAAATAATTTAAAAAACTAGAGAGACAAAAAGCGCACACTTATCCGAGAGAAAGAGAAATCGGTGGATTGATAGAAAGGGGAGATAAATAGTCGGAGAGGGAATATATATATAATTATTTTTTATATATCCTACATACACTAAGGCTTGATGCTTACATAATCATCATCAGTGACATAAATGGCGGTCAGCGAAAGATTAAAACCTCGTAACGAAGTCACCTTTGGCTCCATTAGAAAGAAACATACCACACATCGGCACGAAATTAAGAGAAAATGTAATATTAATAAAGCTTAACGTTTAATACAGACGATACCTCGCACACACACACACACATACACACACACACACACACACACATATATATATATATATATATATATATATATATATATATTATACATTTTGCATTTAACACTGGCGGAGAATATTTAAATTAGGTGATTGTCAACCTACGTCCGTCACTAGACTGACTGTTTTAAAATTATAATTCAATTCTTCCCTTCTTCTTAATTGAAAGAGAGAGAGAGAGAGAGAGAGAGAGAAAGAGAAGCAAAGAAAGAGAGAAAGAGAAATAGAGAGAGAGAGAGAGAGAGAGAGAAGAGAGAGAGAGAGAAAGAGAAAGCGAGACATTCAGACATAACATTTGAGCATTGTTTATATTTTGTCGGCCTCGATGACGAGTTCTTTTGCGTTTGACCTTTCGAATATGATGTTTCAATTCGTTTTGATCTGGTTGAATATTATAAACAACAGTCACTCTTCCTGTGCCGAGTGTAAACCTTTAAAAACGTGCATTATCGGAGATGTGCGTTTGCCTTCCCGCAAGTACAGAACTAGTTGTGTCCAAGGTTTATTAATGTACAATCCCCAGCTCCCCTAAAAGGGAGCTTCTTCATTGTGCCATATAGGTAGACAGATACCAAATCCCCATAGGTAATATATTTGAGAAGGTGTATATGATACTATATTACAATATAAGGTACTAGCGTTGTCCGATCGTAAAATACGTTTAAATATTATCTTTTAATTTATCCAGATTCAGTATATATTATTATAGAGTCACTTCTCTGTTGATTATTTTATATTATATTGTACCTAATATATAGCCGTGATTTCAAAAGTAAAAAAAAAAATTATAACTTGGGTGTAATCAACGAGAATCGAAACCGAAATCTATACTGTTTCTGTCTAAGACGTTAGGTTGTATGATACCGTCAGTTAGATAAGAAATATATTTTAAAAACTAACATTAAAGTAAAAATGTATATACATTTGCGAATGTGTAAAAGACTAGTCCAAGTCGACTTACCTTTGCCAAGTTCTAATTTTTTCAATTTTGACCCCATAGCTACTATTTGACTCCTTAGCAGCTATTTTAGCCGGGTAAAAACACATAAAAACTGTTCACAAAAAAATGCAATTATTTGACCCGCCTCTCGCCGCTATGCAATCTTCCTTCTTGGAGAAAATCCAATTTGGAAAAATACAGACAAACATACAGACAGACAGAGAAACAAACAAATAGATATAATAGGATTTATAAATGAGATTTACTTCCGTCTGTTTATATATATTCCGCCATATTCGCCTCTCTATGAGTTTTTTTAAAAAAATATTCAAATATGGCTATTTTGAATATAAATCAGGTTTTTACTTCATTAAATTGTTTCAGCCATGATCTCTCCTTTTTATTCGTTACTTTCCGCTGTCGTGAATTTCATTTCAAGTACAAAGAAAAAACAACTGTAAAAAAAAAAATCAAAGTAGAAATCAACGTATGTAAAAAAAAAAAAAATCTTCTAATATGGACGGATAAGAAAGATCCTAATTTATATTCGTTATTTGTAACTGGCTTTAAGCAAATTAAGATATACCGAATAGTAAATGAAAAGGGTAAGACTTGTTTAGGAAAAGGTTCTCAACTTTCGACTGCTCTCATGTTTAAAGTAAAAAAAAAATTAAAGATTTTAACTGTGGCTTCATTAGAAATATCATGGTTGAAATCAGCTAATTACACTGAAAAGATAATTTGAATATATACATATACATATATATATATATACATATACATACATACATATATATATATATATATATACATACATATATATATATATATATATACATATATATATATATATACATATATATATATATATATATATGTAATTTTTTAATTTTTTATTGAGCCCATAATAAATTTACATTACTGTTTCCATTGGATTTTCACCCCAGGAGATGAGGTAGAGTACCAATTTCATCGGAATTTATAGGTGGACTCTATAAATTCCGATGAAATTGGTACTCTACCTCATCTCCTGGGGTGAAAATCCAATGGAAACAGTAATGTAAATTTATTATGGGCTCAATAAAAAATTAAAAAATTATATACCGCTCTATTAACATATCGAGCACTTTAATCGGGTTTTTTTACCTTATTTCCCTTGAAAAGAAATATATATATATATATATATATATATATATATTAAATATATATATATATATGTTAAATATATATATATATATATTAAATATATATATTAAATATATATATATTAAATATATATATATATATACATATATATATATATATATATATACACTAGCAAAAGTACCCGCCGTTGACTGGGTTCAAAACCAGCCTACAGAAAATGGACTCTGATTTATAAAAGTATGATAGGTTATGAAAAGGAAGGGGGAAAAGAGATAGCTTCGACTTTGGGGCTATCAACACCAAATCAAAATATGATGAAAGTAAAAATAAAATAGATAAACTCCATAATTTATTATACCATACCTGTTCACACTGAAACACTTATCACACTATTCTGTGGATCTATATTAAAAAACATTGTAAAACTTTGTGACATATTTCCATTCTATGAAGGTTAGGCGCGAACGAACACCCAATAATTTTATTATACCATATTTCTTAAAACTGAAACATAATTATAAAAGTATACTTACGCAGATAGATATGAAAAGTCTTTATTAAAGTTTGTGCCTATTTCCATTCTATGGAGGCCAGGCGCGAACGCAAACCACACAATTTTATTATACCATCCCTATTTAAGTAAAAACATACTTATCAAAGTATTCCATACTTTGTGGACCAGGCGCGAACGCAAACCCCACAATTTTAATGAACCACCGTTCTGCCAGATCAAACATACCCATTCCTGTGTCTCGATACATCTTCTATCATTATATGTAATCAGTTTTTTTTTAAATAGTCAACCATATAGAGCCTATTCGTGACCCGACACACACACACACGCATTAACACACAGACATTCAACTTTATATTATATATATATATATATATATATATATTTATATATATATATATATATAGTAAGTTATAAAATATATATGGCGATTAAGCTACACAGAATATTCCGCGTTTCATCCACGCTAGGATTCATCATGCTCTACCTACGTATTGAGCACTGTTGAAATAAATACTTAAAGTTTACGCATAAATTTATATGTTCGTATATTAATTTATGTGATTAAATGAAGTAGTTATATATATATATATATATATATATATATATATATATATATATATAGAGAGAGAGAGAGAGAGAGAGAGAGAGAGAGAGTGAGAGAGAGAGAGAGAGATGCATCCGTTCAGTCTCGAAAGACGAAGGATACGCCCTGTAGGGGTAGCTGCGCATGTGATTGTGAGACAAGCGTTGCGCAATCTCAACCATACGTCTCCTTAATCGACACTACGTCCAGTGGCAAGGAGAAGTCCAGGACAACTGAAAACAATACCGAGATAAGCGGAGAGCACGTACAACACCTGGAAGTTGCAAATGATCACCCATTTAGTACTGACCAGATACCAAGTTAGAGGCATTTCAGAGGGTAAACTCGTGAATTAAAACAAAGTTATTAACAGTGCTCAATAAAATGATAATATTTTTATTTATATAGACAAATATTACATAGTCGCTACGCTGAACATGTTAATGTTTCGGACTTCTGGTTGACAAGAAAATTCCTGGTCAGGCGACGTAATAAACTTATGAACCACTGAAGGCATCTGGTTCTCATATCCTACATTCAGGTACATAAGATTTATTACGTCGCCTGACGAGAAGTTTTGGTTCTTGCCAACTAGAAGTTGAAACATTAGCATGGTCAGTGTAGCGACTATGTAATATTTGTCGGTATAAATAAAAATATTATGCCGAGCCGCCCTTAGGGCATTGGCCGAGCCGCCCTTAGGGCATTGCCGAGGTCCAGTGACCTAGCACGGCCTAGGAGGAGACTGTATCGGGATTTAGTGGTGGGGACCGCAAAAGATCCGCTGGTTGAGCGGCTGCACATGTCGAGGGAGGAGGTCCTCTCTCAGTGGAATTGGGCGCCAGCCAGTAGCTTTTTAAATAATTCAGAGTTTTCAATCACATGGAGGCTAGTCCGGAATGCGCTGCCACTTTTCGGCGTACTTGCCGGAAGCTGCAGAGGGGATGAATACGTTCCTTTCTGCCCCCTCTGCGAGGAAGACGAAGATGAAACGAGGGAGCATGCCTTTTTTCTTTGCAGCGGAGTTCGGAGGCTCTGGGAGTACGTCGGAAGGGTAACGGCTCGCATCGACCCCGAGCGGTCGGTGCCACTTGATTTGGCGTACGTCGTCGACAACATGGATCCGCCGTTTACTGGGGAGAGACGATTGGTGTTTCTAGCGATCCTAGCAGTAGCTAGATTAGTGACGTTAGTTTCACGTCTTGACATTGTCTATGAGGAGCAATCTGTTTCGGATCGGGATCTGGTTGGTCGCTTTAAACATCAACTTAAAGTAAAGATCAGATGCAATTGGAAAAGATTGCACCGCATAGACTTTGATAGGAGATGGGTGCACAACACTAGTTTGTGCATCCGACGAGGCTCTAGGTTCAAGTTTGTTTTCCCACCCTAGTAGTATTTGTCAAGCGGTGCTAAGGTTCTACGGAACCCAGCCCCAAACAAAGTCATAAAGTAGGATAGTTAGGTCCTAACCACTACGAGTGGAGATTTCTTTTAGACTAGGGCAAGTATGAAAGTTGATCCCGTCCCTGATATTATTTTTATTGGCACTAGGAGAGCTTCCAAAGATGCCCAGTCCACCCTTTTATCTTGGAAGACGCCGCCCAGTCCCTATGTAACCCATCCCTATCTAATTTATTTTTCAAATATCGTCCCTAGATCCCCCACTCTCCACTAGGGAACGACCTGCTTGCTTTCGGCCTTTGGGACCAGAAGACAGTAGGCGCTCCATATTTAGAAATAGGTTGGGGGGATCCCTTACTAACCCGTCCCCATAGGCATTTTGTTAATTTGTTTTCTTTTTCTTTCTTTTCGGGTGTATCTTAGTTTGCCCCTCCCCATCATCTCATCCCTCATTTTAGTAATTTTAGTTTTAAAAATCTTTAAAAAAAAACAAACTAAAAACCTGCTTTTGTTTGTACATATAATTTTGTTTTGTTGAATAAAAATCATTTATTTCTTTCGGTTAAAATGCCAACTCATACGCTGGGGAGATTTTTAAGTAGATAAACTCCATGGTAAGAATGATATTATAAAAAATAGTGTCTTAGTGTAGGGATTTTAATAAAGTCTTCAAAGACCTAGCTTTAGTTTAGAATGACCCTCGACCCCCACTTCCCCCTACGGGCTTCATGCCCAAGTGTCTCTGGACCCCAAATGAGGGCCTGGCAGTAGATAATGCCAGGTCCGGGGCAGAAAACTAAATAAAAAAAAATAAATAAAAATAAATAAATAAATAAAAATATTATATATATATATATATATATATATATATATATATATATATATATATATATATATATATATATATATATATATATATACCAAGCTGAATGTGTGTGTGTGTCTGGTCACGAATAGGCTCTTATATGATTGACTATTTTAAAAAACTGATTACATATAATGATAGAAAATGTATCGAGACACAGGAATGGGTATGTTTGATCTGGCAGCACGGTGGTTCATTAAAATTGTGGGGTCTGTGTTCGCGCCTGGTCCACAAAGTATGGAAATAAAAAATTTAAAAATAAAAAAAAGTTTAGAAGTGTTTTTGATAGAGATGTACATGAGAATACTTTGATAAGTATGTTTTAACTTAAATAGGCATGCTATAATAAAATCGTGGGGTCTGCGTTCGCGCCTGCCCTCCAGAGAATGGAAATAGGCACAAACTTTAATAAAGACTTTTCATATCTATCTATGTAAGTATATTTTGATAATTATGTTTCAGTTTCAAGAAATATGGTATAATAAAATTATTGGTTGTTCGTTCGCGCCTGACCTCCATAGAATGGAAATATGTCACAAAGTTTAACAAGGTTTTTTAATATAGATCCACAGAATATTGTGATAAGTGTTTCAGTGTGAACAGGTATAGTATAATAAATTATGGGGTTTATCTATTTTATTTTTACTTTCATCATATTTTGCTTTAGTTTTGATACCCCCAAAGTCGAAGCTATCTCTTTACAACCCTTCCTTTTCATAATCTATCATCTATATATATAAAAGCGAAAATTTATGTATGTATGTATGTATGTATGTTTGTGTGTCTGCTAAAAACTTTCGACACACAGAACAAAAATTCAAGAATCTGGTCTTATATGAAAGCCCGTTCCTTCGCCCGAACAAATATCGAAAAATTGGCCAAAAACGTTCCTTTTTTCACCCTGAAATCAGCACTATTCTACAGGGGGGTCAACCAAAACCGTCCTCTCATGACGAATTCGCTTCTGTGCATGCGTCATACGAGTCGTAACCTGATTTAGTTTAAAGATTTAAAAAAAATAAGCTAATTTCATGTACGTCGTGTTAGGGCAGTTGGTTGCAGCGCTGGGTCTTTATCTAAACGTTTTGGGTTCGAATCGTGGTGTGAAATGTCTTTTCTTTTCGATTTTTAAAATTTTAATATTGAAGAAGAATTATTTAAGCCATTTTTCAGGTAAAGTTCGTTTTTCTGTTTTTTTTGTTTTTTTTACTTCGCTTATTCTTAGGTTCACCACCACCACCGACCGATATCACAAACCCCAAAACACCCGGGGGCAACGCCGGGTAACCACCGATTTTTTTTTTAATTTTAATATTGAAACAGGCTTATTCAAGCCATTTTTCACGTGTTTTCTTTTGGGGGGTGTTATTTTTCAGATTTTTTAAAGAGGTTTTAACGTTCGTTTTTCTGTTTCCTTTTTTTGTTTTTTTTTTCGATTTTTACATTTAATATCGTTCGTTTGCCTTACATTAGTTTTTTTTTGGTTTTTTTTCGATGTTTTTAAGTTTGAACTTTTTTTTTATGATATTTAATTTTTATTTAATATTTAAAAATATTTACTTTGTTTATTCTTATGTTTTGATTACCCCCCACCACCACCCGGGAACCCCCCGCTTTCTTTTAACGTTCGTTTTTCTGTTATTTTTTTTTGTTTTTTAATTTAGTTTTTTTACTTCGCTTATTCTTATGTTTTGATTAACACTCCCCCCCCCGATCACCCCCCCCCCAAAAAAAAAACTCGGGCAACGCCGGGTAACCCTCTCCCCTAGTACTTTCATAAATCAGAGTCCATTTTCTGTTTTTGAACCCAGTCAACGACGGGTACTTCTGCTAGTATATATATATATATATATATATATATATATATATATATATATATATATATATATATATATATATATATATATATATACGTGTGCGTGTGTGTGCGTGTAAATTTACATAGGTATATAAAACAGACTCCTTCAGTCTTGGACAGATTATGGCTACCCACGAAGGGTTGCGTGCGCGTGTAAGTTGCACAATCTCCAACCACAGCTCCCCTGAGACGACATTGTTGAATACCAGTGGCAAGTGAAGTTCAGGACGACCGGAAACAAATGCTGAGATAAGCGGAGAGAACATACAGCGCCTAGCATTCCCAAATGGTCACCCATCTGGTACTAACCAGGCTCAACGTTGCTTGACTTCTGTGATCTGACGAGAACCGGTGTGTCAACGCGATTTTGCCGTATATCCATAGGTATATATATTGTAGGAAAAAGGAAAAACGACAATATAAAGCTATATATATGTATATATATATATACAGTGATGATCATATTTATTGGCACGGTAAAATAAAAGTTAAATTTTGTCTAATAAATTCTAAAAAAGGGATTAAATTAAAGAAAATAACAAAGTATATTATGTATTTTTAACTGGCCTTTCCGATGCAGCAATCGGATTTTAGAAAAAATAAATAACAAAGGAACAACAAACATAATTGCAAAAAACCCTTGTTCAAAATTATTGGCACGATTTATTTGATAATCAATTGTATAGCCTTTGGCCTTGATCACCTTCCTCAGTCGCTTTTCATAGTTTACAACCAAGTTGTTGCACTCTTCAGTAGTAATTTTAGCCCACTCTTCCTGACAATAATCCTCCAATTAAATAAGATTCTTAGGCTTCCTTTGCATTACCCTCAATTTTAATGTTCTCCATAAATTTTCAATTGGATTAAGGTCTGGGCTTTGTGATGGCCACTCCAAAACATTAATATGATTGTCCTCAAGCCATTTTTTAGTCAGTTTAGCCGAATGCTTTGGGTCATTATCTTGCATGAACCACCAACGACGACCAAGTGAGAGCTCTTTAGCAGAGTCTTTCAGGTTTTCATCCAATATTTTAACATAATCTTCTTTTTTTATGCTACCTGTGACCTTAACAAGTCGCCCTGGTCCAGAGGCAGCAAAGGATCCCCAAAACATCAAACTGCCTCCACCGTGCTTCACTGTGGGTATGGTGTTCTTAGGCAGGAAAGCTTCGCCAGATTTTCTGTAAATATAAGACACTTTATTATGGCCGAATAACTCTATTTTCGTTTCGTCAGTCCATAGAACACGTTTCCAGAATGCAACATCTTTATCAATATGACGTTTTGCAAAGGCTAGCCTTGCTTTCAGGTGCATAGGCTTCAATAAGGGAGTCTTTCTCGGACGACATGCTTTTAAACCAGCTCTCTTCAAAACTCTACCAAATGTATGTCGAGATACATTCACTCCAGAGGGGCTCTGTTCATCAACAATCTCCCCAACAGAGATCCTTGGGTTTTGTTTTACTTGTCGAACAATTTTTCGTTCATCTCTTGGGGAAAGAATCCTTTTTCTCCCTCTACCCTCTAAACTCATAACGTGGCCTTGCGATTTGAACTTGTTTATTATGGCTCTAACAGTGGATTTGGGAAGGTTTAGCTTCTTTGAAATCTTATCATAGCCCTCCCCATTGGTATGGCATGCTACAACAAGCTTCCTGACGTTTTCGCTGTGTTCCTTAGTTTTAACCATGGCGATTGAAAATTATAATTTAGTCACTTATAATAGTTTAAATAAATCGCTATCTAAAAATTATCTGAAAAAAAATATTCACTGAATTAGTGTTAAACAAGCATAATATGGCTATAAAAAAGTTCAGAAAGCACGTAAACCGGAAATTGATTGATATTATACTGATACGAAAAGAAAAACAAAGCCGTGCCAATAATTTTGAACAAGGGTTTTTTGCAATTATGTTTGTTGTTCCTTTGTTATTTATTTTTTCTAAAATCCGATTGCTGCATCGGAAAGGCCAGTTAAAAATACATAATATACTTTGTTATTTTCTTTAATTTAATCCCTTTTTTAGAATTTATTAGACAAAATTTAACTTTTATTTTACCGTGCCAATAAATATGATCATCACTGTATATATATGTATGTGTGTGTGTGTGTGTGTGTGTGTGAATATAAATTTAATCGTTCATTTAATAGGGAGAGTACATCAATTGGGGCGTCGGGATATATATGCTGTTTATACCTATGTATTTCAAGGCCTAATGCTTCTCATCAGAAGAGGAAAGAAAGTGCTAAGTAACATATGTCACGTCTAGAGATAACTACATTAGGGACAAAATAATGGGGTGTAAAAAGTTATATACAATAAGAAAAATGGAAATTCCGAATTAAATTATATTAGATTACAACAAGGTTTATTGTTTGACAAACGAGTAAAAATAAATTTAAAAGTTTTTTCCTAGGAAATTCTTTTCTAATGATTTGCACTCTTTTGTCAAACAGTCAGTTTTGTTGTAATTCTATAAAATTTAATTAATAGTTTATATATATATATATATATATATATATATATATATATATATATATATATATATATATATATATATATATATATAATGTGGCTTAACCAGATAAAGCACGGCGTTATTATTTTAAAAATATAACATCGCTAAAAGAATACAGAGCCCAGGATAGGTAAAATTAATTCTCTATGCAGAACTATTGATCATCATTCTATCTATCTATCTATCTATAATATAAAGAAACTTAGTGTGAGTTCGTTCCCTATGAACTCGAAAACGGCTGAATAGTTTTTATTTAAATTTCACACGCCGTGGTGGTTTCGCCTGCATTAAAAAGTTGCAATGGATGTGACCGGTAGCAGACCACTAAACAGTCATATAGTTGATGTATCTGGGAGTGTTATTATGTAGGTTTTGTATATGAATTCGTCTGATAAGTATTTAAAATTGATAATCGAAAAAATCCGATTAAAGGAAGAAGTCCGATTTTGAAGTTAATGTTTTTATACAACCTCATATCACAAGTGTATTTCAGCAGTTTTATCACCGCACAAGCAGAAATACCTAAGCTTTAAAATATACTGTAGATTCTTTATAAAACAAGGGTGCGTTCTAAATGAATGTCTTTTTAGAGCTCAATTTAACCTTGATACTTGACATTTTTACATTTAACTAATGTTAAATAGAGAGGCGAATATGCTAAAATATATATAAGTTATTATATAAAAATAATTTCATAAAAGCAACAGACTGTTCTTTGATAAGACAAGTGCGCGTTCTAAATGAATGTTTCTGTTTATAGAAAATAATCGAACTAGGCCACTTGACTTTTGCATTTAAAACTTTAAATCAAACCATTATATATGAAAAAATAATTTTATAAAATCAACAGTAGATTCTCTACAGTGCAATGTAGACTACAATGTATTGTGGACTAAGTCACTGGGGGGGGAAGTGAAGCTTCCTTCCGGTGCACTGCGGCAGGAGACGTCTTTAACTACAGCAGGCCATCAATCGATTTGATTAAAAAATGGGCGATTTCACCGATTTCGATGACAATACAAGTATGGGAGAATAGAACATTTGTGATCCTTAATCAATTCTGGACAAGATCGGGTCTCCCTTCTAGTTGAATATAAATTTGATGTATTTGATTTGCAAATGAAATTTAAAATAGTGCAAAGGAACTGACATTTGTGAAATATGTATAAACTAGACGTTTTGACTGTTTAAAAAAAAACGGGCAAAAGTTATAGACCGTTGACCGAACGAGTGCTTTATGCCAAATTGATGGTTAGACATGGTTAAATTTGTGCTCACGTTTGCATTAAATACTAACTCATATTAGCCCCTAACTATGCATAGAACGGATTGTGGCACTATATCTTAGTGCCCCGATTGTGGTGCTTGTTAGCACCCCTCTGCATGGCCAGGAAGTGGTTTGGCTGTAGGCGGAGGGATACAAAGAAATAAGGAACCAAAATGCAATACCACAGTTTCCTTTTTTTTCTCGACCTCTTTTTCGTCCAGACAGCATTGGGTGAGCACGCGTAATTTTCCCTTTCTGTTAACAAGAGTGGGGGGAGGCATCCCTTATCTCTCAGCACTAGATAGGGTTAGCTAGTTTTAATCGCGAAAGTTAGTTATCATTTGTAAATTGTTTTTGTAAAAAAAAAATAAATAGTTAATTATATTTCTCATATATATTCCAACCCGTGTTGTGTGTTTTTGTGTCTGCCTTAAATGTCTGCATTAAAGAACCAAGCGGAGAAGGTTCCATCCAGAATTCCACCAGAGTGAAGACGTCATCTAAAGAGAATGAAGCAGCCAAAAACCCACATCCAACATCTCAGGTATGCTTTTCCCCTTGATATTCAGACCCTAACGACTGGCCCATCGCCACATCATCATGGGATCGTTTCTAAGACATTTAATATAACAAGTGATCGACTGATCGTGTTATAGGATATTATAATACTTAGTTCGATGCATTTTTTTCATTAAAATGATCCATACAAAATTTCAGTTAGATTAGCCAGTAGCTTCCGAGAAAAATTGGAACGGATAGACATATATATATATATATATATATATATGGAGATAGATAGATAGATAGATAGATAGAAACAAATTTAATTTCGCTAAGAGAAGAGCGTACAGAATATCGAAATATCGTCTGTTGTATATTCGTTTCCGTTATCCTCTTAATGACTTTACTTTGACTCCGCGTGTGGACCGAGTTGTCGTATTTGATTTCGGCTTCATGGCTGGTATTTATATTGGGGTTAATTAATGAACACAGAAGGTTCTTCATGTCAGTTTATTAGTTATATTCTATGCGCTTATCGATTGGTTGCTTCATGCGACCTGAAGCTTTTAACTGTCTGTTCGCTTTTTAGGCGGCTATGGTAGGTAGTCTCATATGACCAGCCCACGGCTTATCAAATTCCATTATTTTTTTTTAATCAATTTCTCTAACATTTTACATGATCTAATCAGGAAACCCTGACTTGGTATTTCTCACCTGTTTACGTTTTGTTACGTCCTTTTAAAATTCGGTTATTTTATTTATTTATTTTTATTATTTTAGGCTTTCTTTGTCTTCTTTTACAACACAATAACTATTCTAGTTATTTAATGTGAAAACAGAGTACCCATTGCAAACAATTCATTGTGGGCGTTTTACTGAACATCAGTTTCCGATTTTATTCATATCTGTATTAGTGACGATTCCCGTTATTCCCCTCGAAATTAATCCGTTAAAATAACAAAAATGAATCTGATTGGTTGTTTATGAAATGTGGAATTGTGGTCGGGTATTCAGGTAAGAAAGCAATAGGAAACTTTAGACGGTGGAAGAGGGAAAAGAAAAAGAACAAAATGAAAAGAAAGAAGGGGAAAAATGAGGGCTGGCAGTAGGAGAAAATTCTTATTAGGAATGTAAACGATGTATAAGTCTATGTATCAGGTTGAGAAGTAAGTTTTTGTGGAAAAAGAAATACCGTTATGAAGTGTCATCTTCCCTTCTTTTACGCAACAAGAACGACCCGTTTCTCCATCGGGTTGTGACTTGCGATGAAAAGTAGGTTCTTTACGACAACCAGCGACGTTCAGCTCAGTGGTTAGACGCCGACGAAGCTCCGCGACACTTTCTGAAGCCAGAGTGTCACCAAAAGCAGGGCATGCTGACTGTTTAGTGGTCTGCTACCGGTCTCATCCATTACAGGTTTTTGAATGCAGGCGAGACCATTACGGCTGGAAAATACTGTCAACAAGTTGATGAAATACATCAGAAACTTCGACAACAATATCCAGCATTAGTCAACAGAAAAGGCCCAATTCTCCTCCACACATTGCTAAACCGACCCTACAGAAGTTGAACGAATTGAGCTACGAAACCCCACCTCATCGGCCATACTCCCTAGATCTCTCACCTACCAACTACCACTTTTTCAAGCATCTTGACAGCATTCTGCGTGAGAAAATGCTTCAAAAACCTAAGCGATATCCAAAATTTCCTCGCCACCAGAACGCAAGATTTTTACGTTATTGGCATAAATACACTTGTTTTGCGTTGGCAAAAGTGCGTTGATTCTGATGGTGCTTATTTCGATCAATAAATTGTTGTTTAAGCCAAAATATGTCCATCTGAATTTAAAAAAGTTAAAACCCGCAAGAACTATCTTGTCCACCTGATAGGATGGGAAGTTAACAAACATGGGTTTTATCATCAAAGGTAATATAGTTTCGGTCATGATAGTTTCAGGTGAGATTTTGAAGGAAAAAACAGGGCGTTGTTCTGTGTTTTTAATTGGGATATAAACCAAACTTATATACTAAGATTTCTTGAGACGCCGGATAAGAATACACATTATGATGCTTAAATACAACCCACGTAATCACTCTTCGCAGAAGTTAAACTAGTCGATGGTAAATAATATAAAGTATAACGTCAAACCTCTAAACCATACAAAGAAATACACTTTTTGTAATAATTTTTTATTTTCACTTTACCGGTTGCATAGTCGTCCTGTTCTTTTAGTAGGTAATGTTATTATCTCTGTCCATCATTATAACATATAGCTTTGCATTTTCTTAGATTAATTGCTCTACTAAGGCTTTGTAGTCTAGTCTATTCTACTAATTTACCAGGTGCCGAACAGCGATGGATGGATTCGTACGGCAATAATTGAACACGTAATATCAAATCTATTATTGCGAGTAACCTTTGTGCTACTTTTATTTTTAAAATTTCATTACCTATATTATAATATTTTCGTTGTCTGTTGGTCACGTATAGGCTCAAAAATATTTGACAAAATTGCAAAAAGTAACCTTACAAGCAGCGAAATCCCACCACTTCACTCTTGAGATCCTTACAAAAAGTAAAAATTACTACTGCTGCTACTACATAAAAATATCAAACCCACAAAGGCTCAAAGATTATTTGGCGAAATTGGACAAAATTTAGCAAAAAAAAAACAAAAACAAAAAAAAACTTTGGCGTGAATGTAATAAAATTAAGAACCTATAAAATAATATACTAATGCATCTTATGTTAATACGTGCGTCATCAGCTTTTACATAAAATTTTTTAGAAAGTACGATCAGATGGTGATTGATCATTAATCTAATGCCTTTAACATAAAATATTTCGATTTTACAGATTTAAAAATAAATTGTTCCAAATGAATGCCAAATTAATTGATTTTAAAATGAATTGTTCCAAATTAATGCCAAATTAATTGATTTTAAAATGAATTGTTCAAAATTAATGCGAATTTATTTGGTTTTAAAATGAATTGTTTCAAATTAATGCTAAATTAATTGATTTTAAATTGAATTGTTTCAAATTAATGCCAAATTAACCAATTTTAAAATGATTTCTTCCAAATTAATGCTAAATTAATTGATTTTACAATGAATTGTTCCAAATTAATGTCAAATTAATTGATTTTAAAATTAATTTTTCCAAATTAATGCCAAATTAATTGATTATAACATGAATTGTTTCAAATTAATGCCAAATTAATAGATTTTAAAATGAATTGTTCCAAATTAATGGCCAATTAATTGATTTTTAAAATGAATTGTTCCAAATTAATGCTAAATTAATTTATTTTACAATGAATTGTTCCAAATTAATATCAAATTAATTGATTTTAAAATTAATTGTTCCAAATTAATGCCAAATTGATTATAACATGAATTGTTTCAAATTAATGCCAAATTATTTTATTTTAAAATGAATTGTTCCAAATTGATGCCAAGTTGATTGATTTTAAAATGAATTGTTCCAAATTAATGCCAAATTAATTGATTTTAAAATGAATTGTTCCAATTAATGCTAAATTAATTTATTTTAAATTGAAGTGTTCCAAATTAATGCCAAATTAACCAATTTTAAAATGAATTGTTCCAAATTAATGCCAAATTGATTGATTTTAAAATGAATTGCTTCAAATTAATGCCAAATTAATAGATTTTAAAATGAATTATTCCAAATTAACGGTCAAATTATTAGATTTTTGAATGAATTCGTCCAAATTGATGCCAAATTAATAGATTTTAAAAGGAATTTTTCCAAATTAATGCCAAATTAATCAATTTTAAAATGAATTGTTCTACATTTATATATGTTATATATGAATGGCTTTGCGTTATCAATTTCAGATGTACTAAACGAAAGATAGTTTCGTTTGAATGAAATAGAAATGACGCTTTTTACAACTTTTCGCTTGCAAAGTACAATTTTTGATAAATGCATTTCAAAAAGTGGCATTCGTTTAATTGATTTTTAAAATGTTTACATGACAATGGGAATTTTTTTTACAGAAAAAAAGTTTTGCTTGTTAATTATATTGAGACGGAAATTTTGAGATGAGGATTGATAATTTTGAATTATTTAGACTATTGTTTTCATCTTCAATGTTATTTCCGTATGTTATCTTAACGCTGCGTTTATAAATCATTAAAACATGGCCGAATAAATTCAGTCAGAATAAGCATAACGTAGTGGTCTTCTCGTCTGTATTCAATTAAAAAACAACTCCTTTTTCCCCCAAACAAAGCGTACTGCCACTTGGACGTAAAGGGCTACTAATTGAAATTATGTCTAATAGGGATTGTGAGGAGTTGAGTAACTAGATGTCCCTTCACATTACATTTAAACTTCTGTATGTTAGCAGAGACGCCTGGCTGTACTAACATACAGAAATTTAAATGTAATGTGAACAAACATCTAGCTACTTCACTCAGGTAGCAGTATAATAGGAGATAATTCCAAAGTCTAACAGCTCAATGAAAGAAGCGACGAGAGTAGAACGCTTATCGGCATCGAGGGATCTCAAGAGTGAAGGGGTGGGATTTCGCTGCTTGTAAGGTTAGTCTGCAGTAGGTACATCGAGGGGATACGAGTGCTTTAATTTCATCAGAGCACATTGCATTAAAGTACTAGTAAAACAGGTACAGGGATGCAACATTGCAGCGATGTGACAGAGGTTTGAGCTTGACTGATAGTGATAGTGAAAATTCTTTTTAGAATCTTGAGGAAAAGACTAGTGCTAGATGTGAATGGTGGTTTTATAGAAGTAAGAGATACTCTCATATTTGAATAATTATGGGATATTATTATTGACAGTAAATTATACGGACTGATGCAGAAGACACCATGGAATTTCAATTCCGATTCAATCTAAATAAATATATGGCATTTTTTTTTTATTATTCAAACAATATTTGTATCAAAACGTTTATGTAATTCAGTAATACTACAAAACACGAGGTGCCTTCAATAAGTTTCCAGACTTTTTTCGTGTATGCACTTTTGTTGCTAGTATACACATGAAACTCAAATCCCCTTTGAAGTAATCTCCTCCGGCTGCAATGCAGTCGTTGGATCGTTCTAACAACTTCTGGAAGGTCCCATGGAAGTCTACTTGTGTGAGCGCGTTAATAACCTTCATAACAGCCTCTTTCATCTTCTCGATTGTCTCATAATGAGAGGTTTTCCTTGAGCAAGGTCTGGACTATATGGATAGTGAGGAACTGTCTTGATGCCCACCTTGGTCAAATAGTCTGTAACAAGGATAAAGTTGTGAACTGGTACATTGTCCTGGTGGAAATGCCACTGACCCGATTTGAAGAGTGCTGGCCTCTTCCGACGGAATCTCTTCCTGAACTCCCTTAAAACCTTAACATAGTATTCCTTGTTGACTTTCAGTCCAGTAGGAACCCAATGCATGTAGATTATGCCCCGGCTGTCAAAAAGTGATCGTCATAAGATTTATTCTGTCTGGTCTTCTTGAGTCTGAAATGCTTCCACTTGGAACGCTGTCTCTTTGCCTGTGGGTCATAGCAGTAGATCCAGCTTTCATCACAGGATCTGAATTGATCAGCTCAACATCTCCCTGCTGTCATGACAACGTCTTTCTTTCTGATCTCCTCTGAATATCCTTGATACAAACTCCGCGCAAATCTTTCGCATCTTTAGCTCCTCGTGAATAATAGCGTGTGCAGTTTCCACGTTGATATGAAACTGTGCACTTATTGTCTCTATAGACACACGACGGTCCTTA
The DNA here is from genome assembly GCF_053919585.1 of Euprymna scolopes. Classification (NCBI taxonomy): domain Eukaryota; kingdom Metazoa; phylum Mollusca; class Cephalopoda; order Sepiida; family Sepiolidae; genus Euprymna; species Euprymna scolopes. The sequence goes on along the minus strand of NC_136491.1, from coordinate 39,487,815 downwards.
TCCACGAAATTCTTTATTTTTGATTTTTTTAAAAATCCACTAACATTTGTTTATGCCAGTTTTTTTTTCAGATGTGTGTAATTTAGCACTTGCGCAAAATTAAAAAAAAAAACAAAATAAAAACAGATGCATCCATTATTCTAATTCCGATTAATCGTCTGCACACACATCCACCCACACACACATATATATATGTATACATATATACATATATATAAATATATATATAAATATAATATATAAATGTATAATATATATATAAATATATAATATATATAATATATGTATATATATAATATATGTAAATATATAATATATGTATATATATCATATATGTATATATATAATATATGTATGTATATATATAATATATGTATATATATAATATGTGTATATATATGTATATATACGTGTATATATACGTGTATATATATATGTGTGTGTGTATGTGTGTGTGTGTGTGTGTTGTCTACAGACTTAGTTTATAGGGGATTTAGACCTGAAAAGCAAATTAGATTTGGTTTTTATTCGGTAAAAATAGCTGCTACGTGACAAAAAAATCAACTTGGCAGGAGTAGGTTGACTAAACTTATTACTGTTTTGTGCAGTTTCAGTAGCAAAGGAAACCAAGGCAATGAATAGGAAATAACTCCGACTAGCTTTTTGGTTCTGTACAACGACATTTATTTCCTCGTTGTTACAGCCGTGACGTCATCAATGTTATCTAGAACGTTCGCCACGTCTCTTAAGTTATCTCGTCTCTCACGAGATCTTAGATTTTTTCTTATTTATAGTCCTTTTTTTCCCCCTCACCGGTGACGTCACTTCTCATACATTTACATCCGCGTATTCGTTATGTGTTACACATGCGCAAATAAACATTTATCAAAATTAAATTAAAGTCGTTTAAGTCTTAATGTTTTCTTATCCATCTGTCGATAATTCCAACGGTAACGACTACGGCTAGAGTGCTAAATGTTTTGGTTTCGATGTTAGTTGACAACACCGAGTCATATTTTTAACTTTTAAAATCATTACCACATATCGGGTACAAATTGGTTCTAAAATAATAAATACAAAATCTGCAAGGAATTAAAACATATTTTAGCATGTTTTGCGATCGAGGAACGCTGATAGGTCTCATAGTCTTTCTAAATCAAAAAAAAAAAAATAGATTCACATTTTTCAAAATCTTAACTGATTTCTAAAAATATTTTCTCTCTTTAATAATAACGGCTACAGCACAAAATAACCTTCTCGGATTATTCAGTATTGCATAATTGTTTTATTGGTTTCATTATCTGTTTTTAATAGGAAATTCAGTTTCCTTTTTCATGCCTATGTAAAATCAAATGCGTTGACTTTGAATGTCGAAAAATATAAAATAACCTTTTCATTATGTTTTTCAATATTTAAGATAACGAATCATAATTCGCATTATTTAGATTTCTTGGAGTGCAGAGCCATTCTTGAAATAGAAAAATGGTGTTTCAAGCGAGAACAAATAGTAGCATAAATCCATTAAGAGAAACTTTATTTTTACAAAGAAATCACCTCTTATCAAGGCCCGGAGGCCACTCGAGAATAAGGATTAATGAGTGTACAGCAGTTTATTTTTGTTTTTTCTACACAAGAATCACCACTTATCAAGGTCCGGAGGCCACTCGAGGATAAGAGTTGATGGTTATACATTAGTCAATGTGATTGTAGCGTAGTAAACATAAGTAGTGGGAATTGTGTAAATTGGATTACTTAGGGGGATTATTCATAAAGAACTTGTTTACATTGGACTTGAAGACAAACAGATTGTAGTCAGCTGGAAAGCAGTTCATCAAGAACTTGTTTAGTTAGTGGAACAGTATCATAGTAATCGTTAGTAGCAAAACATTTGTAAATTTGATTACTTAAAGATACAGCTCATCAAGAACTTGTTTATGTTAGACTTGAAGGTGACCATGTACTTTCGCAGTTAAAGAATTATCCAGTAGTGGTCTCCTCGCATCAAGACGGGAACCGCGAATTGATGTCTTATATTTTGTTTCGGAAATTTTGAGATGAGGGATGATAATTTTGGATTATTTAGATTATTGTTTTCATCTTCGATATTTTGCTGTATTCTATCTCGTCGATGCATCTATAAATCATTAAATCATAGCCGCATAAATTTAGTGAGAATAGCGTAGTGGTGTTCTCGTGTCAAGATAAAAAGTTATCGCTTAGGAATTCAAAAAGATTCTGTATATTTTAAAAATTGATTATGGAATCTGATTGTTTTTTTTTTCAAAGGAGTCACCACTTATCAAGGCCTAGAGACAACTCGAGGATACGGGTTGAAGAGTGTACAGTAGTGTGAAGATTCGGGAATCTGCAGGGAATTTTCAATGGTACCCGTTATTTAGACCGGGCATAGCGTGCCCTCATTCCTTCAACCATAACCCGATAGAAGTTTTAAATAATTTGCATTTGTATTCTTAGTATCAGTCACACTGAAGATTGAACTTTCAAATCCCAGAAGAGTGTCACTCACAATTGAATTTTCCATAGTACTTTATCTGTTACGCCACGAGTATATATATATATATATATATATATATATATATATATATATATATATATATATACTCGTGGCGTAACAGATAAAGTATATATATATATATATATATATATTTCCTAATTTATACAAAATCGATATGTTCATACACATGAAATTACTAGAATATATCAGATAAAAGCGTGACATATTCCATTCTCCAAATTCGCATATTGTGAATTAAAAATTGCGTTTTCGTTTTCTCTGTAAAGAAGTTGGATTTATTGCTGTCCAGAGAAATGGTAGGTTTTATGGTATTTATGAGGGGCATTCCAAAAGTAACGCTTCCTCTTTCTTTATTCCGCTTGAATGGGTCAAAGGTGATTGTAAATTGCATGGCTATAATGGCTGAACTTATGCATCTATGACCTGAACGTTTCATCTCTCTGTTGCAGATATTGACATTGTAAGACTCTAAGAAAGAAATGCGTCAAAAGCCGAGGTGAGTCATTAAATTCCTGGTAAAAATGTATTGAGAATGGAGGTGGCTATGCAGAAAAATTAATAGTGAACCACTAAAGTTCGCTCGTTTTAATGGTACCACTTCTGTTTTCGTAGCTCTTCAACTTTGTGAGTTGAAAAGTAGGAGGTTTTATTTTCGAGCAATCCTCGGATGACAAATCGCACTCTGGACGCCCTTGCATAATCCCTGTTCATCACTGACAAAAGTGCATTGAGAATGGTGGTAACTATGTAGAAAAATATATTTTAGAGTCCAAAAGGTTGCTCGTTTTAATTGTCCTACTCCAGTCTTCATAGTTCTTCAACATTTTGAGTTAAACAATAGGATACATTACTTTTGGAACGCCCCTCGTAAAATCCCAACAAGTCTCTCCTGGAATTTAACTACTATCTGCTCTTTAGACGTTCTTATAATTAGTGGTGTGAAGTTATATTATATACTAGGAGGGTCTGTTAACCGGCGTTTCCCGGTGGAAGCCTGTCCTCACCTTGCAAAAAGGTAAACTACAGTTGGTGTTGGTGGGCACTGTCGTTCCTGAACAATTGCAGACACTGGCGGCTGTGGCTGAAATGAAATAATCTAACTTTCACTGGCGATTAGTAATGGTTTGGGGCGATAACCTGTCATGTACTGTTTGAATCTAAGAAAAGCAATTCAAGGAATGCATAAATCAATATGAATTAATAAAATTACGAAAAAGGGTCTATTAAAATAATAATAGAAAGTAAAAACAGAAATTTTTAGATTCTCACTATATATGAACTGTTTAGAGTAATCGAACTCAGCAGTAGCAGTCCTAGCTGTTTCCGTTTGTTGTTCAAGTCTTCCTCTTCTTTTCAACTATTTTACTGAGCCGGCAGTGACTCCTCCTAACAATTGTAGCTTAATTGTATTTTTTTTTTTACTTTCCACCAATAGCATTGAATTAAATTTCAATTTCATGTCATCTTATTTTTACTGATAAAAAAAAAACCATTACGACTTTTTTTCACTTCACTTTTTTTAGTATTGTTATATTAAGAACGGTGTTTGGGATAGATATCCAAAACTCCCCATATTAAGAACGGCTTTCTGAATAGACATCATCAACCTCCCCATCTTAAGAACGGCGTAAAAACTCTTAAGAACGGAATAAACACTCTTAAGAACGGAATAAACACTCCAACATCCTAATGTGAAGAATGGCTGTCGGTATAGATAACAGCCTCTTTTTTTAGGAGGGAGAAATAATTCCCCCAAATGTAACCGTGATAATCCTTGTCAGCATATCCATCCGCAAATGTTAAAAAAAATTATGAGGTAGCAGTGTCGGTAGGAGAGAAGTAGATTTGTTTATCGCGCGTGCATACAAACCTGGTAGCCAGTGATCTCTATAAGTACTCGACTCCGCAAAATCATAATGAGATTTTCTTAATCAGCAGAGTTGAAAACTTCTAAAGGTTGTCATTCTAAAGAAAATTGTGGAGGTAGATCAAATATAAAAATTACCCCCTCTCAAAAAAATATTTAAAAGAAAAAGCAAAGGAAAACATCGGTTTTACTAAATATGTACGACCAAAATTATTCCCGATAAATGTACGACTGGCTGCCTCAAACAAGGTGTAAAGTTGTTTGAATCAGCAGGAGCTGAATCAGACATTAAGTTGTGGCGGATTTTGATCGTACAAAATTTAAAGGAGTTTACTAAAATAATTATAAAAATAAACAATAAAACGAATTTACTAAAGTTTCAGTCGAGGTTACTTTTGGCAAATATCTTTTTAGCTTCATACCTAAAGATATTTGAAAAAAAAAACCCTATTTCTTTTTAATATTCTCTCTATAGCCAGAAAGTAAACAAAATATACAGAAATACTATTATATATATATATATATATATATAAATATACATATATATATATATATATATATATATATATATATATATAGATAGATAGATAGATAGATAGATAAATAGATAGATAGGGATTCTTAAAGACAAATATTTTTCCCAATCCAATGCACCACTTCTGAGAAAACTGGATTTTCCTCACATCTAAAACGGAACTTGTGTTTAACGCTGTCCTCTGCCAGTAAATAACTATTATTTTTATTATTATTATTGATGTTTGACAATAGTTAACTATTAAAATTATATGAAATTGATTTTCATTTTGGCAAAACTCCAAAAATAAAATAGCGAATTTCATAACTTGAAAGAAAAATAAAAACACACACATAAACACACACACACTTAAACACACATGCATAAACACACACAAACACACACACATAAACACACACACTTAAACACACACACACAAACACACACACATAAACACACACACATAAACACACACAAACACACACGCATAAACACATACACATAAAAACAGACACACATAAACACATACACCCACACAAACATACACACATAAACACACACATAAACACACGAACACACACACATAAACACACATACATAAACACACACATGGACACACACACTCAAACACACATACATAAACACACATACATAAACACACACACATAAACATACACACATAAACACATACACATAAACACTCACACATAAACACAGACACACATAAACTCACACACATAAACACACACACATACACACACAAACACACACACATAAAAACATAACATAAACACACACACAAAAATACACACACATAAACACACACACATAAACACATACACATAAACACACACAAAAACACACACACATAAGCACACACACATAGACACACACATAAACATAAACACACACATAAACACCCACACGTAAACACACACACATAAACACACACACATAAACACACACACAAACACATACACATAAACACACACAAAAAACACACACATAAGCACACACACATAAACACACATAAACATACACATGAACACACATAAACACCCACACGTAAACACACACACATAAACACACACACATAAAGATACACATACACATAAACACACACACACTAACACACACACATAAACACACACACACACAAACACACACATAAGCACACACACATAACCACACACACATAAACATACACATAAACACACACATATACACACACACATAAACACACACACACAAACACACACACATAAACACATACACATAACCACTGAATTTGTCTGTAATGGTGGTTGAAAGCTACATATAATAGTAGCTAATAGGCTGGATGTATTGAATTTGTATGTGGCATTTGATGTTGCAAACCTACAATACTTTTGCACAGAGGGGATCTTCTACAGCCAAATCATTACATAGGAGATAAATAAAACGGTAGGTACACGAGTAGTGTGCAATAAGTAATGCCCCTGACCCACTTTCCATGGCAGTAGAGCAACGAAACTTGGCACATAAGGAACCACCCAGAGCTATGCATTTCTCCCATCGTTTGATGCAGCTCTGGAGACCGTTTTTGTAGAATACTCAAGGTTGGTCCTCCAACCACGACGTGACTTCAGAAATCAAGGCTGCATCATCTGGGAAACGCTTTCCCTTCAAAAACAACCTCATGGCTGAGAAGAGGTGAAAGTCAGAGGGTTCAAGGTCAGGAGAGTAGGGAGGATGGAAAAAGATTTCATCGCCACACGCCCGTGCTTCTGATCTGGCGATATGCGAGTTTTGGTCCGGAGCGTTGTCCTGCAGGAGGAGGGTACCTTTGCTGATTTTGCCCCGCCTCTTGATTTTGATAGCTTCCCTTAATTTCTTCAACTGTGAAGCATAATATGCTTCTGTAATTGTGGTACCCATTTGCCAGGAAATCTGTCATCACTACTCCGTCCTGGTCCCAGAAGACTGTGAGCATGACCTTGTAAGCGGAGGGCTGCACCCTTGCCTTCTTTGGAGGTGGTGAGTCTAAGTGCTTCCAAGGCATTGACTGGGCTTTGGTCTCTGGATCATAGTGATGGACCCAGGACTCGTGACATGATAAACGTTTTGTCTTATTAACCGTTATCACCCCACTCCGCCTTGATCAGTGATGACGGAATAGTAAAAGAACAGAATATCAAATGTTCTATTATTATTATTATTATTATTATTATTATTATTATTATTATTATTATTATTGTTGTTGTTGTTGTTGTTGTTATTATTATTATTATTGGCTAACATGGAGCTTTCACACAAGTCAACAAACGATCTGATTGGAAACCTGTGGTATTCTCTGGAAGCTGAGTGACAACAAGTCTCCCCAGACGTCCAGACTTCTCCACCTCCTTCGATAGCATTGGCAAATGAATTTGCATCATCGCAACAGCCACTTACCATTGATTTCTCGCTGGTGGTGGCCATTGGTTTATGCTGGAATTTGTGTGGCACTCAGCCTCCCCAAGGTCCCAGTTCTCTTTGCGCTTGTCCAGCCGAGGTCTGGTTGGCGCTCGCTCCTCAGTCTTTCAGTCCTTATTGACCCTTCTCGGCCCTTTCTTATCATTTTTTTTTGAGGGGGGGATCGGTGATGATCAATGGGGGGAGTGCATGATGGGGGGGTGTAGAACTTGTGACCTGCGACACGTTTCAACACAGGAATCTGGAATGGCTGCTTGACAGCAACAAAAATATATTTTTATTATTATTATTATTATTATTATTATTATTATTATTATTATTATCATTATTATTGTTATTGTTATTATTTTATTATTATTGTTGTTATTATTATTGTTATTATTATTATTATCATTATTATTATCATTATTATTATTATTATTATTAATTTTATTGTTATTATTATTATTATTTTATTATTATTGTTATTATTATTGTTATTATTATTGTTATTGTTATTGTTATTATTGTTATTGTTATTATTATTATTGTTATTGTTGTTGTTGTTGTTCTTATTGTTATTGTTATTATTATTGTTATTATTATTATTGCTATTATTATTGTTATTATTTTATTATTAATGTTATTATTATTGTTGTTATTGTTATTGTTATTATTATTATTTTATTATTAATGTTATTATTATTTTATTATTAATGTTATTATTATTGTTATTATTGTTATTATTATTTTATTATTATTATTATTATTATTATTGTTATTATTATTGCTGTTGTTGTTGTTTTTGTTATTATTATTATTATTATTATTATTATTATTATTATTATTATTATTATTATTATTGTCATCGTCATCATCATCTTTTTCTGCTTCTTCTGCGTTTTCCTTTTCTTCTCCAATATATTAATACTAGCAGAAGTACCCGTCGTTGACTGGGTTCAAAAACAGCCTACAAAAAATGGACTGTGATTGATGAAAGTGCGCTAGGTTATGAAAAGGAGGAGGTTGCAAAGAGATAGGTTTTTATACTAAAAAATGTTACCCTAAGCAAAATATGATGAAAGTAAAGATAATTTTCGCGAAAATATATTTTTATATCAACTTTGTTTCCATTCGTAGCCAAGAGTGACTAAAAAAAATGATGTTTCCTTACAAAGAGAACATGTTATAAATATAATAATATAAATATGCAAGAAATAAATGTTACCATAGTCAATAAAAGTTACTGGTAGAAAAGTTCATTGGTTTGTATTTTTAAGTAGTTTGTAAAAGTATATATTTTTTTAATTCACGAATCGGTTTAAAAAAGTCAAAATGGCAGCGACTTTTAAATGGAGAGCTCCATTATCAATTTGAAGGAGGCGCCCCTGAGCATTCTGTGTTAACAATTTAAGAGAGTTCCATCAACGTAAGGAATATTTATAAACATATTTTAATGTTTTCCTTTATTTTGTGCTTGAGTATTAAAAACTATTAAAAAAAATGAACTGAACTTTTATTGACTATGTTAACATTTATTTCTTGTATATTTATTTTTTTGGGTAGTCGTTTGTTCGCTTTCCTGCTAAATACTCTTACTAAAATAATATCGACGAAATATCGAAAAACAAAGAAGCAAAAACAGTTTTGAAAAATAATGAAGTTTTACTTACTTTAGTAAAATAATCCGAAACAGCAAAATGGGATATTAAAAAAGTAAACATGTAATTACTTTAGTTTTTTAAAGCAAAGAATCGATATAAATATGAATAAGAAGAAAATGGTGCCCTTTTCAAGCAGAAAAGCTTCGTTTCAGTTTTACAGTATTGAACGGTGTAGTATTGCGCCGTCTGATTCAGAGTTGTAATATTGTAATGTAAAGAACACGCAGAAAGGGTTGTAATCAACTGAATTCCTTCTAGTACACTGACAAAAAAGCTTAAATAGATATATAAATAAAAATAAAAAGGTTATGTAAATGGTTTTAAAAAGACACGTAATCACGTGAGCAGGATTTTCCTTCTTTTGACACGATAACAAGTAACGTTCTTATTTTTTTATTATTTATCTATTTATCTATTTTCGAAAGAGTTCCACGTGCAAGTGGAGAAGGAAAAAACAGAGTTATACAAAATTTGTGTCGAGAATTGTCTAAAGTTCCGACTTTTTACGGGGGGGCTTTCACTTTAATAAAAACGTGAATTTATGAGGTGAATGTATTCGACACAATATGATTCAACTAAAAAAAAAAAGCTAACGTGAATTAAGATTAAAGTTAAGGTGTTATTGTGGTCCCTCACCCCTTTTAAAAAACCTTGTTAAACTTTGTGACATATTTACATTCTATAGAGGTCAGGCGCGAACGAACACCCCATAATTTTATTATACCATATTTCTTCAAACTGAAGCATAATTATGAAAGTATACCTACGCAAATAGATACAAAAAGTTTTTGTTAAATGTGTGCCATATTTCCATGGAGTGCAGGCGCGAACGCAGTCGCCACAATTTTATTATACCATCCCTATGTAAGTTGAAACATACTTATCAAAGTATTCTTATATACATCTATATCAAAAACCCTTGTAAACGTTTTTTTTTCATTTTTTTCCATAGTTTGGGGGCCAGGCGCGAACGCAGACCCCACAATTTTTATGAGCCACCGTTCTGTCAGATCAAACATACCCATTTCTAATCCTCGATATATCTTTTATCATTATATATAATCCGTTTTTTTAAAATAGTCAACCATATAGGAGCATATTCGTGACAACACACACACACACACATGTTCAGCTTTATATTATCGATTAATATTCTTCTATATATTAATATATTAATTAATATAAAAGCATGTGTGTTATTTATTTTCTGTGTCACACTTACATCCAAGCGACTGTCGTTTAATTGTTATGGATTTCCATTTATTGCAATAAATAATTTTACCAAAAATTCTTCAAAGTTTCGGTTTCGGTTTCGATTACAGCTAATGGCACTTAAGGCATCTATATATTTTTTCTTAATACCAAGATTTCTTCATAAGTTTCCGTTTTAGTTTCGATGCCATACTAGTCGGCAATTTTACGGCCTTACCTTATCATGTGCTGCAAAAAAAAATCCTGCCTATTTCTATCTTATTTTCCCTCTGTATCCTGCTCTAAACAAGTCTATTGACCCATTCCACAAATATGAAATATCACCAGAAAAAATACAAACATACGAAAAATTCCCCAAATATGAAATATTTCCAGAAAAAATACACGAATAAACCAAGAACCCTATCATCCAACGTCGACCCCTACTACCATGTCTCCTTCTCCAACATCAGGGGTCTACGTCCCAACCTTCCAGAGGTTGAAACACAGTTGCAGGAGAAGAAACCGGACATATTGTTCCTAAGCGAACTGGCATAGGGCCGACCGCTTCCCTAGATGAGTTCATAATTAAAGGATACTCCAAATAACGTCTAAAGCTGACCCCAAGATCGCCATGGGCATGGAATATGTGCCTACATTAAAGTTGGCTTTCTGTGTGGTAGGGATATTTCCAGAGAAGACCCTAATTTACCTTATATGTGTTGAGGGGAGGTTCTGTCATAATTACTCCATTTCCTATGACCTCACTCAGATTGTTCACGAACCGACCCGTGTGCCCGATGTTACCGGTCAGTATCCAAGCCTTCTACACCTTTTTCTCACAATTTCCCTTGAGTTATGTTCATGTTTCGTTCTATCTCCTCTGGGACTTCCGACCGCTCGGTCGTATAAGTTAAGATAAAAATGAAATGTAATAAGTCTTCAGACGTACCCCTCCACCGTACAGTATTTCAATACTCTACGGCTGACTGGGATAGCTTCCGTACATTTATATCTGATATACCTCTGGATTCCATGTTTAAAAAGGAAGTGTCCTCTATAGTATCAGACCTGACCGAATTGTTAATTGTAGGCATAGACCGATTCATACTATCCAAAAAATTCCAACAAAAACTTAACAGCCAACCATGATTCTCCCCAGAATGTGCTGCTGCCATCGCACACAGAAATCACCTTTTCCATAGCTACCAACGTAATAGATGTACTGAGACTAAAGCTGCTTTCAGGACTGCCAGCAACCACCGTAAAAGAGAATTAAAAAATGCAGGAGAGCTATATGCTCAGTCCGTTAAACCCAAAGTAGCTGATCAGCAGCTTTGTTCCCACAAGTTTTGGCAAATAACAAACAGGATCCTGAACAGAAGCGTGCGTTCTATCCTAACCATCTCAATGCACCTGAAGTCATCAAGTCAGCATCAGACAAAGCCAAACAATTTGCCAAGAACTTTGCACCTAATTCTACCCTATGCGACCAGGGCCATCAACTCCCCGTATTTCCTTCCATAATAAACAACACACTATGTAACATACAAATATCTGTGCGTGATGTCGTCAAGCTAATCAAGAACCTTGATTCCAGTAAAGCAACTGGCTCTGACGGCATTCCAATTATAGTGTTGAAAAAGCTTCAACCAGAACTTGCCCCCATACTTACAAAACTGTTCAAGCATTGTCTCAAGGAGAATTGCTTCCCAACACTCTGGGAAACATCATCAGTATGCCCTGTATTTAAGAATTCAGGTGATTGGTAATCTCCCTCTCAGTACAGACCAATAAGTCTTCTGTGTGTTATGGGTAAGTTGCTGGAATCCATATTAAATAAAGAAGTAGTCAACCACCTCAGCAGAAATAACTTTCTTAATGACATGCGATATGGTTTCCGTTCTGCTAAATCTACAGCAGATGTGCTAACGGTTATATCCCATAGGATTAGTGAATCTCTCGATAAAAGCTCCCTTTCTAGGGCAATTGCTCTTGACATATCAAAGTCCTTCGATAAGGTATGACATAAAGGCCTACAAGATTTCCAGCTACAGTATAACGAACAGTTTTCTCAATTATTAAATCATTTCTCTCTGATAGGCTCATAAGAGTAGTGGCTGACGGGCAGAAATCAGAAGCTCACAGTATTAATGCTGGTATCCCTCAGGGGTCCATCCTGGGCCCAACTTTCTTCCTGATCTACATAAATGATCTCCCAAAACACATACTTAAATCATTCGTTGACATCTATGCTGATGACACGACCATCTATGGCAACACATCAAAGGCTGTAAATGACAAAGTTCTCTTTGATTCTCTCTCCTCTGATCTTGAGCGCGTGGTACAATGAGGGAAGAGATGGCTAGTTACTTTTAATGCATCTAAAACCAAGATCCTATCTTTACATCATCAACGTATTTAAGCGTACTTTACGACAGCGCATCCCCATTTACGCTGACATCAATTGAAATGTAACGATAGCGTAATTTATATTTGCAAATTAGTATCCTTTTTTTTCTTTTATGTCAATATTTTTTTCGTTTAGTTTGTTGTGTAACATTTTCGTGTTAAACAAACAGTAAATGAGACTTTTAGGCACGTTGTCTTAAACAAACACGTAATAAAGCACGTGGGTATTATCAATGAGCGATCAAGAAGCAAATCAAATAATATTTATTTACATACGTGCGCGGTCGCTGTTCTTTCATTCTGTTTTTCGTCGCTATTACATGCTTGAGCCATGACCCCTTGTGATTGTTAGTCTTCTATCCAACTCAATACGAATCTATTGGAACAGACTGGAGATGTGTCATCTTTCAACATTTTATTTAGAGAAGTGTTGTTTACGGGAGGAAAGGACAATTTAATTCTGATTACTTGTTGTTTTCTAACTTTCTTAAAATGGTCAACGCACAGACAGAGTCTTGAGGCAATATCAACTTAGATTTCTTCATTATCGGGTACGTCTTATCTGTTTCCTTCCACTCGAACTGACAAGAAACTTTGTTCTGTCCCCCGAACACATGATATAATGTCTATATAATATCATTTAACATCTGCATTTCTAGCGTGTTGTGTCTGGTGAACTAACGTTTTAACCTCTGCCTCAATTACGCTAGCGGCCGGTGATCTATTTCAGTTTGTTGGCAGGTTATCCTAGCATGTATTTAATATAACCCACGCCGAAATTCATACTAGTTAACATAATCTGTATTTGCTTGCATAGAATCCCAATATATAACAATTATATATACTCGAGTAGTTCATGCTGGTTGTGTATGCACTTGTCTGTCCAGAGCTAAACTCTTTTGAAATCAACTGATTGAAGGTCAATAATTAATGTTTACTTGGTAACACATCTGCTACTGACGGCGAAACTGGCGAAATGGCCACGCCCCTTTTCAGTGAAGTACGATCACTCACCAGCATTCTATCTCTGAAACTGCCGGGCGTAGTTGGTCAGGTGACCACTCAAAATGACCGGAGTTACCACATTATTGGGGGAGGGGTTCATTAATACATCATGATGTCTTAAAAACAATGATTTTCAAAATATTAACAATAAACTAATTTCTACATTGTATATCGCACATCGGTACGGCGCAATCACGTTAACACACCAGTTCTTGCCAGATCACCGAAGTTAAGCAACGTTGAGTCTGGCCAGTATCAGATGGATAACCATTTGGGAAGGTTAGGCGTTGTATGTATCTTCTGAGGGCTTAAGGGTATGCATGGATACCGCACATCGTACTTTATCTTCATTCTATAGTTTGCATTCAATTTAATATTGTTATTTTTAACAAAAATCTCTCCTGCTTATGTAAAGAATATCTGCGAGACACTAAGCCGTATTTGTTAGAGAAGATCATGTGATATCGTGAATCTATTATTCTAAATACTTAATGAAACACAATGTCTGTTTTACATGTTGGCATGTGTTTGGACGGCTTTTAAAATTATTTCAAAATAAGCTATGATAAAGTCATTATTTGTCCGTTTTTTTTTCTCTCTAATCAATTCTTATCACCCCCTTCCATGTTTACTTGCCCCCCCTCCTGCTAATAAACCTTGCTACCTCAACTGTTTTGCGTGTATTGACTTAAGAAGACTAAATCACAAAAATAATGGCGAAAAATGAGAGATCCTCACGCAGATGTGACATTTATTCTGTAATGTAATGGCGACATAATTTATATTGGGATTTTATTCTTTCATTTATTTGTATAATTCTTTTCCCTATTCTGTTGCTTTGTAAATTCATTAACAATTTTATATTCATTTGGATTTGGTTGTTGTTGTTAACAGGAATCTCTCCTATTTAAGTAAAGGAAATCCGCGAGAGGACCGTGTGATATAGTGAGTTCATTAAGTTAACATTTTATAACATGTAAAGATAGCATACGAGGTGCCGTCAATAAATAAGTAAATAGTTTGCAGACTTTTTTTTGTATAGGCATTTATAATAGTGCGTAGACTCTTGAGAATCCAATACGTTATTGCTATGCATATTCTAAGATGACTGACCAATTTTTATGATTTCAGGTTCAAATGAACAGATAAAGCGGGAAGTGGAATACACCCTACAAAAGTCTGATTGTCAGAGCTGGTGAATTTCAAAAATGCAATCTGGATGTGATGACACTTTAGAAGAAAGATATGCAGTAAAATTCCCTTTTTAAACTTGGGGAAAATCGATAGTGCACAGTTTGATGTCAGTGTGGGAACTGTACACACAATTATTTGCGAGGAATTGAAAATGCGAAATACTTGCGCAAAGTTTGTCCAAAGGGTGCCCTATTCTTGTCACAAACTATTTGACCAAGATGGGCATCAAAACAGTTTCTTGACCTACACATAGTCCAGACGTTGTTATTCCTTAAAATCAGGGAAACCCATAGAGACTGTTGTTATGAGACAATTGCGCAGATGAAAGAGACTGTGACAAGTATATCCAAAGGGTGCCCCATCCTTGTCACAGACTATTTGACCAAGATGGGCATCAAGGCAGTTTCTTAACCTACACATAGTCCAGACCTTGCTTTCAGAGACTTCTGGTTTATCCTGAAAATAAGGGAAAGCCTTAGAGGTTGTTGTTATGATACAATTGAGCAGAAGAAAGAGACTGTGACAAGAGTCATTGACACGCTCACATATGGTGGCTTCCGATAATTGTTGGAAAGATAGAACAAGTGCATTGCAGTCGGAGGAGATTACTTCGAAGAGGACTAGAGTTTCATGCGTGCATTCTGAATAAAAGTGCTCATACGAAAAAAAAATTGGAAACTTTTTAAAGGAATTTCGTAGATTTATTATTTCGTTATTTATATTTAGACTTTTTTTTTCAATTTTCTGATAAGTTTGTTCTAGTTGGGGATGGAGCATCCGCATATATTTCAACTGAAAGATCTTTTTTAAGATTTAAACTGTCCCTTTAAGTTCAATTATTTGAATCGTTCTTGTACTTAGTTCACCGGGTATATTTGCCAGGTAATTTTAGATTTTTTTTTTTTTTACATCAGTCCACTTGATTCTATAATTACTGGAACAGGAGAGACATACCTAAAACTCCATTTTCTTTTCATGTCATACATAAGAACTTATTATTTTGTTATCTTTTCCTTATCAGCCCCGTTTAACCTAGTATCATGGTTGATTGCGCTTACATAAGCATCCTAACAGCAGTTTAATAGCCTTACTACTCCCGTGGTGGCTTATGACGAATTGGAAATTTTAGAATATCAAAGGGAGGTTAACAGGTGTTACACCTTGTCTAAGGGTTACCTAGAACATTCAAAGAAGGAAGCGTTTTTCTCCCTGAAGTATTATACATACCTGCATACCTAAATACATACAGGACCTAGTATTTCCAAAGAGTTACTCATCTGATACTGGCCTAGCTGGATATCGCGTAACTTCGGCGATCTAACGATAACCGGTGTGTCAATGTGATTATGCCGTATATACGTATTAGTATATTATTAGTAGGGAGACCGGATGTTGTCCAGGATTAAATGAGGATCAACTAATGTTTCACACTTCTAATGCACAAAAACACACACAGACAAATTGCCTTTTATATATATATAAGTAGCATAGATATATGTGATCAATCGTATATATAGCATAGATGGTACCAGTTTTACGTCTGCTTTGCATGTTGACATGTGTTGAACGGCTTTTAGAAATTAACTTATGAACTAATCTATCTCTTCCGGGTCATTGTTCATCCCTTCTTCTCTCAAGTTAATCACTTGAACTCCCACCCATGTTTTCCTTGCCCTTCTCATTTTTTTCAACGTTACCATACCAACGTAGTCTCCCGTTCGGCGCACATCTCCCTACACTGTCCAAACTTAATTTTCCTCTGAGGTTATTGTTAAACCTTTGAGATTCACATTAAAAACTCATCGTATAATTCTTATAGCATGCCTTTCCATGGAACGGATCTCCTCAACACTCACTGACCATGTTTCGTTTCTACACATCATGAATTTTCTTTAACATACTTTATAGATTTGTCGACAGCGGTAACCCTCTATTGATTAGTAAAACAAAAACAAAGGAGAAAAAGAATAAGTGGTTTTCATCAAACGGAAATGGAATCATGTCGTCTTTTCTAGGGCTGCAATTGGTAAATTTTCAGATTAGGTCCACCTCTACAATTTTCTTTTAAATGACGACTTGTAGAGGTTTTCGACTATGCTGAATTCGAAAATCGCATTAAAATTTTGCAGAAATAAGTAGTTATCAAGATACTTTTTACGCGCGTGCGAGCGCCATAAATAAATCTGCTCATCTATGACTGACACTGCACGAGCGTATAAAAGATGGCCGCCAAAGAATACAATGCATAATACGACTTTTTATATCTGGATAACTACTTATTTCTGCAAAATTTCAATGCGATTTTCGTATTCAGCATAGTCGAAAACCTATGCAAGTTGTTATTTAAAAGAAAATTTCGTAGGTGGACTTAATCTAAAAAAAAATACCCGACAAATTTATAGTATTACTCTATGAAATGGAACGAATTTCCCCTTATAACATTCGACATTATAGGAAAATAAGTGAACCCTTTCTATGCTTTTACGTTCACCACTTACTGTTACTACTAAAACATGTTCCTTGCTTTCAATGCATACATTTTCTCCCTCTCTTATTTTTTTCCTAGTGGACTTACTCTATGAAATACGTAACCCCGCTGAGAGATTAGCAAGGGCTTTCACCCTGATGTAATTCACCATTCTTTCTTAAACCGAAATCACCGCATACTTTTATTCCCAAGTTAACTTTTTTCGCATATAGCCGATTTATTTTTTTACTTTCTACATGTTACTATTTAATACATAATACATTACGCTTACAGATTCATATAACGAACGTTCCCTTATTCTTACTGGTTTGATAGAAGGAAACAATAGAATGAAACTATCAGTTCACAATACTTGCTTGTAATTACTTTTCCGAATAAGAGATCGTAAAAAAAATTTTAAAAAAAACGAACAGCTCGCCTTGCACTAATATGGACGGCTTCGCTTTCTAATAATACGAACACAAGATATGTTACTTAGGCATATCGTGATATTTACATAACTTCCTCATAATATTAAACAAAGGATATGACATTTCATTTACCAGTTAGCGTATAATAGACCGTAAATAAGTTCTTACATTAAATTATAATCCGTTGACAGTTTTCAACTCGAATTTATTTGTTTTCTAGTATTTTCTAATGTGCCCTGAAGTTTTCATGTAATTATTACCTTAAAAAAAAGAAACTGAAAATACGTAGAGACATACAAACAGAGAAAGTGGCTCTTATAAGTAAATTGACTGAACTAGTCATGAATAATGAATAATGAATGAGAAAAATAATACGTATTAATAAGCTCGTTTGAAATAAACATCCTTCGAATAATAATCCGTAAGACTGTAATCTTTTGTAAGACACACGTTAACGTGTAATAAAGTAAAGGTTTATCTTAATAAATTTGTTTGTGTACTACAGTAGTAAAACAATGAAACACAAAGTAACCACCATAAAAGATTATTATTAAAAACAAAAACGGTGATAAATATAAGAAATATATTACAAGCCATAATCTGCGGTGCAAATCTATTTAATCGTGTCACATCATAAAATAATCATTGCAACAAAATAACCAGTTAATTGTCTACCTCATTTGAAGAAATTAGTAAACACTCGACGTTTAATCTTGTATGTCTTTTGATTGGCTCCCCATCGGTCGGCCATTTTGTTTCTCCGTGGCATCATCATATTGTTTTCGACTGGAGATTAGATTAAATACCAATAAACACATCACAAACAGGAACTGACAACGATCAGTTAATAACAGACAACACGTCGTAATTCTTTTTTTTTCGCGCAAGATATACGTTTCAAAAAGTATCAATCAATTGAAGGTGTCATCAGAATTCTTATTGCCTTCAAAAGTGAATCATCGCTTTAAAATCATTGATTATTTATTCATTTTTTTGCCGCTTTTCTTGTTGGTCTTTTAAAACGTTTAGCCGCGTTTGTATACGAAATAAACAAAGGGCGAAGATATTAATCAATTCGTTACTTACGGCGTTAACGTTTTATCGTATTTTAACTTTTATTAAATCTGAACTAAGGACTTCCAATGTTGGTGTATCAGCTACCTCCAAACATCTGGTAGGGAGTGCCAGCATGTTAATAGCATTGATATAAAGCATAATAACGTTAACATAACGGACCTCCGTTAAATATCTGCATAAGCATCGTTGAGTATGATCAGCTCTAAAATGGGTGACCATTTGAGAATACCAGGTGCTGTATGCGCACTCCGCGTATTTCAACATTTTCTCCCTGAACACGATAACTCACCATTTCAACCGATTTAATCTTATTGCTGATCCGTCGCGTCAATTCGTTTCCTCTCCTCTTTTCTCTCATTGTAGACATCTTTTTTATTAACATTTTTTATGCACACGACCCCACAATCTATGGCAACACTTAAAAAGCCAGTAATGACGAAGATATTTTTGATTTTCTCTCTTCTGAGTTTGAGAATGTAGGGCAATGGGGGAATAGGTGGCTGGTTATTTTTAATCTATCGTTCCCCCTTGTCAAACTTTCACAAAAACACTCTACTATCTACAACCACTATGCGATTCCCCCCACTCTCTAACTGTGCCTAAATCTAAAACCTTTTTCCCAGAACTATCACGTGTGGGACACTGTTCCGCTGGCATGCTTCCCGGATGAATACAACATAGTAGCCTTCAAATCCAATGTAAACAAATTCTTTGCTGAACATACATAATCAAATTCTACTCATTTTACACCACTAACGATTACGAGTACGACATAATCACGTTGACGTACCGGTTTCCGTTGGATCACCGAAGTTAAGCAACGTTGAACCTGGTCAGTACTAAAATGGGTGACCATTTGGGACTTCCAGGTGCTGTATGTACTCTCTGCTTATCTCGGCATTGTTTCGAACGGTTACTACAATACCACCTTACAGTCATTAACCCTTATCCTCGAGTGGTCTTCAGACCTGGGTAAGTGATAGAAAAAAGGTTGTAAATGTTATTAATAAGGGACATCACATATTTATTAGGTGTCAAACTTGGGAATTAGAACGGAATTTCGAGCAGAACTTTATTTACTTCACGGGGATAGCGTGCACTTGTTCTGTCAGCCATGACGGTCATAGAGATCCTAAGTAATTCGCAATTGTATTTTTCGATCGCCCACACTGAGGATTGAACCTTCAACCTTCAGGAGAATATCACTTTTCACAATTGATGTTTCCACTGCACCACACGTCCTTGAAGTAAATAAATGGTTCCGTACGAAATTCCGTCCGAATTTCCCAATTCGACAGAGACATTCCCGTGTTCGACAAGATACACCCGAAGAAGGTCGGGGGTTATTTAGACCGAAACGTTGTGCAAATCACACTCATAATGAGACCAGTAATCCGATGAATCCAAATAATACGAATAACCAATCCTCATCTTAAAAATTCAGAAACGTCATAGAATGTACTTTTCCTTATATTTATAAATAAATGCTTATTGAAATTAAAATAGTTAAAACTAATCAATCTCAATACTTATAAGTTTATATATATTTACATGCTTAGATATTTGTATGTTAGGAATTCACTCCTAAATTAATTAATTGATCATTAAAAATTTTGGAACACACCTGCTATACACAAGGAGTCCAAATGCGAGTTATATTTAGTTTGATTTAGTTTTATGCAAATGTGATCAAAATGTAATCTTCCTCTGAGGTCAACAGATTCAAGTTTGTCTAAGAGTCGCATTACACACGCATAGTATAATTCTCATATGATTTCCCGTCATGAAACGCACGTCTTCAACTCTAAATTATGAAGAATGACGTCCAGTATAGCTATCCGAACGACACATGGGCACAAGTAAATGGCACTAGACATTAAGGATTTTGGAACTCAGATGCTAAGCATAAGGAGCCCAAATGTGAGCTATATTTAGTTGAATATAATATTATAAAAAGGTGGTAAAACTGAGATTAAAACCCTTCATAAGAATTCAGCTATTCTGTCCAATCTTAAGCATCCTTTGACGCTATCAGATTTTAGACTTTTTTTTTTTGAGAAACATATTACACATTCATAATATAATTCTCATATTATTCCCTTCATGCAACGCATGTCTTCAAAATTTAATGGCGAGGGATAACTTTTAATATGGCCATCTGAATCAGCGATACTAGTTGTAAGAAATGGCGTCTCTTCAGGATTTTATTGTTTCAAATATTAACTCAACAAGACTTATCCATTATTGTAGTGCCAGTAATAATTTAAGGTGCAATTTCATGTGCATAAAGGAGAATCCCATTTTGCAAACTTTACGAAATCGAAATTAATGTTCCAGTTATTGTGAAGTGTTGTCACAATGGGGCCTTCTGGGATCCATTGTTCTGAGATCGTTCAAAGGATTACAGCCATTACACTCTAGTCAACAGCGGTGGTAAAGGTGGTCAAAACAATCGATTCTCCGAGTTAGTAGCTTCGAAGTGATTCAACCAAGCTAAGAATATTGGTAAGTGAGCAACTTAATACAATGAATTTTCATCTGGTAGATACTTATCTCCTTCCCACGACAGGAAGATGTGACACAAGGGTGGAAAGTGGGATTGAAAAGTCAACGTCCTACAGAAAAAGCACTCTGACCTGCAAAAAAAAAAAAGTACTTATGTATTTTTTGGTACCGCGCTGAAATAATAACGTCATTATTTCAGAAAGCCATTCTTAACATGGGGAGGGGAGGGTGTTTTGTACGTATTCTGTGCTTCCACCTAACGATTTAATAATAAAAAAAGATATAGTGAGATATGAATTTAACCCGAAAAAAAAAAATATTAAAAAAAACGCGCTACCAAAAATACATGAGGACAAAAAAAAATGCCTAGGCAGCCCTGTTGGCATTTCCAGGTAAGGACACCTCAGATAATTAGCAGGAACTGAATCCCTTTCTAAAAAAGAAAAGACAAAGCCTGTAAGAGTGGACATCTTAGAACTGCACAAAAACAGCAACATGCCGTCAACAAGGAAAAGCAGTTTCAAAACTAGTCAAAACTGTATTCAATTTAGTGCCGAGGAAACATTATCTGATAAGTAGCACAAATACATTGACGAAAAAATAACCTTTTTTTTTTTCTTTTTTTTTTTTTACACAGTGATCACCACTTATCAAAGCCCGGAAGCCACTCAGATTAACTATTATTTTTGAATGAATTCAATTATGTATACGTAAGTGCATTTTTATCTAATATTATTATTTAACTAGATTAAAACTTCTTTGTTTATCTCTCCCAAGACAACAAATACATGTGCAGATGGTTAATGGTGAAGCAAGAGTTACGCAATCCCACTTACACCTTTGCTCTCCTTGATCAGCCTTGATTGATTCCAGTGACAAGGAGGAATCAAAGACGAATGGAAACAATGCCGAAATAAGCAGATAGCTGTCGCGCATAGAGAACTTGGTATTTCACAATGGTCACGCATTTTAGTAGTGACCAGGCTCATAATCACTTAACTGATGATCTAATAGGAACCCGTGGGTCAACATGATCAAATTTAAATTCGACTCATTTTAATAATTTAAGATATTAAAAAAAAAGTAGTGTAAAATCTAACCCGACAAAAAATGACAGAAAAAACATGTTTCTCCAGCATTCGAATTAATATTCAGATAAAATCATTGAATTATGTAAGTAATTTTTCATGTCTAAATTATTATCATTTCTGATAATTTAAAAAAAAAACACACACACCAATCGTTGACTATAAATTTAGGGTGAATAAGTGTTTTCCAAATTTATTATCGCACTCGTTATTTTCTATTTTGTTTCCCCCTCACCACTTGAAAAGTGAAAATATTTTATTTACTTATTGGAATGAGTAATTTGTATATTTTTATTTATTTATTCATTTATTTGCAGACGGTTATCCCCATCTTTATAGTTGCTGTTTCACGACGTTTCGCCCAACAATTCCTCTGACCTTCGTCAAGTGGTTAACCGCGACGGGCTATAAATTCTGATTCTCTTAACTGTATCATCAGTTAATTACTATCCTCCATAGTTGTCATCGTCTCACTACGTTTTGACCAACAAATATCTCAGTAAATTCCTAATATACCATCTTTAAGGATAATATATTAAGAAGTTACGTAATATTGATATATATATATATATATATATATATATATATATATATATATATATATTCAGAATGTGTGAGAGAATATATAATTATTTCCACTGCCAGAAAACATTGCAGCCAGCAAGAGCCACGAAATCCAACAAACCGGAAGTCCAAGACTCGAATTTCGCCCTCGTTTAGGCTTATGAGTTAGACACATCCGAACTCAGGATTCGAAACTGCCGGATTTCCTTGTGGTTTGCTTGACTTTTGATAGTTAATAAGACTTTCTTGTATGCGGTGCGTTTGCGTGCGGCGCATTTGCTAAATTAGCAGAGTGCTTGCCTTGCATGCAAGAGGCTCGGGTTTCGAATCCTGAGTTCGGATGTATCTAACTGATGAGCCCAAATGAGGGCGAAACTCGAGTTTTGGACTTCCAGTTTATTGGCTTTCATGGCTCTTGCTGGCTGCTATGTTGTCTGGCAGTGGAAATAATTATATATATATATATATATATATATATATATATATATATATATATATGTACCGATTTTACTGTAGATGTTATTTATTTGTTTTTGTTCGCGATACTTTTTGAATGAATTCAATTATGTATACGTAAGTGCATTTTTATTTAAATGCGAGTTGGGAATGATTTTCCGTTTTACCAATTTGGTACCCGCCAAATGGGGAGCAGTATATATATTGTTTTTAAAATATAATTATCCACTGACACGCGTTTCGTCGTCTACAACTCATCAGAGTGGCTTACTCTAGCAAGATTCGAAATCAGGACTCCATGAAAAGAAGCCTAAACCTCTACTACTGTTCCATCTCGAGCGACTGCTGAATATCGCGATTTTTTATGTAGATGTTATTTATTTGTTTTGTTCGCGATACTTTTGAAATTAATTCAATTATTTATACGTATGTGCATTTTTTTTTACCTAAATGCGAGTTGGTATTTGCATCTATATTTTTTTCAATGGATTTATTCATTACAATCTTCACTGTATTTTATTCTACCTCATCTAAAATACTGGTGCCACATTTGGGCAGGAGCTGCTAGAAGCAGCTTATCCTGCCTTGCCAGAGTTAAAAATAGATCTCGTAGCTTTGTAGAGGATGCCCTTTTCTCGTCCCAGCAACCTCTTTCCCACAGAAGAAACGCTGCGAGCCTGTCTCTGCGTTTTTTTTTCATGACAAGTGCTCATCTGAGCTTCAATCTATGCCCCCCCCCCCGCCAAACTTTCACGAAAAACACTCGTCTGGCCGAAACCACTATCAATAATTTCTCACACCATTTGTCTGTGCCTAAACCTAAACCTAAATTCCATGAAGAAAGCTTCTTTCTTAGAACTGCACGCTTGTGGAACTCTTTTCCGATTGTCTGCTTTCCAGCTGTCTTCACGTCCAACATAAACAAGTTCTTGATGAACCGTCCCCCAAGTAATCTAATTTACAAAATTCTCACTATTTATATCTACTACGCTATAATCGCATTGTATACCCATTAACCATTATCCTCGAGTGGCCTCCGAGCCTTGATAAGCGGTGATTCTTGTGTAAAAAAAATTATTCAATTATTTCCTTACTTTTATCACCTGTATATTATCTTTAACAATCCTTATTTATTTAATCACTTTGCTCATTGAATTTGCTCTTTACCCAGTTATATCACGGCCACCGAGAGTAAGAAGGCCTGTTAACTGAAAAATGCATGCAGGCAATGTAGGTAAGATTTGTCAGACTATCAGTACTATATGAGAGGCATTTCAAAAAGAGCAATAAAACATTTTTAAAAAGAAAAAGGAACACATTTCGATTAATAATAAAACTGAACTTTATTCAATATA
The DNA here is from genome assembly GCF_053919585.1 of Euprymna scolopes. Lineage (NCBI taxonomy): Eukaryota > Metazoa > Mollusca > Cephalopoda > Sepiida > Sepiolidae > Euprymna > Euprymna scolopes. The sequence goes on along the minus strand of NC_136491.1, from coordinate 39,463,056 downwards.
AAATATAAATATTATCCATGTAAAATTAAGTAATTTTAAAGTAATATACAATTTAATACTGATAAAACTGAATTATGAAGTTAGGAAAAAAAGAATTAAAAAAACATATGTACGAGCCTTTTTCAAGTCTCACACAAAAACACACATTCACATTTCAAGCTATGTCATATACATACGCGCACACAAACATACGCGACCACGTCCACACATGTACACATATTCACGTTCGCGTACATACACTCACATTCATGGTATATACACACACTCTAACGCACACATATGTACTCACACACGCGCACACTAAAAGCTCACGTGGACGACGTCACTTCCGCTTTCTAAGGAAATATACACATGCGCAAATGACCACCGGAAACAAGTATAAAACAAAGAGCAACAACCGGCTTCTTCCTTTTCGAGACTAGCCCCCTAGGTGGCTGGTCGGCGCGTTAGCCGCCGCCGTTTCGGCGCGCGCACACGCGTACCTCACGCCCACTTACTACTATGTATGGGTCACGAGCTAACAGACCGTATGTACACATTCACACTCTTTCTCTCTCTATCTACTACTGTTCCCTGAGAACACCTTCGCGTAGCTGACTACTAACTGATGACCACTCTAATATCCTCTACTTTGTCTACACGCTGGATTCTCATTTCCACTACAACACTCACTTCAATTCCCACGCGCGAACAAACGATAGTGACCCGAACTTGAGATGAGCACACATTTCCTATCCTTTCTACAACACCATCCCCGCAACGAAAATTGGTTACACACGCGCGGACATGAACACATGTTATAACTAAAACGTTCATTCTTTCAACAGCAAATAAACGACGTTTATCTTATCCATCAATTGAGTCTTTGTTTCCTTCAATTCCATTCGTTTCATTATTTTCGTGTGGCGAGCTAGGGTATTATACCCTGGTCCGTTACATTTTATGGTGACCCCGTTATTTTAAAATGAAATGGATGAGGTTGAATGAAGCACTCATACACACACAGACTCTCTCTTTCTCTACAAAGATAAACTTTTCCTCTTCACCAGCTAACAACGAGGGACGCACGCCAAACTTTAGACCTTCCTCTTCACCAGCTAACAGCGAGAGACGCACGCAAAACTAACCACGTGTGGTACCCTTTTCTTTCACTTGTTTCTTTCACGAAAGAAATTCCTGTTCGTTTAATTCAATTTAACACGTCGTTCGTTTCTTCCTCGAGATAATTCATTTTCCCTCGGAACGCGAGAGGAGCACGCATTTCCTCCTATGCCACAAGTCCTCAACAAACTGGCGCCCGACTGACGCGAAAACGAACAAGCATGGTGACCCTACCTTTTTTGAAATTAATTGTTTTGAGCAAGACGCGCGTTTTATTTGATAAAGAAAAAAACGAACTTTTCAACAAAGGAAAAAAGTGACCTACTACCGACAAGTACCTCAACGAACAACAATGACGAAACCCTCGTCAGACTCGGCAGAAAACGAACACGGAGCTGTACACTTCTTACCGAATTTTAAAAACAAATTCGAGCTCGACAAACATTTTCGCGTTTCCTGACATTACCCTGCAACAAACGCGAGGAGCAAATCACATAGGCCTATGCAATTCCCTCCCGCACAGCAGACGCAACAACAAAGAAACAGGACATCCCTATCAACACATAGGAAGAAGTTGAATCAACAATACGAGTTGAGATGCACCACGCACGCTGATAAACTCAAAACTTGGAAGTTTCGTTGACAGCCGGCAACCACGAACGAATACACAACAAACGCGCGTACAGACAATGTACACACACTATCGCAGCCGCACATGCGAAGACAACGGCAACCAAACTCATCGTCCAACAAGAACGAACGCGCAACTAGCGCCAGTCCAAACGATGCACACATTACCGCAGACTCACATGCGAAGATGTAGTCAACTGGGCACACACACGACACCGTCAATACGAAACAAAACTTTTCCTTCCAAACGAACAATTCACTTCTCTGTCCAAGCAGCTCTTTGCACATGTCAGCACACAACAAAAAAACCAAACAAACAAATGTCAGCCTAAAAAAGAGTAAACGCATTTTCCACGCGTAAGTAAATACTTTTTTTTACGAACACACTCCGTTTTTGACATTCCGTTGTTTTTGACGTTTTTCAAACAACCACAACAACAGCAGAAAAAAAAATCAATTGCCGAAAACATTACTCACAATATATATATATATATATATATATATATATATATATATATATATATATATATATATATACATTGCATGTATTTTTTTCCTAGGAAGGGGGGTATTGTACGAGCCTTTTTCAAGTCTCACACAAAAACACACATTCACATTTCAAGCTATGTCATATACATACGCCCACACAAACATACGCGCCCACGTCCACACATGCACACATATTCACGTTCGCGTACATACACTCACATTCACGGTATATACACACACGCTAACGCACACATATGTACTCACACTAGCGCACACAAACGCACACATGGACGACGTCACTTCCGCTTTCTAAGGAAATATACACATGCGCAAATGACCACCGGAAACAAGTATAAAACAAAGAGCAACAACCGACTTCTTCCTTTTCGAGACTAGCCCCCTAGGTGGCTGGTCGGCGCGTTAGCCGCCGCCGTTTCGGCGCGCGCACACGCGTACCTCACGCCCACTTACTACTATGTATGGGTCACGAGCTAACAGACCGTATGTACACATTCACACTCTTTCTCTCTCTATCTACTACTGTTCCCTGAGAACACCTTCGCGTAGCTGACTACTAACTGATGACCACTCTAATATCCTCTACTTTGTCTACACGCTGGATTCTCATTTCCACTACAACACTCACTTCAATTCCCACGCGCGAACAAACGATAGTGACCCGAACTTGAGATGAGCACACATTTCCTATCCTTTCTACAACACCATCCCCGCAACGAACATTGGTTACACACGCGCCGACATGAACACATGTTATAACTAAAACGTTCATTCTTTCAACAGCAAATAAACGACGTTTATCTTATCCATCAATTGAGTCTTTGTTTCCTTCAATTCCATTCGTTTCATTATTTTCGTGTGGCGAGTTAGGGTAATATACCCTGGTCCGTTACACATATTACACACCAACGATGAATAATTTTAAAAGTGAAAACTATCGATAAATAATTTTAAGAATGAAAACAAACGATAAAATACAAAAATATTGCAATCAACCAAATAATTTAAAAGCAAACAATAAAAGTTACTAGTGCAGAAATATTTATTTAATTTAATTTAGAGAAAAATCACATGGATTGAATGTTATTTTTTGGAACTTTAGAGATTATTCGGACTAATGTTCTCATTTTGCGTGTTTATTTCATTATGTTTTATCATCGAATCTTGACTTCTCCTTTATTACATCCTCAGGCCGAAAATGATGTTCACATACCTAAAAACATAATTAAAGAAAACATTCATACCATAATGTAAACTATTGTTAAAATCTAAGAAAAGATAGTAAACACACATTTACAATAATAATCACAGTGTAGTATCTGTTCTGATGCTACACTTCATCTGTTCTGTCCTCGGTCAGTGGAGGAGAAATCCTTCATGACCGAGACAATTTTTATTTTATTTTTGTTCCTATCCAGAGTGCCCCTTTTTGGGGAGCTAAATTTTCCCACATTAAAAACCGACCTTGTGTCTAACTGTGCCCTCGTGGGGAGGCAAGTAAATAAATTTATTTTGACAAATATTCTCATGTAAAAATTATTTGGGTGCTAGTGCAGAGAGTGATCCGCGCTATTTTTTTAAATCGTATTTCCAAGTTTAATTAAAGTTTTATGATATATTTTTTCATTCAATTGTATGGTTGAAGTATAGAATAGGTACAAAACACCCTCTCCTCCCCATGTTAAGAATGGCTTTTTGAATAACAACGTTATTATTTACGTCCGAATCACTTTCTGCACTTGTACCATTATTTGTTTATAATTCTAAAAAGAAACAATCAATTTTAATATATAACGCTCAGTCACGGCTAATTTCATTAATAGCCACGAGGTGAATAATTTTCAAACCGACTTTAGAAAAAAATATAGAACTTTCAAATATTTGGACATACTCAATGAATAATTATTATTAAAAAGACATTTTGACAATTATTCTCATGTAAAAATTATTTGTTTATAATTTTAAAAACTAAAACAAAATTAAATTAAATTTTCAACCTTCCTGATATACTTTTTAACCTTATAAAAAAATAAACAGTTAAAGATATCAACATAATATTTGCTGTATTAGCAATAAATAGTATCGTTTCTTTAATTTATATTAACAATGTTATCAAACGTTATGAAAGTACTTGAATACAGTTCTAATTCAATTCACGTTTAATTATTAACAAATAACATCACTTACTTTACTATATTTGGTTGGAATAAAATTTTCCATTCTAATGGCACGTATCCAAATTGAGAAAGTTTAGGATAAGAAAATATATGTACTTTGGGGCCTTTTAGATAATTTCCCCGGCAATTTGTAACAACGCAAGAATACACTATGTTAGACAGCAGACTGAAAAATAGACGAAAATGCTGCTGATAGCCTACACCATATCCCTACAAGTGGATCTGATAATGACGTCAAGCTGTCATGTGCATCGGCCTTCTTTACTCTTGGTAGCCACGGTTTATACCCTTCTCCCTTTCTGCCTTCTCTTTAGCATCACCATCCCCCCATATTATACTATCCCCCATTTCTCATATCTCCTATTCCTTATAGCTCCAAATTTCTTTCAAATCCTCAGCTTAAAATAACCTATATTAGTTTAACCTCCCCGTATATTCCGCACAACCCTCGCCCATCACTCTCCTATATAATAGATACGTTAATATCCTACCCTTCAATTTTTGGCTTAGAGAGATATAGTATTGAAAAGTTTTCTGATGAGAAGCATTAGGTTGCAAAATACGTTGGCATAAAGAGCATTTAACTCCCTCAGTTATAGTTTTTTCTTTATTACACTGACAAATAAATCTATGTATACCAATATATGGCTTTGTCTTGTCTATAATTTTATGAACACACACACACACACACACACACACACACACACACACACACACACACATATATATATATAGTAAATTATAAAAAAATTTATGGCAATTTTTATAACTTACTACCTAGCTCTACATATGTATTGAGCACTGTTGAAGTAAATACTTAAAGTTTACGCATAAAATTATACTTTCATATATGAATTCATATGATTAAATGAAATAGCTATATATATATATACATATATATATATATATATATATATATATATATATATGTCAATTTTTATTTTTATTTCGGACTATTAGTCTCATCTTTATTAGTTGTTGTTTTTTGGATCTTTTTTTTTATTTTTAATTGGTTCACAACGTTTCGGCCAAAAAAAAAAAAAAAGATCCAAAAAACAACAACTAATAAAGATGAGATTAATAGTCCGAAATAAAAATAAAAATTAACATATAATGCTCATCTCAAAAAATGAATTCCAATTAACGAATAATATATATATATATACCAATCGGACCCGACTATGGAAGATCAGATAATAAATAAACGTGGATTTATAAGATCAAAGAATCCAACCTTGATCGCCCTTTGGGGCCCGTGGCCCAGTTGATAGAGACGTTGAATCTCTACGGTTCCAGATGAACATTGTCTGAAGATAGCGGTTTCAATCCCACCCAAAGCGTGCCAGAGGTTAATTGGTCAAAAATGTGGTGAGACGACAACAACTACGGATGGCTGTGATGGCTGAGAATGCAGTTAGGAGATTCGAAGTTCCTATCCGTCGCGGTTACCATCTGACGAAGGCCAGAGGAAGTTGGCCGAAACGTTGTGAACCAATAAAAAAAAAGATCCAAAAAACAACAACAAATAAAGATGAGACTAATAGTCCGAAATAAAAATAAAAATTAACATATAATGCTCATCTCAAAAAATGAATTCCAATTAAGGAATAATATATATATATATATATATATATATATATATATATATATATATATATTACTAGATCCTAAGATTAAAGATTCTATTCATCTTACCAATGATTTTATTCTAAAATAAAAACTTGGGTACATTTTACAGATCTGGTTCGTTCATGAATTGATATTTTTCCGCCAATAATGAATGCTTCATTCATAGACTCATCAGCAAAAATAAAAGATTCTCAAACAGAAAGATAAAATTCAGAAAAGAAGAAATCAAAACAATTCATATCATTACCATCTTTTCCTATAAAGAAAAGCTATCACAATTAAGTTATCTAATTAAATTCTACAAGATTCATTTTTGTTACAAGTTACAAAAATGTTATATAAAACACTCTAGTCAACTTTTAATTAATAATTATTGCATAACGTATGTGAATTAGGTTTTAAAACGGAGGGAGATATTTTCAAGTGATATAAGTACGGAACTAATTGCTTTATCGTCTCAAAATCTAACCATTCCCCTCCCCCTCGCTTTCGTTCCACGTGACGTCACATCCGTAGGATTCCCTCTTGTACGCTGTTCTGATTGCTGCACTTTCCTAACCTTGTCAGATCTAACTCTGGTATCAGATCATTCCAGAATACACTCTAAGAACTTTATTGTTTCACATCCGGGCAAAGTCACCTGCCACCATGTGCTAAAATATCTACTAGCAAATCTACCTACCCATTATTCAACTTGGGTAACTACAGGAAACGTGTAATTAGACACAGTAAAATGTTGGCTTAAACACAGTTTCTTTCTTTATTTTTCTCTTTCTATATATGCTAGTCAATATTTCGCTGTTTTTCTTCGTTCATAATTTGCGCTATTTTACAATAATGATGATATGTAGTTTGCTTGAAGCATTGTGTGAGTTATGTATAAAGGGTAGTTCTAGAAGGTTATCACAATGCAAGAAATGGAATGTTGTTGAGTAAAGAAGACATGAACAAGTGATATTATATAAATCTCATTCTATCTCTTTCTCTCTTTCTCTCTCTATATATATATGTGTGTGTGTGTGTGTGTGTGTGTGTGTGTACGTGTGTGTGTGATATTTTTTACTTAAAAATCAAAATTGTACACAGTAATATACTGCATATGAAATTATCCTATAGTATATTTCGAGGAAATTCCTCTTTTTCAAATCGTTGTTGTTTTAAATCTCCTTGAACCCTGTGAACTTGAAATCGTAAGTTGGAACAGGGTTGCAGAAAATATATCAGCAGTAAATGGAATACAGTTATTTATTTATATATTCACAGCTGACTGTAATATAGTATGGTTTTTATTTTTAATTTTAATTAGTTTAGTTTATTTTTATAGTCAATGTTGCCTATTTATTATTTGTTTTAACTTAAATTATAGTTTGTCGGCTATAAGTAATGATGTTTGAAACAATTTAAAATGTATTTTTCTTCCGTTTCTTTCTTTGCTGCTCTCTTCTTTTTTGGTCCACAGTTTATGCTCTCCTGTTTCGTTTCCCAAGTGATATCTCACCACATATTGAAGAAAGCACACGAATATGAATCTATATATCTATAAAAGTGAACGTGTCTGTGTGTCTGTGTGTGTATATTTCCCTACGCAATAACTCTGTCAATTTTAAGTCTACACACTCGAAATTTAATATACAGCGTACTGAGATTTGAGAAAATCTTTGTAATTCATTTTCGGACAGAAAGTTGGCTGATAAGGGGTCAACGTTCAACGATTTGACTTTTGAGAACTCTACCAAACTCTTCCGACAATTTTGGGTCTAAACACTTGAAATTTTAGATATAGGTTCCTTGGCCATGGATCTAACTTGATAACTTGCTTTGAGCTCCAAACAATAAAGGATAAGGGGTCATAATAGGGGTCAAAGTTTAAAAAAATGATCTTTTTTTTTTTGCTCAACATACACAGCCAAACACCCGGGCAACACCGGGCTGAAATGCTAGTGTAAAATATATTTGAACATTTTAGAAAACCACATAATATTATATAATCTTTTATTAAATAAACAAAATTAATTTTTTTAGACTAAGTGTTTTAAATTTAAAAATATATTATTTGCAAAAAGTGTCTTAGTTCGACAGTCTAAAAAAATAAATGATTTAATCATTTAATAAAAAAAAATTATATAACATTATTTGGTTTTCTAAAATAATGATTTCAAAGATGTGACCAAATTACTTTCATGGAAAATATATATTTTATTTACTTTATCCATTTTCCTTAAATATCAGTTCTTTCTTACAAAATCATGATCCGATTCATTCGGAGTCTAAAGAGAGAGAGAGAGAGAGAGAGAGAGAGAGAGAGAGAGAGAGAGAGAGAGAGAGAGAGAGAGAGAGAACTTGAATGCCTACTAGACACCATCCTCGGGTGTCTCTGTACAGGGGTTTGCCAGAACAACCTGGCATAATGAAATTTTTACATAGAAGTAAACCCTGATCAAATATTCAAAATAACACAGTATTCGCTGCCCAAATAAGATCTCCTCACCATGGCTAACTCACATTAGTTTTTACAGGGAATGGTGCACCTTCTCCAAGTGATGTTAGTTCAAGTAATAGCACTAAGATGGATACTCTACCAGATTATATAAATACTTATCCTGGAATCCAGTAAGACCAAAACACCAAAACGAAAGTTATACTACAACATATGAAAATGGATAATTGGGAAGAGGAAAATTATGTTTTCAATTTCTTTACTAACTCAGTGTTTGAGAGATAAAGAACTTTAATGGAACATTCGAATATCTATGTATCTCATATATAGTTCAAGTGTTAGCCCCAGGTAGTAAGCCCTTTGATTTCTGAGAACTTCAACTGAAGTAAAATAAAACAAAAAGTATAAACACTTCTATTTATATAGATTTTACATGACGACGTTCCATTTCTGAAACTTCTATAAATCTCACCTGTCTGTTTAAATGTATGTATGTATGTATGTATGTATGCCTAAATGTGTGTATGTATGTGTGTATGTATGTTTGTATGTCTGTCTAAAACTTTCCACAAGGGCGACGAATTTTCACGAGATCGGTATCGATCTGAAGCGCGACCCTTCGGGAGACAAATATCGATAAATTGGCTAAAAACATTAATTCTTTACTCTCAACTGGGTACTTTTCTACGGAGAAGTGTCGTTTTTTTCATCGATATTTTCAAAAGTTATCCCTCTTTTCGATTTAAACCTACGTCACTTCCGGTTTGGCGATGGGCGCAACAGTAAAGACGTCACATTTTTTAATGTTCTTTTTCTCCTTCGCGGTACGCGTTCGAACCTTCCTACCTACTACACGTTTATTTTTTATTTTTTTTTTTTACTCAAAACTCACCTCCAAACACCCGGACAACGCCGGGCACCCAGGCTTGTATACAATAAATTAATTAAATTAATTCCAAAATTATTCTACATCTTGTCACATGACTAACCGCAACCAATCGGGACTCATTCTTATTCATGAGACCAAATCCGACCCTCTTATTCATAATAAGTCAACCTACACTTGCGGGGGGCGTGCAATAAGTAATGCCTCTGACCCACTTCCAGTTGTCTTATCTAGCTGAAATTTTGCATGTGCAATAATTTATATCTCTACGGGTTATGTGGCAAATTACAGCTCTGAACTAATTGTGCTTTCTGTTTTACAGGTGTTTGAACTGAGTCAGGTGTGAAATGGAGCCTGTTGAATGTCGAGCAGTGATCCGGTTTTTGTATTTGAAAGGACGTACACCACAAGAGACTTTTGATGAAATGAAAGAAACTTATGGTGATAATGCCCCATCATATGACCTTGTAAAACGCTGGCTTCGTGAATTCAAACATCTGTGGAAACAGCTCCCAGATCTGCCCCCCCTTCTGTCATTGATGAGGCATCTGTACGTCAAGTTGATGCTGCCATTTTGGAAGATCGGCGCATTACTATTTGCGAAATAGCCCAAAATGTCAAGATTAGCACAGGGTCTGTGGAAACTATAATTCATGGCCATTTGCATATGCATACGGTGTCTGCGAGATAGATTCCCAGGATGCTCACACCATTCCAGAAGTGAGAACGCGTCGAGTGCTCGAGGATGAATTTAGAGATGTGCCAAGAAGATGAGTCAAAGTTTTTCAAAAGACTGATTACACAGGATGAAACTTGGGTCCATCACTATGATCCAGAGACCAAAGCCCAGTCAATGCAGTGGAAGCACTTGTTCTTTTTCTCCTCTGCTGGCAAGGTCATGCTCACAGTCTTCTGGGACCAGGACGGAGTAGTGATGACAAATTTCCTGCCAAAGGGTACCACAATTACAGGAGCCTATTATGCTTCACTTTAGAGGAAATTAAGGGAAGTTATCAAAATCAAGAGGTGGGCCAAGATCAGCAAGATCTCCTGCAGGACAACGCTCCGGTCCACAACTCGCATGTCGCCAGATCAGAAGCACGGGCATGTGGTTATGAAATCCTCCCTCATCCTCCCTACTCTCCTGACCTTGCACCCTCTGACTTTCACCTCTTCCCAGCCATGAAGTTGTTTTTGAAAGGAAAGCGTTTCCCAGATGATGCAGCCTTGATTTCTGAAGGCACGTCGTGGTTGGAGGACCAACATGGGGTGTTCTACAAAAACGGTATCCAGAGCTGCATCAAACGATGGGAGAAACGCATAACTCTGAGTGGTTCCTATGTAGAGAAAGACTAATAACTGTGCCAAGTTTCGTTGCTCTACTGCTATGGGAAGTGGGTCAGGGGCATTACTTATTGCACGCCCATCATAACTATGCAAACATTGGTGTTTGTCCGGCATACAGGGTAGAACGATAAAATTGTCGCCCTAGAAAAGACGATATTATTCCGTTTTCGTTTTATGAAAACCAGTTTCCTTTTTTGTTGCTGCCCATTTACTAGCTGGCCAGTTGTGTATAAATCCTAACAGCGACAGGGACTTTATATCATGTCTAAAAATGACACAATATTCAACGAGCGAGATCGGAGATGCGCCACTGTCCAACTCATGCTCTTTACTGATCCAAGTTATGACAACAGGACCATTTTCAGCGCCCTCAAAATGCATCGCTGGATTGCCATGAATAACAGAGACGTAGTCAGGGTAATGAAAACAAAGTTTCTGGCCACGGTTATGGACTTTGCTATGGGTTCAAGAGAGAGCCACATCTTACCACCTCACATCTTCAAAGTCGGCTTGAAAGTCAACACCAAAGTGTACCTTAATGTACTGAAGAGTGTTGATACCTCTGGTGCAATCATGTGGCCGCTGGCAGATCCTGAGTGTGGAAGCAGAACTCAGTGCCGGTCCACAACTCCAAAGAGATCCGAGCTTGGCTTCAGGAGTGCTATGACTTTATACCTTTCTCTCATTGGCACTCCTCCTCGCCCAACCTAGGCCCGCTGGACTACTTCGTTTGGTCATACATCGAAAACATCACCAACATGACCTCCCACAACACCAAAGCCAGTCTGATCGCCGCCATCCGTCTAGTATTCGCAAGCTCCCGCCGGCGCTTGTGGAAAAGACATGCTCCCAGTTCCGGACCAATATCAAGGTGGTGATTGAGGCTGAATCTCCACCTTGATTACATTGCATAGATGCCAGCTCCACTACATAAGTTTTCTGAATTGTTTTTTCCCCCCAATAAAAGTTTTTAAATATAGCTGCAGTGTTGTTTTCTTTTGGGCGACAACTTTATCGTCCCACACTGTAATAACGAAATTCGAAACTACACAAAATTAGGTTTATACAAAAAAAAATGTTATCTACTTAATTGTCATGTCGCAATTAGTAAGATATAATATATTTACTTCAACGATTTCACGATCCATTGATTCGCCATTAGTATTCTTGAAATGTAACTT